>NW_026614199.1:0-372710 GCF_026230105.1 Diorhabda sublineata
AATCGACCTCAATGGGCTTCAATGGATGTTAATCGACGATATCTGACAAAGTTAGATGCTAACTCACTCAAATATATAAGAAATGTTGAAATTAGACTTCAAATTAGGAAGACAGACTTTGAAAATTTCCAATCAACACAAAGTGAAAATCGACCTCAATGGGCTTCAATGGATATTAATCGACGATATCTGACAAATTAAGATGCAAACTCACTCAAATATATAAGAAATGTTAAAATTCGAATTCAAATTAGGAAGATAGACTTTGAAAATTTTCAATCAACACAAAGTGAAAATCGACCTCAGTGGGCTTCAATGGATGTTAATCGACGATATCTGACAAAGTAAGATGCAAACTCACTCAAATATATAAGAAATGTTGAAATTCGGCTTCAAACTAGGAAGATAAACTTTGAAAATTTTCAATCAACACAAAGTGACAATCGACCTCAATGGGCTTCAATGGATGTTAATCGACGATATCTGACGAAGTAAGATGCAAACTCACTCAAATATATAAGGAATGTTGAAATTCGGCTTCAAACTAGAAAGATAGACTTTGAAAATTTCCAATCAACACAAAGTGAAAATCGACCTCAATGGGCTTCAATGAATGTTGATCGACGATATCTGACAAAGTAAGATGCAAACTCACTCAAATATATAAGGAATGTTGATATTCGGCTCCAAACTAGAAAGATAGACTTTGAAAATTTTCAATCAACACAAAGTGACAATCGACATCAATGGGCTTCAATGGATGTTAATCGAAGATATCTGACAAAGTAAGATGCAAATTCACTCAAATATACGAGAAATGTTGAAATTCGACTTCAAATTAGGAAGATAGACTTTGAAAATTTCCAATCAACACAAAGAGAAAATCGACCTCAATGGGCTTCAATGGATGTTAATCGACGATATCTGACAAAGTTAGATGCAAACTCACTCAAATATATAAGAAATGTTGAAATTCGACTTCAAATTAGGAAGATAGACTATGAAAATTTCCAATCAACACAAAGTGAAAATCGACCTCAATGGGCTTCAATGGATGTTAATCGACGATATCTGACAAAGTAAGATGCAAACTCACTCAAATATATGAGAAACGTTGAAATTCGACTTCAAATTAGGAAGATAGACTTTGAAAATTTTCAATCAACACAAAGTGAAAATCGACCTCAATGGGCTTCAATGGATGTTAATCGACGATATCTGACAAACTTAGATGCTAACTCACTCAAATATATAAGAAATGTTGAAATTAGACTTCAAATTAGGAAGATAGACTTTGAAAATTTTCAATCAACACAAAGAGAAAATCGACCACAATGGGCTTCAATGGATGTTAATCGACGATATCTGACAGAGTTAGATGCAAACTCACTCAAATATATAAGAAATGTTGAAATTCGACTTCAAATTAGGAATATAGACTTTGAAAATTTTCAATCAACACAAATTGAAAATCGACCTCAATGAGCTTGAATGGATGTTAATCAACGATATCTGACAAACTTAGATGTAAACTCACTCAAATATATGAGAAATGTTGAAATTCGACTTCAAATTAGGAAGATAGACTTTGAAAATTTTCAATCAACAAAAAGTGAAAATCGACCTCAATGGGCTTCAATGGATGTTAATCGACGATATCTGACAAAGTTAGATGCAAACCCACTCAAATATATAAGAAATGTTGAAATTCGACTTCAAATTAGGAAGATAGACTTTGAAAATTTCCAATCAACACAAAGTGAAAATCGACCTCAATGGGCTTCAATGGATGTTAATCGACGATATCTGACAAAGTAAGATGCAAACTCACTCAAATATATAAGAAATTTTGAAATTCGACTTCAAATTAGGAAGATAGACTTTGAAAATTTTCAATCAACACAAAGTAAAAATCGACCTCAATGGGCTTCAATGGATGTTAATCGACGATATCTGACAAAGTTAGATGCTAACTCACTCAAATATATAAGAAATGTTGAAATTAGACTTCAAATTAAGAACATAGACTATGAAAATTTTCAATCGACACAAAGTGAAAATCGACCTCAATGGGCTTCAATGGATGATAATCGACGATATCTGACAAAGTTACATGCAAGCTCACTCAAATATATGAGAAATGTTGAAATTCGAGTTCAAATTAGGAAGATAGACTTTGAAAATTTTCAATCAACACAAAATGAAACTCGACCTCAATGGGCTTCAATGGATGTTAATCGACGATATCTGACAAAGTTAGATGCTAACTCACTCAAATATATAAGAAATGTTGAAATTAGACTTCAAATTAGGAAGATAGACTTTGAAAATTTTCAATCAACACAAAGTGAAAATCGACCTCAATGGGCTTCAATGGGTGTTAATCGACGATATCTGACGAAGAAAGATGCAAACTCACTCAAATATATTAGAAATGTTGAAATTCGGCTCCAAACTAGGAAGATAGACTTTGAAAATTTTCAATCAACACAAAGTGACAATCGACCTCAATGGGCTTCAATGAATGTTGATCGACGGTATCTGACAAAGTAAGATGCAAACTCACTCAAATATATAAGGAATGTTGAAATTCGGCTTCAAACTAGAAAGATAGACTTTGAAAATTTTCAATCAACACAAAGTGACAATCGACCTCAATGGGCTTCAATGGATGTTAATCGAAGATATCTGACAAAGTAAGATGCAAATTCACTCAAATAAATGAGAAATGTTGAAATTCGACTTCAAATTAGGAAGATAGACTTTGAAAATTTCCAATCAACACAAAGTGAAAATCGGCCTCAATGGGCTTCAATGGATGTTAATCGACGATATCTGACAAAGTTAGATGCTAACTCACTCAAATATATAAGAAATGTTGAAATTAGACTTCAAATTAGGAAGATAGACTTTGAAAATTTTCAATCAACACAAAGTGAAAATCGACCTCAATGGGCTTCAATGGATGTTAATCGACGATATCTGACAAGTTAGATGCAAGCTCACTCAAATATATGAGAAATGTTGGAATTAGACTTCAAATTAAGAAGATAGACTATGAAAATATTCAATCAACACAAAGTGAAAATCGACCTCAATGGGCTTCAATGGATGATAATCGACGATATCTGACAAAGTTAGATGCAAGCTCACTCAAATATATGAGAAATGTTGAAATTCGAGTTCAAATTAAGAAGATAGACTATGAAGATTTTCAATCAACACAAAGTGACAATCGACCTCAATGGGCTTCAATGAATGTTGATCGACGATATCTGACAAAGTAAGATGCAAACTCACTCAAATATATAAGGAATGTTGAAATTCGGCTTCAAACTAGAAAGATAGACTTTGAAAATTTTCAATCAACACAAAGTAACAATCGACCTCAATGGGCTTCAATTGATGTTAATCGAAGATATCTGACAAAGTAAGATGCAAATTCACTCAAATAAATGAGAAATGTTGAAATTCGACTTCAAATTAGGAAGATAGACTTTGAAAATTTCCAATCAACACAAAGTGAAAATCGGCCTCAATGGGCTTCAATGGATGTTAATCGACGATATCTGACAAAGTTAGATGCTAACTCACTCAAATATATAAGAAATGTTGAAATTAGACTTCAAATTAGGAAGATAGACCTTGAAAATTTTCAATCAACACAAAGTGAAAATCGACCTCAATGGGCTTCAATGGATGTTAATCGACAATATCTGACAAAGTTAGATGCTAACTCACTCAAATATATAAGAAATGTTGAAATTAGACTTCAAATTAGGAAGATAGACTTTGAAAATTTTCAATCAACACAAAGTGAAAATCGACCTCAATGGGCTTCAATGGGTGTTAATCGACGATATCTGACGAAGAAAGATGCAAACTCACTCAAATATATTAGAAATGTTGAAATTCGGCTCCAAACTAGGAAGATAGACTTTGAAAATTTTCAATCAACACAAAGTGACAATCGACCTCAATGGGCTTCAATGAATGTTGATCGACGGTATCTGACAAAGTAAGATGCAAACTCACTCAAATATATAAGGAATGTTGAAATTCGGCTTCAAACTAGAAAGATAGACTTTGAAAATTTTCAATCAACACAAAGTGACAATCGACCTCAATGGGCTTCAATGGATGTTAATCGAAGATATCTGACAAAGTAAGATGCAAATTCACTCAAATAAATGAGAAATGTTGAAATTCGACTTCAAATTAGGAAGATAGACTTTGAAAATTTCCAATCAACACAAAGTGAAAATCGGCCTCAATGGGCTTCAATGGATGTTAATCGACGATATCTGACAAAGTTAGATGCTAACTCACTCAAATATATAAGAAATGTTGAAATTAGACTTCAAATTAGGAAGATAGACTTTGAAAATTTTCAATCAACACAAAGTGAAAATCGACCTCAATGGGCTTCAATGGATGTTAATCGACGATATCTGACAAAGTAAGATGCAAACTCACTCAAATATATAAGAAATTTTGAAATTCGACTTCAAATTAGGAAGATAGACTTTGAAAATTTTCAATCAACACAAAGTAAAAATCGACCTCAATGGGCTTCAATGGATGTTAATCGACGATATCTGACAAAGTTAGATGCTAACTCACTCAAATATATAAGAAATGTTGAAATTAGACTTCAAATTAAGAACATAGACTATGAAAATTTTCAATCGACACAAAGTGAAAATCGACCTCAATGGGCTTCAATGGATGATAATCGACGATATCTGACAAAGTTACATGCAAGCTCACTCAAATATATGAGAAATGTTGAAATTCGAGTTCAAATTAGGAAGATAGACTTTGAAAATTTTCAATCAACACAAAATGAAACTCGACCTCAATGGGCTTCAATGGATGTTAATCGACGATATCTGACAAAGTTAGATGCTAACTCACTCAAATATATAAGAAATGTTGAAATTAGACTTCAAATTAGGAAGATAGACTTTGAAAATTTTCAATCAACACAAAGTGAAAATCGACCTCAATGGGCTTCAATGGGTGTTAATCGACGATATCTGACGAAGAAAGATGCAAACTCACTCAAATATATTAGAAATGTTGAAATTCGGCTCCAAACTAGGAAGATAGACTTTGAAAATTTTCAATCAACACAAAGTGACAATCGACCTCAATGGGCTTCAATGAATGTTGATCGACGGTATCTGACAAAGTAAGATGCAAACTCACTCAAATATATAAGGAATGTTGAAATTCGGCTTCAAACTAGAAAGATAGACTTTGAAAATTTTCAATCAACACAAAGTGACAATCGACCTCAATGGGCTTCAATGGATGTTAATCGAAGATATCTGACAAAGTAAGATGCAAATTCACTCAAATAAATGAGAAATGTTGAAATTCGACTTCAAATTAGGAAGATAGACTTTGAAAATTTCCAATCAACACAAAGTGAAAATCGGCCTCAATGGGCTTCAATGGATGTTAATCGACGATATCTGACAAAGTTAGATGCTAACTCACTCAAATATATAAGAAATGTTGAAATTAGACTTCAAATTAGGAAGATAGACCTTGAAAATTTTCAATCAACACAAAGTGAAAATCGACCTCAATGGGCTTCAATGGATGTTAATCGACAATATCTGACAAAGTTAGATGCTAACTCACTCAAATATATAAGAAATGTTGAAATTCGACTTCAAATTAGGAAGATAGACTTTGAAAATTTCCAATCAACACAAAGTGAAAATCGACCTCAATGGGCATCAATGGATGTTAATCGACGATATCTGACAAAGTTACATGCAAACTCACTCAAATATATAAGAAATGTTGAAATTCGACTTCAAATTAGGAAGATAGACTTTGAAAATTTTCAATCAACACAAAGTGAAACTCGACCTCAATGGGCTTCAATGGATGTTAATCGACGATATCTGACAAAGTTAGATGCTAACTCACTCAAATATATAAGAAATGTTGGAATTAGACTTCAAATTAAGAAGATAGACTATGAAAATATTCAATCAACACAAAGTGAAAATCGACCTCAATGGGCTTCAATGGATGATAATCGACGATATCTGACAAAGTTAGATGCAAGCTCACTCAAATATATGAGAAATGTTGAAATTCGAGTTCAAATTAAGAAGATAGACTATGAAGATTTTCAATCAACACAAAGTGACAATCGACCTCAATGGGCTTCAATGAATGTTGATCGACGATATCTGACAAAGTAAGATGCAAACTCACTCAAATATATAAGGAATGTTGAAATTCGGCTTCAAACTAGAAAGATAGACTTTGAAAATTTTCAATCAACACAAAGTAACAATCGACCTCAATGGGCTTCAATTGATGTTAATCGAAGATATCTGACAAAGTAAGATGCAAATTCACTCAAATATATGAGAAATGTTGAAATTCGACTTCAAATTAGGAAGATAGACTTTGAAAATTTCCAATCAACACAAAGTGAAAATCGACCTCAATGGGCTTCAATGGATGTTAATCGACGATATCTGACAAAGCAAGATGCAAACTCACTCAAATATATAAGGAATGTTGAAATTCGGCTTCAAACTAGAAAGATAGACTTTGAAAATTTTCAATCAACACAAAGTGACAATCGACCTCAATGGGCTTCAATGGATGTTAATCGACGATATCTGACAAAGTAAGATGCAAACTCACTCAAATATATAAGAAATGTTGAAATTCGACTTCAATTAGGAAGATAGACTTTGAAAATTTTCAATCAACACAAAGTGAAAATCGACCTCAATGGGCTCCAATGAATGTTGATCGACGATATCTGACAAAGTAAGATGCAAACTCACTCAAATATATAAGAATCGTTGAAATTCGGCTTCAAACTAGAAAGATAGACTTTGAAAATTTTCAATCAACACAAAGTAACAATCGACCTCAATGGGCTTCAATTGATGTTAATCGAAGATATCTGACAAAGTAAGATGCAAATTCACTCAAATATATGAGAAATGTTGAAATTCGACTTCAAATTAGGAAGATAGACTTTGAAAATTTTCAATCAACACAAAGTGACAATCGACCTCAATGGGCTTCAATGGATGTTAGTCGAAGATATCTGACAAAGTAAGATGCAAATTCACTCAAATATATGAGAAATGTTGAAATTCGACTTCAAATTAGGAAGATAGACTTTGAAAATTTCCAATCAACACAAAGTGAAAATCGACCTCAATGGGCTTCAATGGATGTTAATCGACGATATCTGACAAAGTAAGATGCAAACTCACTCAAATATATAAGGATTGTTGAAATTCGGCTTCAAACTAGAAAGATAGACTTTGAAAATTTTCAATCAACACAAAGTGACAATCGACCTCAATGGGCTTCAATGGATGTTAATCGAAGATATCTGACAAAGTAAGATGCAAACTCACTCAAATATATAAGAAATGTTGAAATTCGACTTCAAATTAGGAAGATAGACTTTGAAAATTTTCAATCAACACAAAGTGAAAATCGACCTCAATGGGCTTCAATGGATGTTAATCGACGATATCTGACAAAGTAAGATGCAAACTCACTCAAATATATGAGAAATGTTGAAATTCGACTTCAAATTAGGAAGATAGACTTTGAAAATTTCCAATCAACACAAAGTGAAAATCGACCTCAATGGGCTTCAATGGATGTTAATCGACGATATCTGACAAAGTAAGATGCGAACTCACTCAAATATATAAGAAATGTTGAAATTCGACTTCAAATTAGGAAGATAGACTTTGAAAATTTTCAATCAACACAAAGTGAAAATCGACCTCAATGGGCTCCAATGAATGTTGATCGACGATATCTGACAAAGTAAGATGCAAACTCACTCAAATATATAAGAATCGTTGAAATTCGGCTTCAAACTAGGAAGATAGACTTTGAAAATTTTCAATCAACACAAAGTGACAATCGACCTCAATGGGCTTCAATGAATGTTGATCGACGATATCTGACAAAGTAAGATGCAAACTCACTCAAATATATAAGGAATGTTGAAATTCGGCTTCAAACTAGAAAGATAGACTTTGAAAATTTTCAATCAACACAAAGTAACAATCGACCTCAATGGGCTTCAATTGATGTTAATCGAAGATATCTGACAAAGTAAGATGCAAATTCACTCAAATATATGAGAAATGTTGAAATTCGACTTCAAATTAGGAAGATAGACTTTGAAAATTTCCAATCAACACAAAGTGAAAATCGACCTCAATGGGCTTCAATGGATGTTAATCGACGATATCTGACAAAGCAAGATGCAAACTCACTCAAATATATAAGGAATGTTGAAATTCGGCTTCAAACTAGAAAGATAGACTTTGAAAATTTTCAATCAACACAAAGTGACAATCGACCTCAATGGGCTTCAATGGATGTTAATCGACGATATCTGACAAAGTAAGATGCAAACTCACTCAAATATATAAGAAATGTTGAAATTCGACTTCAATTAGGAAGATAGACTTTGAAAATTTTCAATCAACACAAAGTGAAAATCGACCTCAATGGGCTCCAATGAATGTTGATCGACGATATCTGACAAAGTAAGATGCAAACTCACTCAAATATATAAGAATCGTTGAAATTCGGCTTCAAACTAGAAAGATAGACTTTGAAAATTTTCAATCAACACAAAGTAACAATCGACCTCAATGGGCTTCAATTGATGTTAATCGAAGATATCTGACAAAGTAAGATGCAAATTCACTCAAATATATGAGAAATGTTGAAATTCGACTTCAAATTAGGAAGATAGACTTTGAAAATTTTCAATCAACACAAAGTGACAATCGACCTCAATGGGCTTCAATGGATGTTAGTCGAAGATATCTGACAAAGTAAGATGCAAATTCACTCAAATATATGAGAAATGTTGAAATTCGACTTCAAATTAGGAAGATAGACTTTGAAAATTTCCAATCAACACAAAGTGAAAATCGACCTCAATGGGCTTCAATGGATGTTAATCGACGATATCTGACAAAGTAAGATGCAAACTCACTCAAATATATAAGGATTGTTGAAATTCGGCTTCAAACTAGAAAGATAGACTTTGAAAATTTTCAATCAACACAAAGTGACAATCGACCTCAATGGGCTTCAATGGATGTTAATCGAAGATATCTGACAAAGTAAGATGCAAACTCACTCAAATATATAAGAAATGTTGAAATTCGACTTCAAATTAGGAAGATAGACTTTGAAAATTTTCAATCAACACAAAGTGAAAATCGACCTCAATGGGCTTCAATGGATGTTAGTCGAAGATATCTGACAAAGTAAGATGCAAATTCACTCAAATATATGAGAAATGTTGAAATTCGACTTCAAATTAGGAAGATAGACTTTGAAAATTTTCAATCAACACAAAGTGAAAATCGACCTCAATGGGCTCCAATGAATGTTGATCGACGATATCTGACAAAGTAAGATGCAAACTCACTCAAATATATAAGAATCGTTGAAATTCGGCTTCAAACTAGGAAGATAGACTTTGAAAATTTTCAATCAACACAAAGTGACAATCGACCTCAATGGGCTTCAATGAATGTTGATCGACGATATCTGACAAAGTAAGATGCAAACTCACTCAAATATATAAGGAATGTTGAAATTCGGCTTCAAACTAGAAAGATAGACTTTGAAAATTTTCAATCAACACAAAGTAACAATCGACCTCAATGGGCTTCAATTGATGTTAATCGAAGATATCTGACAAAGTAAGATGCAAATTCACTCAAATATATGAGAAATGTTGAAATTCGACTTCAAATTAGGAAGATAGACTTTGAAAATTTCCAATCAACACAAAGTGAAAATCGACCTCAATGGGCTTCAATGGATGTTAATCGACGATTTCTGACAAAGCAAGATGCAAACTCACTCAAATATATAAGGAATGTTGAAATTCGGCTTCAAACTAGAAAGATAGACTTTGAAAATTTTCAATCAACACAAAGTGACAATCGACCTCAATGGGCTTCAATGAATGTTGATCGACGATATCTGAAAAAGTAAGATGCAAACTCACTCAATTATATAAGGAATGTTGAAATTCGGCTTCAAACTAGAAAGATAGACTTTGGAAATTTTCAATCAACACAAAGTGACAATCGACCTCAATGGGCTTCAATGGATGTTAATCGAAGATATCTGACAAAGTAAGATGCAAATTCACTCAAATATATGAGAAATGTTGAAATTCGACTTCAAATTAGGAAGATAGACTTTGAAAATTTTCAATCAACACAAAGTGACAATCGACCTCAATGGGCTTCAATGGATGTTAATCGAAGATATCTGACAAAGTAAGATGCAAACTCACTCAAATATATAAGAAATGTTGAAATTCGACTTCAAATTAGGAAGATAGACTTTGAAAATTTTCAATCAACACAAAGTGACAATCGACCTCAATGGGCTTCAATGAATGTTGATCGACGATATCTGACAAAGTAAGATGCAAACTCACTCAAATATATAAGGAATGTTGAAATTCGGCTTCAAACTAGAAAGATAGACTTTGAAAATTTTCAATCAACACAAAGTGACAATCGACCTCAATGGGCTTCAATGGATGTTAATCGAAGATATCTGACAAAGTAAGATGCAAACTCACTCAAATATATAAGAAATGTTGAAATTCTACTTCAAATTAGGAAGATAGACTTTGAAAATTTTCAATCAACACAAAGTGAAAATCGACCTCAATGGGCTTCAATGGATGTTAATCGACGATATCTGACAAAGTAAGATGCAAACTCACTCAAATATATGAGAAATGTTGAAATTCGACTTCAAATTAGGAAGATAGACTTTGAAAATTTCCAATCAACACAAAGTGAAAATCGACCTCAATGGGCTTCAATGGATGTTAATCGACAATATCTGACAAAGCAAGATGCAAACTCACTCAAATATATAAGGAATGTTGAAATTCGGCTTCAAACTAGAAAGATAGACTTTGAAAATTTTCAATCAACACAAAGTGACAATCGACCTCAATGGGCTTCAATGGATGTTAATCGACGATATCTGACAAAGTAAGATGCAAACTCACTCAAATATATAAGAAATGTTGAAATTCGACTTCAAATTAGGAAGATAGACTTTGAAAATTTTCAATCAACACAAAGTGAAAATCGACCTCAATGGGCTTCAATGAATGTTGATCGACGATATCTGACAAAGTAAGATGCGAACTCACTCAAATATATAAGAAATGTTGAAATTCGGCTTCAAACTAGGAAGATAGACTTTGAAAATTTCCAATCAACACAAAGTGAAAATCGACCTCAATGGGCTTCAATGGATGTTAATCGACAATATCTGACAAAGCAAGATGCAAACTCACTCAAATATATAAGGAATGTTGAAATTCGGCTTCAAACTAGAAAGATAGACTTTGAAAATTTTCAATCAACACAAAGTGACAATCGACCTCAATGGGCTTCAATGGATGTTAATCGACGATATCTGACAAAGTAAGATGCAAACTCACTCAAATATATAAGAAATGTTGAAATTCGACTTCAAATTAGGAAGATAGACTTTGAAAATTTCCAATCAACACAAAGTGAAAATCGACCTCAATGGGCTTCAATGGATGTTAATCGACGATATCTGACAAAGCAAGATGCAAACTCACTAAAATATATAAGGAATGTTGAAATTCGGCTTCAAACTAGAAAGATAGACTTTGAAAATTTTCAATCAACACAAAGTGACAATCGACCTCAATGGGCTTCAATGAATGTTGATCGACGATATCTGACAAAGTAAGATGCAAACTCACTCAAATATATAAGGAATGTTGAAATTCGGCTTCAAACTAGAAAGATAGACTTTGGAAATTTTCAATCAACACAAAGTGACAATCGACCTCAATGGGCTTCAATGAATGTTAATCGAAGATATCTGACAAAGTAAGATGCAAATTCACTCAAATATATGAGAAATGTTGGAATTCGACTTCAAATTAGGAAGATAGACTTTGAAAATTTTCAATCAACACAAAGTGACAATCGACCTCAATGGGCTTCAATGGATGTTAATCGAAGATATCTGACAAAGTAAGATGCAAACTCACTCAAATATATAAGAAATGTTGAAATTCGACTTCAAATTAGGAAGATAGACTTTGAAAATTTTCAATCAACACAAAGTGACAATCGACCTCAATGGGCTTCAATGAATGTTGATCGACGATATCTGACAAAGTAAGATGCAAACTCACTCAAATATATAAGGAATGTTGAAATTCGGCTTCAAACTAGAAAGATAGACTTTGAAAATTTTCAATCAACACAAAGTGAAAATCGACCTCAATGGGCTCCAATGAATGTTGATCGACGATATCTGACAAAGTAAGATGCAAACTCACTCAAATATATAAGAATCGTTGAAATTCGGCTTCAAACTAGGAAGATAGACTTTGAAAATTTTCAATCAACACAAAGTGACAATCGACCTCAATGGGCTTCAATGAATGTTGATCGACGATATCTGACAAAGTAAGATGCAAACTCACTCAAATATATAAGGAATGTTGAAATTCGGCTTCAAACTAGAAAGATAGACTTTGAAAATTTTCAATCAACACAAAGTAACAATCGACCTCAATGGGCTTCAATTGATGTTAATCGAAGATATCTGACAAAGTAAGATGCAAATTCACTCAAATATATGAGAAATGTTGAAATTCGACTTCAAATTAGGAAGATAGACTTTGAAAATTTCCAATCAACACAAAGTGAAAATCGACCTCAATGGGCTTCAATGGATGTTAATCGACGATTTCTGACAAAGCAAGATGCAAACTCACTCAAATATATAAGGAATGTTGAAATTCGGCTTCAAACTAGAAAGATAGACTTTGAAAATTTTCAATCAACACAAAGTGACAATCGACCTCAATGGGCTTCAATGAATGTTGATCGACGATATCTGAAAAAGTAAGATGCAAACTCACTCAATTATATAAGGAATGTTGAAATTCGGCTTCAAACTAGAAAGATAGACTTTGGAAATTTTCAATCAACACAAAGTGACAATCGACCTCAATGGGCTTCAATGGATGTTAATCGAAGATATCTGACAAAGTAAGATGCAAATTCACTCAAATATATGAGAAATGTTGAAATTCGACTTCAAATTAGGAAGATAGACTTTGAAAATTTTCAATCAACACAAAGTGACAATCGACCTCAATGGGCTTCAATGGATGTTAATCGAAGATATCTGACAAAGTAAGATGCAAACTCACTCAAATATATAAGAAATGTTGAAATTCGACTTCAAATTAGGAAGATAGACTTTGAAAATTTTCAATCAACACAAAGTGACAATCGACCTCAATGGGCTTCAATGAATGTTGATCGACGATATCTGACAAAGTAAGATGCAAACTCACTCAAATATATAAGGAATGTTGAAATTCGGCTTCAAACTAG
The DNA here is from genome assembly GCF_026230105.1 of Diorhabda sublineata. Lineage (NCBI taxonomy): Eukaryota > Metazoa > Arthropoda > Insecta > Coleoptera > Chrysomelidae > Diorhabda > Diorhabda sublineata. The sequence goes on from NW_026614199.1 coordinate 13,482, forward strand.
AAAGATAGACTTTGAAAATTTTCAATCAACACAAAGTGACAATCGACCTCAATGGGCTTCAATGGATGTTAATCGAAGATATCTGACAAAGTAAGATGCAAACTCACTCAAATATATAAGAAATGTTGAAATTCTACTTCAAATTAGGAAGATAGACTTTGAAAATTTTCAATCAACACAAAGTGAAAATCGACCTCAATGGGCTTCAATGGATGTTAATCGACGATATCTGACAAAGTAAGATGCAAACTCACTCAAATATATGAGAAATGTTGAAATTCGACTTCAAATTAGGAAGATAGACTTTGAAAATTTCCAATCAACACAAAGTGAAAATCGACCTCAATGGGCTTCAATGGATGTTAATCGACAATATCTGACAAAGCAAGATGCAAACTCACTCAAATATATAAGGAATGTTGAAATTCGGCTTCAAACTAGAAAGATAGACTTTGAAAATTTTCAATCAACACAAAGTGACAATCGACCTCAATGGGCTTCAATGGATGTTAATCGACGATATCTGACAAAGTAAGATGCAAACTCACTCAAATATATAAGAAATGTTGAAATTCGACTTCAAATTAGGAAGATAGACTTTGAAAATTTTCAATCAACACAAAGTGAAAATCGACCTCAATGGGCTTCAATGAATGTTGATCGACGATATCTGACAAAGTAAGATGCGAACTCACTCAAATATATAAGAAATGTTGAAATTCGGCTTCAAACTAGGAAGATAGACTTTGAAAATTTCCAATCAACACAAAGTGAAAATCGACCTCAATGGGCTTCAATGGATGTTAATCGACAATATCTGACAAAGCAAGATGCAAACTCACTCAAATATATAAGGAATGTTGAAATTCGGCTTCAAACTAGAAAGATAGACTTTGAAAATTTTCAATCAACACAAAGTGACAATCGACCTCAATGGGCTTCAATGGATGTTAATCGACGATATCTGACAAAGTAAGATGCAAACTCACTCAAATATATAAGAAATGTTGAAATTCGACTTCAAATTAGGAAGATAGACTTTGAAAATTTCCAATCAACACAAAGTGAAAATCGACCTCAATGGGCTTCAATGGATGTTAATCGACGATATCTGACAAAGCAAGATGCAAACTCACTAAAATATATAAGGAATGTTGAAATTCGGCTTCAAACTAGAAAGATAGACTTTGAAAATTTTCAATCAACACAAAGTGACAATCGACCTCAATGGGCTTCAATGAATGTTGATCGACGATATCTGACAAAGTAAGATGCAAACTCACTCAAATATATAAGGAATGTTGAAATTCGGCTTCAAACTAGAAAGATAGACTTTGGAAATTTTCAATCAACACAAAGTGACAATCGACCTCAATGGGCTTCAATGAATGTTAATCGAAGATATCTGACAAAGTAAGATGCAAATTCACTCAAATATATGAGAAATGTTGGAATTCGACTTCAAATTAGGAAGATAGACTTTGAAAATTTTCAATCAACACAAAGTGACAATCGACCTCAATGGGCTTCAATGGATGTTAATCGAAGATATCTGACAAAGTAAGATGCAAACTCACTCAAATATATAAGAAATGTTGAAATTCGACTTCAAATTAGGAAGATAGACTTTGAAAATTTTCAATCAACACAAAGTGACAATCGACCTCAATGGGCTTCAATGAATGTTGATCGACGATATCTGACAAAGTAAGATGCAAACTCACTCAAATATATAAGGAATGTTGAAATTCGGCTTCAAACTAGAAAGATAGACTTTGAAAATTTTCAATCAACACAAAGTGAAAATCGACCTCAATGGGCTCCAATGAATGTTGATCGACGATATCTGACAAAGTAAGATGCAAACTCACTCAAATATATAAGAATCGTTGAAATTCGGCTTCAAACTAGGAAGATAGACTTTGAAAATTTTCAATCAACACAAAGTGACAATCGACCTCAATGGGCTTCAATGAATGTTGATCGACGATATCTGACAAAGTAAGATGCAAACTCACTCAAATATATAAGGAATGTTGAAATTCGGCTTCAAACTAGAAAGATAGACTTTGAAAATTTTCAATCAACACAAAGTAACAATCGACCTCAATGGGCTTCAATTGATGTTAATCGAAGATATCTGACAAAGTAAGATGCAAATTCACTCAAATATATGAGAAATGTTGAAATTCGACTTCAAATTAGGAAGATAGACTTTGAAAATTTCCAATCAACACAAAGTGAAAATCGACCTCAATGGGCTTCAATGGATGTTAATCGACGATATCTGACAAAGCAAGATGCAAACTCACTCAAATATATAAGGAATGTTGAAATTCGGCTTCAAACTAGAAAGATAGACTTTGAAAATTTTCAATCAACACAAAGTGACAATCGACCTCAATGGGCTTCAATGAATGTTGATCGACGATATCTGAAAAAGTAAGATGCAAACTCACTCAATTATATAAGGAATGTTGAAATTCGGCTTCAAACTAGAAAGATAGACTTTGGAAATTTTCAATCAACACAAAGTGACAATCGACCTCAATGGGCTTCAATGGATGTTAATCGAAGATATCTGACAAAGTAAGATGCAAACTCACTCAAATATATAAGGAATGTTGAAATTCGGCTTCAAACTAGAAAGATAGACTTTGAAAATTTTCAATCAACACAAAGTAACAATCGACCTCAATGGGCTTCAATTGATGTTAATCGAAGATATCTGACAAAGTAAGATGCAAATTCACTCAAATATATGAGAAATGTTGAAATTCGACTTCAAATTAGGAAGATAGACTTTGAAAATTTCCAATCAACACAAAGTGAAAATCGACCTCAATGGGCTTCAATGGATGTTAATCGACGATATCTGACAAAGCAAGATGCAAACTCACTCAAATATATAAGGAATGTTGAAATTCGGCTTCAAACTAGAAAGATAGACTTTGAAGATTTTCAATCAACACAAAGTGACAATCGACCTCAATGGGCTTCAATGAATGTTGATCGACGATATCTGAAAAAGTAAGATGCAAACTCACTCAATTATATAAGGAATGTTGAAATTCGGCTTCAAACTAGAAAGATAGACTTTGGAAATTTTCAATCAACACAAAGTGACAATCGACCTCAATGGGCTTCAATGGATGTTAATCGAAGATATCTGACAAAGTAAGATGCAAATTCACTCAAATATATGAGAAATGTTGAAATTCGACTTCAAATTAGGAAGATAGACTTTGAAAATTTTCAATCAACACAAAGTGACAATCGACCTCAATGGGCTTCAATGGATGTTAATCGAAGATATCTGACAAAGTAAGATGCAAACTCACTCAAATATATAAGAAATGTTGAAATTCGACTTCAAATTAGGAAGATAGACTTTGAAAATTTTCAATCAACACAAAGTGACAATCGACCTCAATAGGCTTCAATGAATGTTGATCGACGATATCTGACAAAGTAAGATGCAAACTCACTCAAATATATAAGGAATGTTGAAATTCGGCTTCAAACTAGAAAGATAGACTTTGAAAATTTTCAATCAACACAAAGTGACAATCGACCTCAATGGGCTTCAATGGATGTTAATCGAAGATATCTGACAAAGTGAGATGCAAACTCACTCAAATATATAAGAAATGTTGAAATTCGACTTCAAATTAGGAAGATAGACTTTGAAAATTTTCAATCAACACAAAGTGAAAATCGACCTCAATGGGCTTCAATGGATGTTAATCGACGATATCTGACAAAGTAAGATGCAAACTCACTCAAATATATGAGAAATGTTGAAATTCGACTTCAAATTAGGAAGATAGACTTTGAAAATTTCCAATCAACACAAAGTGAAAATCGACCTCAATGGGCTTCAATGGATGTTAATCGACAATATCTGACAAAGCAAGATGCAAACTCACTCAAATATATAAGGAATGTTGAAATTCGGCTTCAAACTAGAAAGATAGACTTTGAAAATTTTCAATCAACACAAAGTGACAATCGACCTCAATGGGCTTCAATGGATGTTAATCGACGATATCTGACAAAGTAAGATGCAAACTCACTCAAATATATAAGAAATGTTGAAATTCGACTTCAAATTAGGAAGATAGACTTTGAAAATTTTCAATCAACACAAAGTGAAAATCGACCTCAATGGGCTTCAATGAATGTTGATCGACGATATCTGACAAAGTAAGATACGAACTCACTCAAATATATAGGAAATGTTGAAATTCGGCTTCAAACTAGGAAGATAGACTTTGAAAATTTCCAATCAACACAAAGTGAAAATCGACCTCAATGGGCTTCAATGGATGTTAATCGACAATATCTGACAAAGCAAGATGCAAACTCACTCAAATATATAAGGAATGTTGAAATTCGGCTTCAAACTAGAAAGATAGACTTTGAAAATTTTCAATCAACACAAAGTGACAATCGACCTCAATGGGCTTCAATGGATGTTAATCGACGATATCTGACAAAGTAAGATGCAAACTCACTCAAATATATAAGAAATGTTGAAATTCGACTTCAAATTAGGAAGATAGACTTTGAAAATTTCCAATCAACACAAAGTGAAAATCGACCTCAATGGGCTTCAATGGATGTTAATCGACGATATCTGACAAAGCAAGATGCAAACTCACTCAAATATATAAGGAATGTTGAAATTCGGCTTCAAACTAGAAAGATAGACATTGAAAATTTTCAATCAACACAAAGTGACAATCGACCTCAATGGGCTTCAATGAATGTTGATCGACGATATCTGACAAAGTAAGATGCAAACTCACTCAAATATATAAGGAATGTTGAAATTCGGCTTCAAACTAGAAAGATAGACTTTGGAAATTTTCAATCAACACAAAGTGACAATCGACCTCAATGGGCTTCAATGAATGTTAATCGAAGATATCTGACAAAGTAAGATGCAAATTCACTCAAATATATGAGAAATGTTGGAATTCGACTTCAAATTAGGAAGATAGACTTTGAAAATTTTCAATCAACACAAAGTGACAATCGACCTCAATGGGCTTCAATGGATGTTAATCGAAGATATCTGACAAAGTAAGATGCAAACTCACTCAAATATATAAGAAATGTTGAAATTCGACTTCAAATTAGGAAGATAGACTTTGAAAATTTTCAATCAACACAAAGTGACAATCGACATCAATGGGCTTCAATGAATGTTGATCGACGATATCTGACAAAGTAAGATGCAAACTCACTCAAATATATAAGGAATGTTGAAATTCGGCTTCAAACTAGAAAGATAGACTTTGAAAATTTTCAATCAACACAAAGTGACAATCGACCTCAATGGGCTTCAATGGATGTTAATCGAAGATATCTAACAAAGTAAGATGCAAACTCACTCAAATATATAAGAAATGTTGAAATTCGACTTCAAATTAGGAAGATAGACTTTGAAAATTTTCAATCAACACAAAGTGACAATCGACCTCAATGGGCTTCAATGAATGTTGATCGACGATATCTGACAAAGTAAGATGCAAACTCACTCAAATATATAAGGAATGTTGAAATTCGGCTTCAAACTAGAAAGATAGACTTTGAAAATTTTCAATCAACACAAAGTGACAATCGACCTCAATGGGCTTCAATGGATGTTAATCGACGATATCTGACAAAGTAAGATGCAAACTCACTCAAATATATGAGAAATGTTGAAATTCGACTTCAAATTAGGAAGATAGACTTTGAAAATTTCCAATCAACACAAAGTGAAAATCGACCTCAATGGGCTTCAATGGATGTTAATCGACAATATCTGACAAAGCAAGATGCAAACTCACTCAAATATATAAGGAATGTTGAAATTCGGCTTCAAACTAGAAAGATAGACTTTGAAAATTTTCAATCAACACAAAGTGACAATCGACCTCAATGGGCTTCAATGGATGTTAATCGACGATATCTGACAAAGTAAGATGCAAACTCACTCAAATATATAAGAAATGTTGAAATTCGACTTCAAATTAGGAAGATAGACTTTGAAAATTTTCAATCAACACAAAGTGAAAATCGACCTCAATGGGCTTCAATGAATGTTGATCGACGATATCTGACAAAGTAAGATGCAAACTCACTCAAATATATAAGAAATGTTGAAATTCGGCTTCAAACTAGGAAGATAGACTTTGAAAATTTCCAATCAACACAAAGTGAAAATCGACCTCAATGGGCTTCAATGGATGTTAATCGACAATATCTGACAAAGCAAGATGCAAACTCACTCAAATATATAAGGAATGTTGAAATTCGGCTTCAAACTAGAAAGATAGACTTTGAAAATTTTCAATCAACACAAAGTGACAATCGACCTCAATGGGCTTCAATGGATGTTAATCGACGATATCTGACAAAGTAAGATGCAAACTCACTCAAATATATAAGAAATGTTGAAATTCGACTTCAAATTAGGAAGATAGACTTTGAAAATTTCCAATCAACACAAAGTGAAAATCGACCTCAATGGGCTTCAATGGATGTTAATCGACGATATCTGACAAAGCAAGATGCAAACTCACTCAAATATATAAGGAATGTTGAAATTCGGCTTCAAACTAGAAAGATAGACTTTGAAAATTTTCAATCAACACAAAGTGACAATCGACCTCAATGGGCTTCAATGAATGTTGATCGACGATATCTGACAAAGTAAGATGCAAACTCACTCAAATATATAAGGAATGTTGAAATTCGGCTTCAAACTAGAAAGATAGACTTTGGAAATTTTCAATCAACACAAAGTGACAATCGACCTCAATGGGCTTCAATGAATGTTAATCGAAGATATCTGACAAAGTAAGATGCAAATTCACTCAAATATATGAGAAATGTTGGAATTCGACTTCAAATTAGGAAGATAGACTTTGAAAATTTTCAATCAACACAAAGTGACAATCGACCTCAATGGGCTTCAATGAATGTTGATCGACGATATCTGACAAAGTAAGATGCAAACTCACTCAAATATATAAGGAATGTTGAAATTCGGCTTCAAACTAGAAAGATAGACTTTGAAAATTTTCAATCAACACAAAGTGACAATCGACCTCAATGGGCTTCAATGGATGTTAATCGAAGATATCTAACAAAGTAAGATGCAAACTCACTCAAATATATAAGAAATGTTGAAATTCGACTTCAAATTAGGAAGATAGACTTTGAAAATTTTCATTCAACACAAAGTGACAATCGACCTCAATGGGCTTCAATGAATGTTGATCGACGATATCTGACAAAGTAAGATGCAAACTCACTCAAATATATAAGGAATGTTGAAATTCGGCTTCAAACTAGAAAGATAGACTTTGAAAATTTTCAATCAACACAAAGTGACAATCGACCTCAATGGGCTTCAATGGATGTTAATCGAAGATATCTAACAAAGTAAGATGCAAACTCACTCAAATATATAAGAAATGTTGAAATTCGACTTCAAATTAGGAAGATAGACTTTGAAAATTTTCATTCAACACAAAGTGACAATCGACCTCAATGGGCTTCAATGAATGTTGATCGACGATATCTGACAAAGTAAGATGCAAACTCACTCAAATATATAAGGAATGTTGAAATTCGGCTTCAAACTAGAAAGATAGACTTTGAAAATTTTCAATCAACACAAAGTGACAATCGACCTCAATGGGCTTCAATGGATGTTAATCGACGATATCTGACAAAGTAAGATGCAAACTCACTCAAATATATGAGAAATGTTGAAATTCGACTTCAAATTAGGAAGATAGACTTTGAAAATTTCCAATCAACACAAAGTGAAAATCGACCTCAATGGGCTTCAATGGATGTTAATCGACAATATCTGACAAAGCAAGATGCAAACTCACTCAAATATATAAGGAATGTTGAAATTCGGCTTCAAACTAGAAAGATAGACTTTGAAAATTTTCAATCAACACAAAGTGACAATCGACCTCAATGGGCTTCAATGGATGTTAATCGACGATATCTGACAAAGTAAGATGCAAACTCACTCAAATATATAAGAAATGTTGAAATTCGACTTCAAATTAGGAAGATAGACTTTGAAAATTTTCAATCAACACAAAGTGAAAATCGACCTCAATGGGCTTCAATGAATGTTGATCGACGATATCTGACAAAGTAAGATGCAAACTCACTCAAATATATAAGAAATGTTGAAATTCGGCTTCAAACTAGGAAGATAGACTTTGAAAATTTCCAATCAACACAAAGTGAAAATCGACCTCAATGGGCTTCAATGGATGTTAATCGACAATATCTGACAAAGCAAGATGCAAACTCACTCAAATATATAAGGAATGTTGAAATTCGGCTTCAAACTAGAAAGATAGACTTTGAAAATTTTCAATCAACACAAAGTGACAATCGACCTCAATGGGCTTCAATGGATGTTAATCGACGATATCTGACAAAGTAAGATGCAAACTCACTCAAATATATAAGAAATGTTGAAATTCGACTTCAAATTAGGAAGATAGACTTTGAAAATTTCCAATCAACACAAAGTGAAAATCGACCTCAATGGGCTTCAATGGATGTTAATCGACGATATCTGACAAAGCAAGATGCAAACTCACTCAAATATATAAGGAATGTTGAAATTCGGCTTCAAACTAGAAAGATAGACTTTGAAAATTTTCAATCAACACAAAGTGACAATCGACCTCAATGGGCTTCAATGAATGTTGATCGACGATATCTGACAAAGTAAGATGCAAACTCACTCAAATATATAAGGAATGTTGAAATTCGGCTTCAAACTAGAAAGATAGACTTTGGAAATTTTCAATCAACACAAAGTGACAATCGACCTCAATGGGCTTCAATGAATGTTAATCGAAGATATCTGACAAAGTAAGATGCAAATTCACTCAAATATATGAGAAATGTTGGAATTCGACTTCAAATTAGGAAGATAGACTTTGAAAATTTTCAATCAACACAAAGTGACAATCGACCTCAATGGGCTTCAATGGATGTTAATCGAAGATATCTGACAAAGTAAGATGCAAACTCACTCAAATATATAAGAAATGTTGAAATTCGACTTCAAATTAGGAAGATAGACTTTGAAAATTTTCAATCAACACAAAGTGACAATCGACCTCAATGGGCTTCAATGAATGTTGATCGACGATATCTGACAAAGTAAGATGCAAACTCACTCAAATATATAAGGAATGTTGAAATTCGGCTTCAAACTAGAAAGATAGACTTTGAAAATTTTCAATCAACACAAAGTGACAATCGACCTCAATGGGCTTCAATGGATGTTAATCGAAGATATCTAACAAAGTAAGATGCAAACTCACTCAAATATATAAGAAATGTTGAAATTCGACTTCAAATTAGGAAGATAGACTTTGAAAATTTTCAATCAACACAAAGTGAAAATCGACCTCAATGGGCTTCAATGGATGTTAATCGACGATATCTGACAAAGTAAGATGCAAACTCACTCAAATATATGAGAAATGTTGAAATTCGACTTCAAATTAGGAAGATAGACTTTGAAAATTTCCAATCAACACAAAGTGAAAATCGACCTCAATGGGCTTCAATGGATGTTAATCGACGATATCTGACAAAGCAAGATGCAAACTCACTCAAATATATAAGGAATGTTGAAATTCGGCTTCAAACTAGAAAGATAGACTTTGAAAATTTTCAATCAACACAAAGTGACAATCGACCTCAATGGGCTTCAATGAATGTTGATCGACGATATCTGACAAAGTAAGATGCAAACTCACTCAAATATATAAGGAATGTTGAAATTCGGCTTCAAACTAGAAAGATAGACTTTGGAAATTTTCAATCAACACAAAGTGACAATCGACCTCAATGGGCTTCAATGAATGTTAATCGAAGATATCTGACAAAGTAAGATGCAAATTCACTCAAATATATGAGAAATGTTGGAATTCGACTTCAAATTAGGAAGATAGACTTTGAAAATTTTCAATCAACACAAAGTGACAATCGACCTCAATGGGCTTCAATGGATGTTAATCGAAGATATCTGACAAAGTAAGATGCAAACTCACTCAAATATATAAGAAATGTTGAAATTCGACTTCAAATTAGGAAGATAGACTTTGAAAATTTTCAATCAACACAAAGTGACAATCGACCTCAATGGGCTTCAATGAATGTTGATCGACGATATCTGATAAAGTAAGATGCAAACTCACTCAAATATATAAGGAATGTTGAAATTCGGCTTCAAACTAGAAAGATAGACTTTGAAAATTTTCAATCAACACAAAGTGACAATCGACCTCAATGGGCTTCAATGGATGTTAATCGAAGATATCTAACAAAGTAAGATGCAAACTCACTCAAATATATAAGAAATGTTGAAATTCGACTTCAAATTAGGAAGATAGACTTTGAAAATTTTCAATCAACACAAAGTGAAAATCGACCTCAATGGGCTTCAATGGATGTTAATCGACGATATCTGACAAAGTAAGATGCAAACTCACTCAAATATATGAGAAATGTTGAAATTCGACTTCAAATTAGGAAGATAGACTTTGAAAATTTCCAATCAACACAAAGTGAAAATCGACCTCAATGGGCTTCAATGGATGTTAATCGACGATATCTGACAAAGCAAGATGCAAACTCACTCAAATATATAAGGAATGTTGAAATTCGGCTTCAAACTAGAAAGATAGACTTTGAAAATTTTCAATCAACACAAAGTGACAATCGACCTCAATGGGCTTCAATGAATGTTGATCGACGATATCTGACAAAGTAAGATGCAAACTCACTCAAATATATAAGGAATGTTGAAATTCGGCTTCAAACTAGAAAGATAGACTTTGGAAATTTTCAATCAACACAAAGTGACAATCGACCTCAATGGGCTTCAATGAATGTTAATCGAAGATATCTGACAAAGTAAGATGCAAATTCACTCAAATATATGAGAAATGTTGGAATTCGACTTCAAATTAGGAAGATAGACTTTGAAAATTTTCAATCAACACAAAGTGACAATCGACCTCAATGGGCTTCAATGGATGTTAATCGAAGATATCTGACAAAGTAAGATGCAAACTCACTCAAATATATAAGAAATGTTGAAATTCGACTTCAAATTAGGAAGATAGACTTTGAAAATTTTCAATCAACACAAAGTGACAATCGACCTCAATGGGCTTCAATGAATGTTGATCGACGATATCTGACAAAGTAAGATGCAAACTCACTCAAATATATAAGGAATGTTGAAATTCGGCTTCAAACTAGAAAGATAGACTTTGGAAATTTTCAATCAACACAAAGTGACAATCGACCTCAATGGGCTTCAATGAATGTTAATCGAAGATATCTGACAAAGTAAGATGCAAATTCACTCAAATATATGAGAAATGTTGGAATTCGACTTCAAATTAGGAAGATAGACTTTGAAAATTTTCAATCAACACAAAGTGACAATCGACCTCAATGGGCTTCAATGGATGTTAATCGAAGATATCTGACAAAGTAAGATGCAAACTCACTCAAATATATAAGAAATGTTGAAATTCGACTTCAAATTAGGAAGATAGACTTTGAAAATTTTCAATCAACACAAAGTGACAATCGACCTCAATGGGCTTCAATGAATGTTGATCGACGATATCTGACAAAGTAAGATGCAAACTCACTCAAATATATAAGGAATGTTGAAATTCGGCTTCAAACTAGAAAGATAGACTTTGAAAATTTTCAATCAACACAAAGTGACAATCGACCTCAATGGGCTTCAATGGATGTTAATCGAAGATATCTAACAAAGTAAGATGCAAACTCACTCAAATATATAAGAAATGTTGAAATTCGACTTCAAATTAGGAAGATAGACTTTGAAAATTTTCAATCAACACAACGTGAAAATCGACCTCAATGGGCTTCAATGGATGTTAATCGACAATATCTGACAAAGCAAGATGCAAACTCACTCAAATATATAAGGAATGTTGAAATTCGGCTTCAAACTAGAAAGATAGACTTTGAAAATTTTCAATCAACACAAAGTGACAATCGACCTCAATATGGGCTTCAATGGATGTTAATCGACGATATCTGACAAAGTAAGATGCAAACTCTCTCAAATATATAAGAAATGTTGAAATTCGACTTCAAATTAGGAAGATAGACTTTGAAAATTTTCAATCAACACAAAGTGAAAATCGACCTCAATGGGCTTCAATGAATGTTGATCGACGATATCTGACAAAGTAAGATGCAAACTCACTCAAATATATAAGAAATGTTGAAATTCGGCTTCAAACTAGGAAGATAGACTTTGAAAATTTTCAATCAACACAAAGTGACAATCGACCTCAATGGGCTTCAATGAATGTTGATCGACGATATCTGACATAGTAAGATGCAAATTCACTCAAATATATGAGAAATGTTGAAATTCGACTTCAAATTAGGAAGATAGACTTTGAAAATTTCCAATCAACACAAAGTGAAAATCGACCTCAATGGATGTTAATCGACGATATCTGACAAAGCAAGATGCAAACTCACTCAAATATATAAGGAATGTTGAAATTCGGCTTCAAACTAGAAAGATAGACTTTGAAAATTTTCAATCAACACAAAGTGACAATCGACCTCAATGGGCTTCAATGAATGTTGATCGACGATATCTGACAAAGTGGGATGCAAACTCACTCAAATATATAAGGAATGTTGAAATTCGGCTTCAAACTAGAAAGATAGACTTTGGAAATTTTCAATCAACACAAAGTGACAATCGACCTCAATGGGCTTCAATGGATGTTAATCGAAGATATCTGACAAAGTAAGATGCAAATTCACTCAAATATATGAGAAATGTTGGAATTCGACTTCAAATTAGGAAGATAGACTTTGAAAATTTTCAATCAACACAAAGTAACAATCGACCTCAATGGGCTTCAATGGATGTTAATCGAAGATATCTGACAAAGTAAGATGCAAACTCACTCAAATATATAAGAAATGTTGAAATTCGGCTTCAAACTAGGAAGATAGACTTTGAAAATTTTCAATCAACACAAAGTGACAATCGACCTCAATGGGCTTCAATGAATGTTGATCGACGATATCTGACAAAGTAAGATGCAAACTCACTCAAATATATAAGGAATGTTGAAATTCGGCTTCAAACTAGAAAGATAGACTTTGAAAATTTTCAATCAACACAAAGCAACAATCGACCTCAATGGGCTTCAATTGATGTTAATCGAAGATATCTGACAAAGTAAGATGCAAACTCACTCAAATATATAAGGAATGTTGAAATTCGACTTCAAATTAGGAAGATAGACTTTGAAAATTTCCAATCAACACAAAGTGAAAATCGACCTCAATTGGCTTCAATGGATGTTAATCGACGATATCTGACAAAGCAAGATGCAAATTCACTCAAATATATAAGGAATGTTGAAATTCGGCTTCAAACTAGAAAGATAGACTTTGAAAATTTTCAATCAACACAAAGTGACAATCGACCTCAATGGGCTTCAATGAATGTTGATCGACGATATCTGACAAAGTGGGATGCAAACTCACTCAAATATATAAGGAATGTTGAAATTCGGCTTCAAACTAGAAAGATAGACTTTGGAAATTTTCAATCAACACAAAGTGACAATCGACCTCAATGGGCTTCAATGGATGTTAATCGAAGATATCTGACAAAGTAAGATGCAAATTCACTCAAATATATGAGAAATGTTGAAATTCGACTTCAAATTAGGAAGATAGACTTTGGAAATTTTCAATCAACACAAAGTGAAAATCGACCTCAATGGGCTTCAATGGATGTTAATCGACGATATCTGACAAAGTTAGATGCAAATTCACTCAAATATATAAGAAATGTTGAAATTTTACTTCAAATTAGGAAGATAGACTTTGAAAATTTTCATTCAACACAAAGTGAAAATCGACCTCACTGGGCTTCAATGGATGTTAATCGACGATATCTGACAAAGGTAGATGCTAACTCACTCAAATATATAAGAAATGTTGAAATTAGACTTCAAATTAGGAAGATAGACTTTGAAAATTTTCAATCAACACAAAGTGAAAATCGACCTCAATGGGCTTCAATGAATGTTGATCGACGATATCTGACAAAGTAAGATGCAAACTCACTCAAATATATAAGGAATGTTGAAATTCGGCTTCAAACTAGAAAGATAGACTTTGAAAATTTTCAATCAACACAAAGTAACAATCGACCTCAATGGGCTTCAATGGATGTTAATCGAAGATATCTGACAAAGTAAGATGCAAATTCACTCAAATATATGAGAAATGTTGAAATTCGACTTCAAATTAGGAAGATAGACTTTGAAAATTTCCAAACAACACAAAGTGAAAATCGACCTCAATGGGCTTCAATGGATGTTAATCGACGATATCTGACAAAGCAAGATGCAAACTCACTCAAATATATAAGGAATGTTGAAATTCGGCTTCAAACTAGGAAGATAGACTTTGAAAATTATCAATCAACACAAAGTGACAATCGTCCTCAATGGGCTTCAATGGATGTTAATCGAAGATATCTGACAAAGTAAGATGCAAACTCACTCAAATATATAAGAAATGTTGAAATTCGACTTCAAATTAGGAAGATAGACTTTGAAAATTTTCAATCAACACAAAGTGAAAATCGACCTCAATGGGCTTCAATGGATGTTAATCGACGATATCTGACAAAGTAAGATGCAAACTCACTCAAATATATGAGAAATGTTGAAATTCGACTTCAAATTAGGAAGATAGACTTTGAAAATTTTCAATCAACACAAAGTGAAAATCGACCTCAATGGGCTTCAATGAATGTTGATCGACGATATCTGACAAAGTAAGATGCAAACTCACTCAAATATATAAGAAATGTTGAAATTCGGCTTCAAACTAGGAAGATAGACTTTGAAAATTTTCAATCAACACAAAGTGACAATCGACCTCAATGGGCTTCAATGGATGTTAATCGAAGATATCTGACAAAGTAAGATGCAAATTCACTCAAATATATGAGAAATGTTGAAATTCGACTTCAAATTAGGAAGATAGACTTTGAAAATTTTCAATCAACACAAAGTGAAAATCGACCTCAATGGGCTTCAATGAATGTTGATCGACGATATCTGACAAAGTAAGATGCAAACTCACTCAAATATATAAGGAATGTTGAAATTCGGCTTCAAACTAGAAAGATAGACTTTGAAAATTTTCAATCAACACAAAGTAACAATCGACCTCAATGGGCTTCAATGGATGTTAATCGAAGATATCTGACAAAGTAAGATGCAAATTCACTCAAATATATGAGAAATGTTGAAATTCGACTTCAAATTAGGAAGATAGACTTTGAAAATTTCCAATCAACACAAAGTGACAATCGACCTCAATGGGCTTCAATGGATGTTAATCGAAGATATCTGACAAAGTAAGATGCAAACTCACTCAAATATATAAGAAATGTTGAAATTTGACTTCAAATTAGGAAGATAGACTTTGAAAATTTTCAATCAACACAAAGTGAAAATCGACCTCAATGGGCTTCAATGGATGTTAATCGACGATATCTGACAAAGTTAGATGCAAATTCACTCAAATATATAAGAAATGTTGAAATTTTACTTCAAATTAGGAAGATAGACTTTGAAAATTTTCATTCAACACAAAGTGAAAATCGACCTCACTGGGCTTCAATGGATGTTAATCGACGATATCTGACAAAGGTAGATGCTAACTCACTCAAATATATAAGAAATGTTGAAATTAGACTTCAAATTAGGAAGATAGACTTTGAAAATTTTCAATCAACACAAAGTGAAAATCGACCTCAATGGGCTTCAATGAATGTTGATCGACGATATCTGACAAAGTAAGATGCAAACTCACTCAAATATATAAGGAATGTTGAAATTCGGCTTCAAACTAGAAAGATAGACTTTGAAAATTTTCAATCAACACAAAGTAACAATCGACCTCAATGGGCTTCAATGGATGTTAATCGAAGATATCTGACAAAGTAAGATGCAAATTCACTCAAATATATGAGAAATGTTGAAATTCGACTTCAAATTAGGAAGATAGACTTTGAAAATTTCCAAACAACACAAAGTGAAAATCGACCTCAATGGGCTTCAATGGATGTTAATCGATGATATCTGACAAAGTAAGATGCAAACTCACTCAAATATATAAGAAATGTTGAAATTCGTCTTCAAACTAGGAAGATAGACTTTGAAAATTATCAATCAACACAAAGTGACAATCGACCTCAATGGGCTTCAATGAATGTTGATCAACGATATCTGACAAAGTAAGATGCAAACTCACTCAAATATATAAGGAATGTTGAAATTCGGCTTCAAACTAGAAAGATAGACTTTGAAAATTTTCAATCAACACAAAGTGACAATCGACCTCAATGGGCTTCAATGGATGTTAATCGAAGATATCTGACAAAGTAAGATGCAAACTCACTCAAATATATAAGAAATGTTGAAATTCGACTTCAAATTAGGAAGATAGACTTTGAAAATTTCCAAACAACACAAAGTGAAAATCGACCTCAATGGGCTTCAATGGATGTTAATCGACGATATCTGACAAAGCAAGATGCAAACTCACTCAAATATATAAGGAATGTTGAAATTCGGCTTCAAACTAGAAAGATAGACTTTGAAAATTTTCAATCAACACAAAGTGACAATCGACCTCAATGGGCTTCAATGGATGTTAATCGAAGATATCTGACAAAGTAAGATGCAAATTCACTCAAATATATGAGAAATGTTGAAATTCGACTTCAAATTAGGAAGATAGACTTTGAAAATTTCCAAACAACACAAAGTGAAAATCGACCTCAATGGGCTTCAATGGATGTTAATCGACGATATCTGACAAAGCAAGATGCAAACTCACTCAAATATATAAGGAATGTTGAAATTCGGCTTCAAACTAGGAAGATAGACTTTGAAAATTATCAATCAACACAAAGTGACAATCGTCCTCAATGGGCTTCAATGGATGTTAATCGAAGATATCTGACAAAGTAAGATGCAAACTCACTCAAATATATAAGAAATGTTGAAATTCGACTTCAAATTAGGAAGATAGACTTTGAAAATTTTCAATCAACACAAAGTGAAAATCGACCTCAATGGGCTTCAATGGATGTTAATCGACGATATCTGACAAAGTAAGATGCAAACTCACTCAAATATATGAGAAATGTTGAAATTCGACTTCAAATTAGGAAGATAGACTTTGAAAATTTTCAATCAACACAAAGTGAAAATCGGCCTCAATGGGCTTCAATGAATGTTGATCGACGATATCTGACAAAGTAAGATGCAAACTCACTCAAATATATAAGAAATGTTGAAATTCGGCTTCAAACTAGGAAGATAGACTTTGAAAATTTTCAATCAACACAAAGTGACAATCGACCTCAATGGGCTTCAATGGATGTTAATCGAAGATATCTGACAAAGTAAGATGCAAATTCACTCAAATATATGAGAAATGTTGAAATTCGACTTCAAATTAGGAAGATAGACTTTGAAAATTTTCAATCAACACAAAGTGAAAATCGACCTCAATGGGCTTCAATGAATGTTGATCGACGATATCTGACAAAGTAAGATGCAAACTCACTCAAATATATAAGGAATGTTGAAATTCGGCTTCAAACTAGAAAGATAGACTTTGAAAATTTTCAATCAACACAAAGTAACAATCGACCTCAATGGGCTTCAATGGATGTTAATCGAAGATATCTGACAAAGTAAGATGCAAATTCACTCAAATATATGAGAAATGTTGAAATTCGACTTCAAATTAGGAAGATAGACTTTGAAAATTTCCAATCAACACAAAGTGACAATCGACCTCAATGGGCTTCAATGGATGTTAATCGAAGATATCTGACAAAGTAAGATGCAAACTCACTCAAATATATAAGAAATGTTGAAATTCGACTTCAAATTAGGAAGATAGACTTTGAAAATTTTCAATCAACACAAAGTGAAAATCGACCTCAATGGGCTTCAATGGATGTTAATCGACGATATCTGACAAAGTTAGATGCAAATTCACTCAAATATATAAGAAATGTTGAAATTTTACTTCAAATTAGGAAGATAGACTTTGAAAATTTTCATTCAACACAAAGTGAAAATCGACCTCACTGGGCTTCAATGGATGTTAATCGACGATATCTGACAAAGGTAGATGCTAACTCACTCAAATATATAAGAAATGTTGAAATTAGACTTCAAATTAGGAAGATAGACTTTGAAAATTTTCAATCAACACAAAGTGAAAATCGACCTCAATGGGCTTCAATGAATGTTGATCGACGATATCTGACAAAGTTAGATGCAAACTCACTCAAATATATAAGGAATGTTGAAATTCGGCTTCAAACTAGAAAGATAGACTTTGAAAATTTTCAATCAACACAAAGTAACAATCGACCTCAATGGGCTTCAATGGATGTTAATCGAAGATATCTGACAAAGTAAGATGCAAATTCACTCAAATATATGAGAAATGTTGAAATTCGACTTCAAATTAGGAAGATAGACTTTGAAAATTTCCAAACAACACAAAGTGAAAATCGACCTCAATGGGCTTCAATGGATGTTAATCGATGATATCTGACAAAGTAAGATGCAAACTCACTCAAATATATAAGAAATGTTGAAATTCGTCTTCAAACTAGGAAGATAGACTTTGAAAATTATCAATTAACACAAAGTGACAATCGACCTCAATGGGCTTCAATGAATGTTGATCAACGATATCTGACAAAGTAAGATGCAAACTCACTCAAATATATAAGGAATGTTGAAATTCGGCTTCAAACTAGAAAGATAGACTTTGAAAATTTTCAATCAACACAAAGTGACAATCGACCTCAATGGGCTTCAATGGATGTTAATCGAAGATATCTGACAAAGTAAGATGCAAACTCACTCAAATATATAAGAAATGTTGAAATTCGACTTCAAATTAGGAAGATAGACTTTGAAAATTTTCAATGAACACAAAGTGAAAATCGACCTCAATGGGCTTCAATGGATGTTAATCGACGATATCTGACAAAGTAAGATGCAAACTCACTCGAATATATGAGAAATGTTGAAATTCGACTTCAAATTAGGAAGATAGACTTTGAAAATTTCCAATCAACACAAAGTGAAAATCGACCTCAATGGGCTTCAATGGATGTTAATCGACGATATCTGACAAAGCAAGATGTAAACTCACTCAAATATATAAGGAATGTTGAAATTCGGCTTCAAACTAGAAAGATAGACTTTGAAAATTTTCAATCAACACAAAGTGACAATCGTCCTCAATGGGCTTCAATGGATGTTAATCGAAGATATCTGACAAAGTAAGATGCAAACTCACTCAAATATATAAGAAATGTTGAAATTCGACTTCAAATTAGGAAGATAGACTTTGAAAATTTTCAATCAACACAAAGTGAAAATCGACCTCAATGGGCTTCAATGGATGTTAATCGACGATATCTGACAAAGTAAGATGCAAACTCACTCAAATATATAAGAAATGTTGAAATTCGGCTTCAAACTAGGAAGATAGACTTTGGAAATTTTCAATCAACACAAAGTGACAATCGACCTCAATGGGCTTCAATGAATGTTGATCGACGATATCTGACAAAGTAAGATGCAAACTCACTCAAATATATAAGGAATGTTGAAATTCGGCTTCAAACTAGAAAGATAGACTTTGAAAATTTTCAATCAACACAAAGTAACAATCGACCTCAATGGGCTTCAATGGATGTTAATCGAAGATATCTGACAAAGTAAGATGCAAATTCACTCAAATATATGAGAAATGTTGAAATTCGACTTCAAATTAGGAAGATAGACTTTGAAAATTTCCAATCAACACAAAGTGAAAATCGACCTCAATGGGCTTCAATGGATGTTAATCGACGATATCTGACAAAGTAAGATGCAAACTCACTCAAATATATGAGAAATGTTGAAATTCGACTTCAAATTAGGAAGATAGACTTTGAAAATTTCCAATCAACACAAAGTGAAAATCGACCTCAATGGGCTTCAATGGATGTTAATCGACGATATCTGACAAAGCAAGATGTAAACTCACTCAAATATATAAGGAATGTTGAAATTCGGCTTCAAACTAGAAAGATAGACTTTGAAAATTTTCAATCAACACAAAGTGACAATCGTCCTCAATGGGCTTCAATGGATGTTAATCGAAGATATCTGACAAAGTAAGATGCAAACTCACTCAAATATATAAGAAATGTTGAAATTCGACTTCAAATTAGGAAGATAGACTTTGAAAATTTTCAATCAACACAAAGTGAAAATCGACCTCAATGGGCTTCAATGGATGTTAATCGACGATATCTGACAAAGTAAGATGCAAACTCACTCAAATATATAAGAAATGTTGAAATTCGGCTTCAAACTAGGAAGATAGACTTTGGAAATTTTCAATCAACACAAAGTGACAATCGACCTCAATGGGCTTCAATGAATGTTGATCGACGATATCTGACAAAGTAAGATGCAAACTCACTCAAATATATAAGGAATGTTGAAATTCGGCTTCAAACTAGAAAGATAGACTTTGGAAATTTTCAATCAACACAAAGTAACAATTGACCTCAATGGGCTTCAATGGATGTTAATCGAAGATATCTGACAAAGTAAGATGCAAATTCACTCAAATATATGAGAAATGTTGAAATTCGACTTCAAATTAGGAAGATAGACTTTGAAAATTTCCAATCAACACAAAGTGAAAATCGACCTCAATGGGCTTCAATGGATGTTAATCGACGATATCTGACAAAGTAAGATGCAAACTCACTCAAATATATAAGAAATGTTGAAATTCGGCTTCAAACTAGGAAGATAGACTTTGGAAATTTTCAATCAACACAAAGTGACAATCATCCTCAATGGGCTTCAATGAATGTTGATCGACGATATCTGACAAAGTAAGATGCAAACTCACTCAAATATATGAGAAATGTTGAAATTCGGCTTCAAACTAGAAAGATAGACTTTGAAAATTTTCAATCAACACCAAGTAACAATCGACCTCAATGGGCTTCAATGGATGTTAATCGAAGATATCTGACAAAGTAAGATGCAAATTCACTCAAATATATGAGAAATGTTGAAATTCGACTTCAAATTAGGAAGATAGACTTTGAAAATTTCCAAACAACACAAAGTGAAAATCGACCTCAATGGGCTTCAATGGATGTTAATCGACGATATCTGACAAAGTAAGATGCAAACTCACTCAAATATATAAGAAATGTTGAAATTCGGCTTCAAACTAGGAAGATAGACTTTGAAAATTATCAATCAACACAAAGTGACAATCGACCTCAATGGGCTTCAATGAATGTTGATCGACGATATCTGACAAAGTAAGATGCAAACTCACTCAAATATATAAGGAATGTTGAAATTCGGCTTCAAACTAGAAAGATAGACTTTGAAAATTTTCAATCAACACAAAGTGACAATCGACCTCAATGGGCTTCAATGAATGTTAATCGACGATATCTGACAAAGTAAGATGCAAACTCACTCAAATATATGAGAAATGTTGAAATTCGACTTCAAATTAGGAAGATAGACTTTGAAAATTTCCAATCAACACAAAGTGAAAATCGACCTCAATGGGCTTCAATGGATGTTAATCGACGATATCTGACAAAGCAAGATGCAAACTCACTCAAATATATAAGGAATGTTGAAATTCGGCTTCAAACTAGAAAGATAGACTTTGAAAATTTTCAATCAACACAAAGTGACAATCGTCCTCAATGGGCTTCAATGGATGTTAATCGAAGATATCTGACAAAGTAAGATGCAAACTCACTCAAATATATAAGAAATGTTGAAATTCGACTTCAAATTAGGAAGATAGACTTTGAAAATTTTCAATCAACACAAAGTGAAAATCGACCTCAATGGGCTTCAATGGATGTTAATCGACGATATCTGACAAAGTAAGATGCAAACTCACTCAAATATATGAGAAATGTTGAAATTCGACTTCAAATTAGGAAGATAGACTTTGAAAATTTTCAATCAACACAAAGTGAAAATCGACCTCAATGGGCTTCAATGAATGTTGATCGACGATATCTGACAAAGTAAGATGCAAACTCACTCAAATATATAAGAAATGTTGAAATTCGGCTTCAAACTAGGAAGATAGACTTTGAAAATTTTCAATCAACACAAAGTGACAATCGACCTCAATGGGCTTCAATGGATGTTAATCGAAGATATCTGACAAAGTAAGATGCAAATTCACTCAAATATATGAGAAATGTTGAAATTCGACTTCAAATTAGGAAGATAGACTTTGAAAATTTTCAATCAACACAAAGTGAAAATCGACCTCAATGGGCTTCAATGAATGTTGATCGACGATATCTGACAAAGTAAGATGCAAACTCACTCAAATATATAAGGAATGTTGAAATTCGGCTTCAAACTAGAAAGATAGACTTTGAAAATTTTCAATCAACACAAAGTAACAATCGACCTCAATGGGCTTCAATGGATGTTAATCGAAGATATCTGACAAAGTAAGATGCAAATTCACTCAAATATATGAGAAATGTTGAAATTCGACTTCAAATTAGGAAGATAGACTTTGAAAATTTCCAATCAACACAAAGTGACAATCGACCTCAATGGGCTTCAATGGATGTTAATCGAAGATATCTGACAAAGTAAGATGCAAACTCACTCAAATATATAAGAAATGTTGAAATTCGACTTCAAATTAGGAAGATAGACTTTGAAAATTTTCAATCAACACAAAGTGAAAATCGACCTCAATGGGCTTCAATGGATGTTAATCGACGATATCTGACAAAGTTAGATGCAAATTCACTCAAATATATAAGAAATGTTGAAATTTTACTTCAAATTAGGAAGATAGACTTTGAAAATTTTCATTCAACACAAAGTGAAAATCGACCTCACTGGGCTTCAATGGATGTTAATCGACGATATCTGACAAAGGTAGATGCTAACTCACTCAAATATATAAGAAATGTTGAAATTAGACTTCAAATTAGGAAGATAGACTTTGAAAATTTTCAATCAACACAAAGTGAAAATCGACCTCAATGGGCTTCAATGAATGTTGATCGACGATATCTGACAAAGTAAGATGCAAACTCACTCAAATATATAAGGAATGTTGAAATTCGGCTTCAAACTAGAAAGATAGACTTTGAAAATTTTCAATCAACACAAAGTAACAATCGACCTCAATGGGCTTCAATGGATGTTAATCGAAGATATCTGACAAAGTAAGATGCAAATTCACTCAAATATATGAGAAATGTTGAAATTCGACTTCAAATTAGGAAGATAGACTTTGAAAATTTCCAAACAACACAAAGTGAAAATCGACCTCAATGGGCTTCAATGGATGTTAATCGATGATATCTGACAAAGTAAGATGCAAACTCACTCAAATATATAAGAAATGTTGAAATTCGTCTTCAAACTAGGAAGATAGACTTTGAAAATTATCAATCAACACAAAGTGACAATCGACCTCAATGGGCTTCAATGAATGTTGATCGACGATATCTGACAAAGTAAGATGCAAACTCACTCAAATATATAAGGAATGTTGAAATTCGGCTTCAAACTAGAAAGATAGACTTTGAAAATTTTCAATCAACACAAAGTGACAATCGACCTCAATGGGCTTCAATGGATGTTAATCGAAGATATCTGACAAAGTAAGATGCAAACTCACTCAAATATATAAGAAATGTTGAAATTCGACTTCAAATTAGGAAGATAGACTTTGAAAATTTTCAATGAACACAAAGTGAAAATCGACCTCAATGGGCTTCAATGGATGTTAATCGACGATATCTGACAAAGTAAGATGCAAACTCACTCGAATATATGAGAAATGTTGAAATTCGACTTCAAATTAGGAAGATAGACTTTGAAAATTTCCAATCAACACAAAGTGAAAATCGACCTCAATGGGCTTCAATGGATGTTAATCGACGATATCTGACAAAGCAAGATGTAAACTCACTCAAATATATAAGGAATGTTGAAATTCGGCTTCAAACTAGAAAGATAGACTTTGAAAATTTTCAATCAACACAAAGTGACAATCGTCCTCAATGGGCTTCAATGGATGTTAATCGAAGATATCTGACAAAGTAAGATGCAAATTCACTCAAATATATAAGAAATGTTGAAATTTTACTTCAAATTAGGAAGATAGACTTTGAAAATTTTCATTCAACACAAAGTGAAAATCGACCTCACTGGGCTTCAATGGATGTTAATCGACGATATCTGACAAAGGTAGATGCTAACTCACTCAAATATATAAGAAATGTTGAAATTAGACTTCAAATTAGGAAGATAGACTTTGAAAATTTTCAATCAACACAAAGTGAAAATCGACCTCAATGGGCTTCAATGAATGTTGATCGACGATATCTGACAAAGTAAGATGCAAACTCACTCAAATATATAAGGAATGTTGAAATTCGGCTTCAAACTAGAAAGATAGACTTTGAAAATTTTCAATCAACACAAAGTAACAATCGACCTCAATGGGCTTCAATGGATGTTAATCGAAGATATCTGACAAAGTAAGATGCAAATTCACTCAAATATATGAGAAATGTTGAAATTCGACTTCAAATTAGGAAGATAGACTTTGAAAATTTCCAAACAACACAAAGTGAAAATCGACCTCAATGGGCTTCAATGGATGTTAATCGATGATATCTGACAAAGTAAGATGCAAACTCACTCAAATATATAAGAAATGTTGAAATTCGTCTTCAAACTAGGAAGATAGACTTTGAAAATTATCAATCAACACAAAGTGACAATCGACCTCAATGGGCTTCAATGAATGTTGATCGACGATATCTGACAAAGTAAGATGCAAACTCACTCAAATATATAAGGAATGTTGAAATTCGGCTTCAAACTAGAAAGATAGACTTTGAAAATTTTCAATCAACACAAAGTGACAATCGACCTCAATGGGCTTCAATGGATGTTAATCGAAGATATCTGACAAAGTAAGATGCAAACTCACTCAAATATATAAGAAATGTTGAAATTCGACTTCAAATTAGGAAGATAGACTTTGAAAATTTTCAATGAACACAAAGTGAAAATCGACCTCAATGGGCTTCAATGGATGTTAATCGACGATATCTGACAAAGTAAGATGCAAACTCACTCGAATATATGAGAAATGTTGAAATTCGACTTCAAATTAGGAAGATAGACTTTGAAAATTTCCAATCAACACAAAGTGAAAATCGACCTCAATGGGCTTCAATGGATGTTAATCGACGATATCTGACAAAGCAAGATGTAAACTCACTCAAATATATAAGGAATGTTGAAATTCGGCTTCAAACTAGAAAGATAGACTTTGAAAATTTTCAATCAACACAAAGTGACAATCGTCCTCAATGGGCTTCAATGGATGTTAATCGAAGATATCTGACAAAGTAAGATGCAAACTCACTCAAATATATAAGAAATGTTGAAATTCGACTTCAAATTAGGAAGATAGACTTTGAAAATTTTCAATCAACACAAAGTGAAAATCGACCTCAATGGGCTTCAATGGATGTTAATCGACGATATCTGACAAAGTAAGATGCAAACTCACTCAAATATATAAGAAATGTTGAAATTCGGCTTCAAACTAGGAAGATAGACTTTGGAAATTTTCAATCAACACAAAGTGACAATCGACCTCAATGGGCTTCAATGAATGTTGATCGACGATATCTGACAAAGTAAGATGCAAACTCACTCAAATATATAAGGAATGTTGAAATTCGGCTTCAAACTAGAAAGATAGACTTTGAAAATTTTCAATCAACACAAAGTAACAATCGACCTCAATGGGCTTCAATGGATGTTAATCGAAGATATCTGACAAAGTAAGATGCAAATTCACTCAAATATATGAGAAATGTTGAAATTCGACTTCAAATTAGGAAGATAGACTTTGAAAATTTCCAATCAACACAAAGTGAAAATCGACCTCAATGGGCTTCAATGGATGTTAATCGACGATATCTGACAAAGTAAGATGCAAACTCACTCAAATATATGAGAAATGTTGAAATTCGACTTCAAATTAGGAAGATAGACTTTGAAAATTTCCAATCAACACAAAGTGAAAATCGACCTCAATGGGCTTCAATGGATGTTAATCGACGATATCTGACAAAGCAAGATGTAAACTCACTCAAATATATAAGGAATGTTGAAATTCGGCTTCAAACTAGAAAGATAGACTTTGAAAATTTTCAATCAACACAAAGTGACAATCGTCCTCAATGGGCTTCAATGGATGTTAATCGAAGATATCTGACAAAGTAAGATGCAAACTCACTCAAATATATAAGAAATGTTGAAATTCGACTTCAAATTAGGAAGATAGACTTTGAAAATTTTCAATCAAGACAAAGTGAAAATCGACCTCAATGGGCTTCAATGGATGTTAATCGACGATATCTGACAAAGTAAGATGCAAACTCACTCAAATATATAAGAAATGTTGAAATTCGGCTTCAAACTAGGAAGATAGACTTTGGAAATTTTCAATCAACACAAAGTGACAATCGACCTCAATGGGCTTCAATGAATGTTGATCGACGATATCTGACAAAGTAAGATGCAAACTTACTCAAATATATAAGGAATGTTGAAATTCGGCTTCAAACTAGAAAGATAGACTTTGAAAATTTTCAATCAACACAAAGTAACAATCGACCTCAATGGGCTTCAATGGATGTTAATCGAAGATATCTGACAAAGTAAGATGCAAATTCACTCAAATATATGAGAAATGTTGAAATTCGACTTCAAATTAGGAAGATAGACTTTGAAAATTTCCAATCAACACAAAGTGAAAATCGACCTCAATGGGCTTCAATGGATGTTAATCGACGATATCTGACAAAGTAAGATGCAAACTCACTCAAATATATAAGAAATGTTGAAATTCGGCTTCAAACTAGGAAGATAGACTTTGGAAATTTTCAATCAACACAAAGTGACAATCGACCTCAATGGGCTTCAATGAATGTTGATCGACGATATCTGACAAAGTAAGATGCAAACTCACTCAAATATATGAGAAATGTTGAAATTCGGCTTCAAACTAGAAAGATAGACTTTGAAAATTTTCAATCAACACAAAGTGACAATCGTCCTCAATGGGCTTCAATGGATGTTAATCGAAGATATCTGACAAAGTAAGATGCAAACTCACTCAAATATATAAGAAATGTTGAAATTCGACTTCAAATTAGGAAGATAGACTTTGAAAATTTTCAATCAACACAAAGTGAAAATCGACCTCAATGGGCTTCAATGGATGTTAATCGACGATATCTGACAAAGTAAGATGCAAACTCACTCAAATATATGAGAAATGGTGAAATTCGACTTCAAATTAGGAAGATAGACTTTGAAAATTTTCAATCAACACAAAGTGAAAATCGCCCTCAATGGGCTTCAATGGATGTTGATCGACGATATCTGACAAAGTAAGATGCAAACTCACTCAAATATATAAGAAATGTTGAAATTCGGCTTCAAACTAGGAAGATAGACTTTGGAAATTTTCAATCAACACAAAGTGACAATCGACCTCAATGGGCTTCAATGAATGTTGATCGACGATATCTGACAAAGTAAGATGCAAACTCACTCAAATATATAAGGAATGTTGAAATTCGGCTTCAAACTAGAAAGATAGACTTTGAAAATTTTCAATCAACACAAAGTAACAATCGACCTCAATGGGCTTCAATGGATGTTAATCGACGATATCTGACAAAGTAAGATGCAAACTCACTCAAATATATGAGAAATGTTGAAATTCGACTTCAAATTAGGAAGATAGACTTTGAAAATTTCCAATCAACACAAAGTGAAAATCGACCTCAATGGGCTTCAATGGATGTTAATCGACGATATCTGACAAAGCAAGATGTAAACTCACTCAAATATATAAGGAATGTTGAAATTCGGCTTCAAACTAGAAAGATAGACTTTGAAAATTTTCAATCAACACAAAGTGACAATCGTCCTCAATGGGCTTCAATGGATGTTAATCGACGATATCTGACAAAGTAAGATGCAAACTCACTCAAATATATGAGAAATGTTGAAATTCGTCTTCAAACTAGGAAGATAGACTTTGAAAATTATCAATCAACACAAAGTGACAATCGACCTCAATGGGCTTCAATGAATGTTGATCGACGATATCTGACAAAGTAAGATGCAAACTCACTCAAATATATAAGGAATGTTGAAATTCGGCTTCAAACTAGAAAGATAGACTTTGAAAATTTTCAATCAACACAAAGTGACAATCGACCTCAATGGGCTTCAATGGATGTTAATCGAAGATATCTGACAAAGTAAGATGCAAACTCACTCAAATATATAAGAAATGTTGAAATTCGACTTCAAATTAGGAAGATAGACTTTGAAAATTTTCAATGAACACAAAGTGAAAATCGACCTCAATGGGCTTCAATGGATGTTAATCGACGATATCTGACAAAGTAAGATGCAAACTCACTCGAATATATGAGAAATGTTGAAATTCGACTTCAAATTAGGAAGATAGACTTTGAAAATTTCCAATCAACACAAAGTGAAAATCGACCTCAATGGGCTTCAATGAATGTTGATCGACGATATCTGACAAAGTAAGATGCAAACTCACTCAAATATATGAGAAATGTTGAAATTCGGCTTCAAACTAGAAAGATAGACTTTGAAAATTTTCAATCAACACAAAGTGATAATCGTCCTCAATGGGCTTCAATGGATGTTAATCGAAGATATCTGACAAAGTAAGATGCAAACTCACTCAAATATATAAGAAATGTTGAAATTCGACTTCAAATTAGGAAGATAGACTTTGAAAATTTTCAATCAACACAAAGTGAAAATCGACCTCAATGGGCTTCAATGGATGTTAATCGACGATATCTGACAAAGTAAGATGCAAACTCACTCAAATATATGAGAAATGTTGAAATTCGACTTCAAATTAGGAAGATAGACTTTGAAAATTTTCAATCAACACAAAGTGAAAATCGACCTCAATGGGCTTCAATGGATGTTGATCGACGATATCTGACAAAGTAAGATGCAAACTCACTCAAATATATAAGAAATGTTGAAATTCGGCTTCAAACTAGGAAGATAGACTTTGAAAATTTTCAATCAACACAAAGTGACAATCGACCTCAATGGGCTTCAATGGATGTTAATCGAAGATATCTGACAAAGTAAGATGCAAATTCACTCAAATATATGAGAAATGTTGAAATTCGACTTCAAATTAGGAAGATAGACTTTGAAAATTTTCAATCAACACAAAGTGAAAATCGACCTCAATGGGCTTCAATGAATGTTGATCGACGATATCTGACAAAGTAAGATGCAAACTCACTCAAATATATAAGGAATGTTGAAATTCGGCTTCAAACTAGAAAGATAGACTTTGAAAATTTTCAATCAACACAAAGTAACAATCGACCTCAATGGGCTTCAATGGATGTTAATCGAAGATATCTGACAAAGTAAGATGCAAATTCACTCAAATATATGAGAAATGTTGAAATTCGACTTCAAATTAGGAAGATAGACTTTGAAAATTTCCAATCAACACAAAGTGAAAATCGACCTCAATGGGCTTCAATGGATGTTAATCGACGATATCTGACAAAGTAAGATGCAAACTCACTCAAATATATAAGAAATGTTGAAATTCGGCTTCAAACTAGGAAGATAGACTTTGGAAATTTTCAATCAACACAAAGTGACAATCGACCTCAATGGGCTTCAATGAATGTTGATCGACGATATCTGACAAAGTAAGATGCAAACTCACTCAAATATATAAGGTTTGTTGAAATTCGGCTTCAAACAAGAAAGATAGACTTTGAAAATTTTCAATCAACACAAAGTAACAATCGACCTCAATGGGCTTCAATGGATGTTAATCGAAGATATCTGACAAAGTAAGATGCAAATTCACTCAAATATATGAGAAATGTTGAAATTCGACTTCAAATTAGGAAGATAGACTTTGAAAATTTCCAATCAACACAAAGTGAAAATCGACCTCAATGGGCTTCAATGGATGTTAATCGACGATATCTGACAAAGTAAGATGCAAACTCACTCAAATATATAAGAAATGTTGAAATTCGGCTTCAAACTAGGAAGATAGACTTTGGAAATTTTCAATCAACACAAAGTGACAATCGACCTCAATGGGCTTCAATGAATGTTGATCGACGATATCTGACAAAGTAAGATGCAAACTCACTCAAATATATGAGAAATGTTGAAATTCGGCTTCAAACTAGAAAGATAGACTTTGAAAATTTTCAATCAACACAAAGTGACAATCGTCCTCAATGGGCTTCAATGGATGTTAATCGAAGATATCTGACAAAGTAAGATGCAAACTCACTCAAATATATAAGAAATGTTGAAATTCGACTTCAAATTAGGAAGATAGACTTTGAAAATTTTCAATCAACACAAAGTGAAAATCGACCTCAATGGGCTTCAATGGATGTTAATCGACGATATCTGACAAAGTAAGATGCAAACTCACTCAAATATATGAGAAATGTTGAAATTCGACTTCAAATTAGGAAGATAGACTTTGAAAATTTTCAATCAACACAAAGTGAAAATCGACCTCAGTGGGCTTCAATGGATGTTGATTGACGATATCTGACAAAGTAAGATGCAAACTCACTCAAATATATAAGAAATGTTGAAATTCGGCTTCAAACTAGGAAGATAGACTTTGAAAATTTTCAATCAACACAAAGTGACAATCGACCTCAATGGGCTTCAATGGATGTTAATCGAAGATATCTGACAAAGTAAGATGCAAATTCACTCAAATATATGAGAAATGTTGAAATTCGACTTCAAATTAGGAAGATAGACTTTGAAAATTTTCAATCAACACAAAGTGAAAATCGACCTCAATGGGCTTCAATGAATGTTGATCGACGATATCTGACAAAGTAAGATGCAAACTCACTCAAATATATAAGGAATGTTGAAATTCGGCTTCAAACTAGAAAGATAGACTTTGAAAATTTTCAATCAACACAAAGTAACAATCGACCTCAATGGGCTTCAATGGATGTTAATCGAAGATATCTGACAACGTAAGATGCAAATTCACTCAAATATATGAGAAATGTTGAAATTCGACTTCAAATTAGGAAGATAGACTTTGAAAATTTCCAATCAACACAAAGTGAAAATCGACCTCAATGGGCTTCAATAGATGTTAATCGACGATATCTGACAAAGTAAGATGCAAACTCACTCAAATATATAAGAAATGTTGAAATTCGGCTTCAAACTAGGAAGATAGACTTTGGAAATTTTCAATCAACACAAAGTGACAATCGACCTCAATGGGCTTCAATGAATGTTGATCGACGATATCTGACAAAGTAAGATGCAAACTCACTCAAATATATAAGGTTTGTTGAAATTCGGCTTCAAACAAGAAAGATAGACTTTGAAAATTTTCAATCAACACAAAGTAACAATCGACCTCAATGGGCTTCAATGGATGTTAATCGAAGATATCTGACAAAGTAAGATGCAAATTCACTCAAATATATGAGAAATGTTGAAATTCGACTTCAAATTAGGAAGATAGACTTTGAAAATTTCCAATCAACACAAAGTGAAAATCGACCTCAATGGGCTTCAATGGATGTTAATCGAAGATATCTGACAAAGTAAGATGCAAATTCACTCAAATATATGAGAAATGTTGAAATTCGACTTCAAATTAGGAAGATAGACTTTGAAAATTTCCAATCAACACAAAGTGAAAATCGACCTCAATGGGCTTCAATGGATGTTAATCGACGATATCTGACAAAGTAAGATGCAAACTCACTCAAATATATAAGAAATGTTGAAATTCGGCTTCAAACTGGGAAGATAGACTTTGAAAATTTTCAATCAACACAAAGTGACAATCGACCTCAATGGGCTTCAATGAATGTTGATCGACGATATCTGACAAAGTAAGATGCAAACTCACTCAAATATATAAGGAATGTTGAAATTCGGCTTCAAACTAGAAAGATAGACTTTGAAAATTTTCAATCAACACAAAGTGACAATCGACCTCAATGGGCTTCAATGGATGTTAATCGAAGATATCTGACAAAGTAAGATGCAAACTCACTCAAATATATGAGAAATGTTGAAATTCGACTTCAAATTAGGAAGATAGACTTTGAAAATTTCCAATCAACACAAAGTGAAAATCGACCTCAATGGGCTTCAATGGATGTTAATCGACGATATCTGACAAAGTAAGATGCAAACTCACTCAAATATATAAGGTTTGTTGAAATTCGGCTTCAAACAAGAAAGATAGACTTTGAAAATTTTCAATCAACACAAAGTAACAATCGACCTCAATGGGCTTCAATGGATGTTAATCGAAGATATCTGACAAAGTAAGATGCAAATTCACTCAAATATATGAGAAATGTTGAAATTCGACTTCAAATTAGGAAGATAGACTTTGAAAATTTCCAATCAACACAAAGTGAAAATCGACCTCAATGGGCTTCAATGGATGTTAATCGACGATATCTGACAAAGTAAGATGCAAACTCACTCAAATATATAAGAAATGTTGAAATTCGGCTTCAAACTAGGAAGATAGACTTTGGAAATTTTCAATCAACACAAAGTGACAATCGACCTCAATGGGCTTCAATGAATGTTGATCGACGATATCTGACAAAGTAAGATGCAAACTCACTCAAATATATAAGGTTTGTTGAAATTCGGCTTCAAACAAGAAAGATAGACTTTGAAAATTTTCAATCAACACAAAGTAACAATCGACCTCAATGGGCTTCAATGGATGTTAATCGAAGATATCTGACAAAGTAAGATGCAAATTCACTCAAATATATGAGAAATGTTGAAATTCGACTTCAAATTAGGAAGATAGATTTTGAAAATTTCCAATCAACACAAAGTGAAAATCGACCTCAATGGGCTTCAATGGATGTTAATCGACGATATCTGACAAAGTAAGATGCAAACTCACTCAAATATATAAGAAATGTTGAAATTCGGCTTCAAACTGGGAAGATAGACTTTGAAAATTTTCAATCAACACAAAGTGACAATCGACCTCAATGGGCTTCAATGAATGTTGATCGACGATATCTGACAAAGTAAGATGCAAACTCACTCAAATATATAAGGAATGTTGAAATTCGGCTTCAAACTAGAAAGATAGACTTTGAAAATTTTCAATCAACACAAAGTGACAATCGACCTCAATGGGCTTCAATGGATGTTAATCGAAGATATCTGACAAAGTAAGATGCAAACTCACTCAAATATATGAGAAATGTTGAAATTCGACTTCAAATTAGGAAGATAGACTTTGAAAATTTCCAATCAACACAAAGTGAAAATCGACCTCAATGGGCTTCAATGGATGTTAATCGACGATATCTGACAAAGCAAGATGCAAACTCACTCAAATATATAAGGAATGTTGAAATTCGGCTTCAAACTAGAAAGATAGACTTTGGAAATTTTCAATCAACACAAAGTGACAATCGACCTCAATGGGCTTCAATGAATGTTGATCGACGATATCTGACAAAGTAAGATGCAAACTCACTCAAATATATAAGGTTTGTTGAAATTCGGCTTCAAACAAGAAAGATAGACTTTGAAAATTTTCAATCAACACAAAGTAACAATCGACCTCAATGGGCTTCAATGGATGTTAATCGACGATATCTGACAAAGCAAGATGCAAACTCACTCAAATATATAAGGAATGTTGAAATTCGGCTTCAAACTAGAAAGATAGACTTTGGAAATTTTCAATCAACACAAAGTGACAATCGACCTCAATGGGCTTCAATGAATGTTGATCGACGATATCTGACAAAGTAAGATGCAAACTCACTCAAATATATAAGGTTTGTTGAAATTCGGCTTCAAACAAGAAAGATAGACTTTGAAAATTTTCAATCAACACAAAGTAACAATCGACCTCAATGGGCTTCAATGGATGTTAATCGAAGATATCTGACAAAGTAAGATGCAAATTCACTCAAATATATGAGAAATGTTGAAATTCGACTTCAAATTAGGAAGATAGACTTTGAAAATTTCCAATCAACACAAAGTGAAAATCGACCTCAATGGGCTTCAATGGATGTTAATCGACGATATCTGACAAAGTAAGATGCAAACTCACTCAAATATATAAGAAATGTTGAAATTCGGCTTCAAACTAGGAAGATAGACTTTGGAAATTTTCAATCAACACAAAGTGACAATCGACCTCAATGGGCTTCAATGAATGTTGATCGACGATATCTGACAAAGTAAGATGCAAACTCACTCAAATATATAAGGTTTGTTGAAATTCGGCTTCAAACAAGAAAGATAGACTTTGAAAATTTTCAATCAACACAAAGTAACAATCGACCTCAATGGGCTTCAATGGATGTTAATCGAAGATATCTGACAAAGTAAGATGCAAATTCACTCAAATATATGAGAAATGTTGAAATTCGACTTCAAATTAGGAAGATAGACTTTGAAAATTTCCAATCAACACAAAGTGAAAATCGACCTCAATGGGCTTCAATGGATGTTAATCGACGATATCTGACAAAGTAAGATGCAAACTCACTCAAATATATAAGAAATGTTGAAATTCGGCTTCAAACTGGGAAGATAGACTTTGAAAATTTTCAATCAACACAAAGTGACAATCGACCTCAATGGGCTTCAATGAATGTTGATCGACGATATCTGACAAAGTAAGATGCAAACTCACTCAAATATATAAGGAATGTTGAAATTCGGCTTCAAACTAGAAAGATAGACTTTGAAAATTTTCAATCAACACAAAGTGACAATCGACCTCAATGGGCTTCAATGGATGTTAATCGAAGATATCTGACAAAGTAAGATGCAAACTCACTCAAATATATGAGAAATGTTGAAATTCGACTTCAAATTAGGAAGATAGACTTTGAAAATTTCCAATCAACACAAAGTGAAAATCGACCTCAATGGGCTTCAATGGATGTAATCGACGATATCTGACAAAGCAAGATGCAAACTCACTCAAATATATAAGGAATGTTGAAATTCGGCTTCAAACTAGAAAGATAGACTTTGAAAATTTTCAATCAACACAAAGTGACAATCGACCTCAATGGGCTTCAATGAATGTTGATCGACGATATCTGACAAAGTAAGATGCAAACTCACTCAAATATATAAGGTTTGTTGAAATTCGGCTTCAAACAAGAAAGATAGACTTTGAAAATTTTCAATCAACACAAAGTAACAATCGACCTCAATGGGCTTCAATGGATGTTAATCGAAGATATCTGACAAAGTAAGATGCAAATTCACTCAAATATATGAGAAATGTTGAAATTCGACTTCAAATTAGGAAGATAGACTTTGAAAATTTCCAATCAACACAAAGTGAAAATCGACCTCAATGGGCTTCAATGGATGTTAATCGACGATATCTGACAAAGTAAGATGCAAACTCACTCAAATATATAAGGAATGTTGAAATTCGGCTTCAAACTAGAAAGATAGACTTTGAAAATTTTCAATCAACACAAAGTGACAATCGACCTCAATGGGCTTCAATGGATGTTAATCGAAGATATCTGACAAAGTAAGATGCAAACTCACTCAAATATATGA
Organism: Diorhabda sublineata; assembly: GCF_026230105.1. NCBI lineage: Eukaryota > Metazoa > Arthropoda > Insecta > Coleoptera > Chrysomelidae > Diorhabda > Diorhabda sublineata. Next base: position 49,460 of record NW_026614199.1, read on the forward strand.
GAAATGTTGAAATTCGACTTCAAATTAGGAAGATAGACTTTGAAAATTTCCAATCAACACAAAGTGAAAATCGACCTCAATGGGCTTCAATGAATGTTGATCGACGATATCTGACAAAGTAAGATGCAAACTCACTCAAATATATAAGGAATGTTGAAATTCGGCTTCAAACTAGAAAGATAGACTTTGAAAATTTTCAATCAACACAAAGTGACAATCGACCTCAATGGGCTTCAATGGATGTTAATCGAAGATATCTGACAAAGTAAGATGCAAACTCACTCAAATATATGAGAAATGTTGAAATTCGACTTCAAATTAGGAAGATAGACTTTGAAAATTTCCAATCAACACAAAGTGAAAATCGACCTCAATGGGCTTCAATGGATGTTAATCGACGATATCTGACAAAGTAAGATGCAAACTCACTCAAATATATAAGGTTTGTTGAAATTCGGCTTCAAACAAGAAAGATAGACTTTGAAAATTTTCAATCAACACAAAGTAACAATCGACCTCAATGGGCTTCAATGGATGTTAATCGAAGATATCTGACAAAGTAAGATGCAAATTCACTCAAATATATGAGAAATGTTGAAATTCGACTTCAAATTAGGAAGATAGACTTTGAAAATTTCCAATCAACACAAAGTGAAAATCGACCTCAATGGGCTTCAATGGATGTTAATCGACGATATCTGACAAAGTAAGATGCAAACTCACTCAAATATATAAGAAATGTTGAAATTCGGCTTCAAACTAGGAAGATAGACTTTGGAAATTTTCAATCAACACAAAGTGACAATCGACCTCAATGGGCTTCAATGAATGTTGATCGACGATATCTGACAAAGTAAGATGCAAACTCACTCAAATATATAAGGTTTGTTGAAATTCGGCTTCAAACAAGAAAGATAGACTTTGAAAATTTTCAATCAACACAAAGTAACAATCGACCTCAATGGGCTTCAATGGATGTTAATCGAAGATATCTGACAAAGTAAGATGCAAATTCACTCAAATATATGAGAAATGTTGAAATTCGACTTCAAATTAGGAAGATAGATTTTGAAAATTTCCAATCAACACAAAGTGAAAATCGACCTCAATGGGCTTCAATGGATGTTAATCGACGATATCTGACAAAGTAAGATGCAAACTCACTCAAATATATAAGAAATGTTGAAATTCGGCTTCAAACTGGGAAGATAGACTTTGAAAATTTTCAATCAACACAAAGTGACAATCGACCTCAATGGGCTTCAATGAATGTTGATCGACGATATCTGACAAAGTAAGATGCAAACTCACTCAAATATATAAGGAATGTTGAAATTCGGCTTCAAACTAGAAAGATAGACTTTGAAAATTTTCAATCAACACAAAGTGACAATCGACCTCAATGGGCTTCAATGGATGTTAATCGAAGATATCTGACAAAGTAAGATGCAAACTCACTCAAATATATGAGAAATGTTGAAATTCGACTTCAAATTAGGAAGATAGACTTTGAAAATTTCCAATCAACACAAAGTGAAAATCGACCTCAATGGGCTTCAATGGATGTTAATCGACGATATCTGACAAAGCAAGATGCAAACTCACTCAAATATATAAGGAATGTTGAAATTCGGCTTCAAACTAGAAAGATAGACTTTGGAAATTTTCAATCAACACAAAGTGACAATCGACCTCAATGGGCTTCAATGAATGTTGATCGACGATATCTGACAAAGTAAGATGCAAACTCACTCAAATATATAAGGTTTGTTGAAATTCGGCTTCAAACAAGAAAGATAGACTTTGAAAATTTTCAATCAACACAAAGTAACAATCGACCTCAATGGGCTTCAATGGATGTTAATCGACGATATCTGACAAAGCAAGATGCAAACTCACTCAAATATATAAGGAATGTTGAAATTCGGCTTCAAACTAGAAAGATAGACTTTGGAAATTTTCAATCAACACAAAGTGACAATCGACCTCAATGGGCTTCAATGAATGTTGATCGACGATATCTGACAAAGTAAGATGCAAACTCACTCAAATATATAAGGTTTGTTGAAATTCGGCTTCAAACAAGAAAGATAGACTTTGAAAATTTTCAATCAACACAAAGTAACAATCGACCTCAATGGGCTTCAATGGATGTTAATCGAAGATATCTGACAAAGTAAGATGCAAATTCACTCAAATATATGAGAAATGTTGAAATTCGACTTCAAATTAGGAAGATAGACTTTGAAAATTTCCAATCAACACAAAGTGAAAATCGACCTCAATGGGCTTCAATGGATGTTAATCGACGATATCTGACAAAGTAAGATGCAAACTCACTCAAATATATAAGAAATGTTGAAATTCGGCTTCAAACTAGGAAGATAGACTTTGGAAATTTTCAATCAACACAAAGTGACAATCGACCTCAATGGGCTTCAATGAATGTTGATCGACGATATCTGACAAAGTAAGATGCAAACTCACTCAAATATATAAGGTTTGTTGAAATTCGGCTTCAAACAAGAAAGATAGACTTTGAAAATTTTCAATCAACACAAAGTAACAATCGACCTCAATGGGCTTCAATGGATGTTAATCGAAGATATCTGACAAAGTAAGATGCAAATTCACTCAAATATATGAGAAATGTTGAAATTCGACTTCAAATTAGGAAGATAGACTTTGAAAATTTCCAATCAACACAAAGTGAAAATCGACCTCAATGGGCTTCAATGGATGTTAATCGACGATATCTGACAAAGTAAGATGCAAACTCACTCAAATATATAAGAAATGTTGAAATTCGGCTTCAAACTGGGAAGATAGACTTTGAAAATTTTCAATCAACACAAAGTGACAATCGACCTCAATGGGCTTCAATGAATGTTGATCGACGATATCTGACAAAGTAAGATGCAAACTCACTCAAATATATAAGGAATGTTGAAATTCGGCTTCAAACTAGAAAGATAGACTTTGAAAATTTTCAATCAACACAAAGTGACAATCGACCTCAATGGGCTTCAATGGATGTTAATCGAAGATATCTGACAAAGTAAGATGCAAACTCACTCAAATATATGAGAAATGTTGAAATTCGACTTCAAATTAGGAAGATAGACTTTGAAAATTTCCAATCAACACAAAGTGAAAATCGACCTCAATGGGCTTCAATGGATGTAATCGACGATATCTGACAAAGCAAGATGCAAACTCACTCAAATATATAAGGAATGTTGAAATTCGGCTTCAAACTAGAAAGATAGACTTTGAAAATTTTCAATCAACACAAAGTGACAATCGACCTCAATGGGCTTCAATGAATGTTGATCGACGATATCTGACAAAGTAAGATGCAAACTCACTCAAATATATAAGGTTTGTTGAAATTCGGCTTCAAACAAGAAAGATAGACTTTGAAAATTTTCAATCAACACAAAGTAACAATCGACCTCAATGGGCTTCAATGGATGTTAATCGAAGATATCTGACAAAGTAAGATGCAAATTCACTCAAATATATGAGAAATGTTGAAATTCGACTTCAAATTAGGAAGATAGACTTTGAAAATTTCCAATCAACACAAAGTGAAAATCGACCTCAATGGGCTTCAATGGATGTTAATCGACGATATCTGACAAAGTAAGATGCAAACTCACTCAAATATATAAGAAATGTTGAAATTCGGCTTCAAACTGGGAAGATAGACTTTGAAAATTTTCAATCAACACAAAGTGACAATCGACCTCAATGGGCTTCAATGAATGTTGATCGACGATATCTGACAAAGTAAGATGCAAACTCACTCAAATATATAAGGAATGTTGAAATTCGGCTTCAAACTAGAAAGATAGACTTTGAAAATTTTCAATCAACACAAAGTGACAATCGACCTCAATGGGCTTCAATGGATGTTAATCGAAGATATCTGACAAAGTAAGATGCAAACTCACTCAAATATATGAGAAATGTTGAAATTCGACTTCAAATTAGGAAGATAGACTTTGAAAATTTCCAATCAACACAAAGTGAAAATCGACCTCAATGGGCTTCAATGGATGTAATCGACGATATCTGACAAAGCAAGATGCAAACTCACTCAAATATATAAGGAATGTTGAAATTCGGCTTCAAACTAGAAAGATAGACTTTGAAAATTTTCAATCAACACAAAGTGACAATCGACCTCAATGGGCTTCAATGGATGTTAATCGACGATATCTGACAAAGTAAGATGCAAACTCACTCAAATATATAAGAAATGTTGAAATTCGACTTCAAATTAGGAAGATAGACTTTGAAAATTTTCAATCAACACAAAGTGAAAATCGACCTCAATGGGCTTCAATGAATGTTGATCGACGATATCTGACAAAGTAAGATGCAAACTCACTCAAATATATAAGAAATGTTGAAATTCGGCTTCAAACTAGGAAGATAGACTTTGAAAATTTTCAATCAACACAAAGTGACAATCGACCTCAATGGGCTTCAATGAATGTTGATCGACGATATCTGACAAAGTAAGATGCAAACTCACTCAAATATATAAGGAATGTTGAAATTCGGCTTCAAACAAGAAAGATAGACTTTGAAAATTTTCAATCAACACAAAGTAACAATCGACCTCAATGGGCTTCAATGGATGTTAATCGAAGATATCTGACAAAGTAACATGCAAACTCACTCAAATATATAAGAAATGTTGAAATTCGACTTCAAATTAGGAAGATAGACTTTGAAAATTTTCAATCAACACAAAGTGAAAATCGACCTCAATGGGCTTCAATGGATGTTAATCGACGATGTCTGACAAAGTAAGATGCAAACTCACTCAAATATATGAGAAATGTTGAAATTCGACTTCAAATTAGGAAGATAGACTTTGAAAATTTCCAATCAACACAAAGTAACAATTGACCTCAATGGGCTTCAATGGATGTTAATCGAAGATATCTGACAAAGTAAGATGCAAATTCACTCAAATATATGAGAAATGTTGAAATTCGACTTCAAATTAGGAAGATATACTTTGAAAATTTCCAATCAACACAAAGTGAAAATCGACCTCAATGGGCTTCAATGGATGTTAATCGACGATATCTGACAAAGTAAGATGCAAACTCACTCAAATATATAAGAAATGTTGAAATTCGGCTTCAAACTAGGAAGATAGACTTTGAAAATTTTCAATCAACACAAAGTGACAATCGACCTCAATGGGCTTCAATGAATGTTGATCGACGATATCTGACAAAGTAAGATGCAAACTCACTCAAATATATAAGGAATGTTGAAATTCGGCTTCAAACTAGAAAGATAGACTTTGAAAATTTTCAATCAACACAAAGTGACAATCGACCTCAATGGGCTTCAATGGATGTTAATCGAAGATATCTGACAAAGTAACATGCAAACTCACTCAAATATATAAGAAATGTTGAAATTCGACTTCAAATTAGGAAGATAGACTTTGAAAATTTTCAATCAACACAAAGTGAAAATCGACCTCAATGGGCTTCAATGGATGTTAATCGACGATATCTGACAAAGTAAGATGCAAACTCACTCAAATATATGAGGAATGTTGAAATTCGACTTCAAATTAGGAAGATAGACTTTGAAAATTTCCAATCAACACAAAGTGAAAATCGACCTCAATGGGCTTCAATGGATGTTAATCGACGATATCTGACAAAGCAAGATGCAAACTCACTCAAATATATAAGTAATGTTGAAATTCGGCTTCAAACTAGAAAGATAGACTTTGAAAATTTTCAATCAACACAAAGTGACAATCGACCTCAATGGGCTTCAATGGATGTTAATCGACGATATCTGACAAAGTAAGATGCAAACTCACTCAAATATATAAGAAATGTTGAAATTCGACTTCAAATTAGGAAGATAGACTTTGAAAATTTTCAATCAACACAAAGTAACAATCGACCTCAATGGGCTTCAATGGATGTTAATCGAAGATATCTGACAAAGTAAGATGCAAATTCACTCAAATATATGAGAAATGTTGAAATTCGGCTTCAAACTAGGAAGATAGACTTTGAAAATTTTCAATCAACACAAAGTGAAAATCGACCTCAATGGGCTTCAATGAATGTTGATCGACGATATCTGACAAAGTAAGATGCAAACTCACTCAAATATATAAGACATGTTGAAATTCGACTTCAAATTAGGAAGATAGACTTTGAAAATTTTCAATCAACACAAAGTAACAATCGACCTCAATGGGCTTCAATGGATGTTAATCGAAGATATCTGACAAAGTAAGATGCAAATTCACTCAAATATATAAGAAATGTTGAAATTCGGCTTCAAACTAGGAAGATAGACTTTGAAAATTTTCAATCAACACAAAGTGAAAATCGACCTCAATGGGCTTCAATGAATGTTGATCGACGATATCTGACAAAGTAAGATGCAAATTCACTCAAATATATAAGAAATGTTGAAATTCGGCTTCAAACTAGGAAGATAGACTTTGAAAATTTTCAATCAACACAAAGTGACAATCGACCTCAATGGGCTTCAATGAATGTTGATCGACGATATCTGACAAAGCAAGATGCAAACTCACTCAAATATATAAGGAATGTTGAAATTCGGCTTCAAACTAGAAAGATAGACTTTGAAAATTTTCAATCAACACAAAGTGACAATCGACCTCAATGGGCTTCAATGGATGTTAATCGACGATATCTGACAAAGTAAGATGCAAACTCACTCAAATATATAAGAAATGTTGAAATTCGACTTCAAATTAGGAAGATAGACTTTGAAAATTTTCAATCAACACAAAGTGAAAATCGACCTCAATGGGCTTCAATGAATGTCGATCGACGATATCTGACAAAGTAAGATGCAAACTCACTCAAATATATAAGAAATGTTGAAATTCGGCTCCAAACTAGGAAGATAGACTTTGAAAATTTTCAATCAACACAAAGTGACAATCGACCTCAATGGGCTTCAATGAATGTTGATCGACGATATCTGACAAAGTAAGATGCAAACTCACTCAAATATATAAGGAATGTTGAAATTCGGCTTCAAACAAGAAAGATAGACTTTGGAAATTTTCAATCAACACAAAGTAACAATCGACCTCAATGGGCTTCAATGGATGTTAATCGAAGATATCTGACAAAGTAACATGCAAACTCACTCAAATATATAAGAAATGTTGAAATTCGACTTCAAATTAGGAAGATAGACTTTGAAAATTTTCAATCAACACAAAGTGAAAATCGACCTCAATGGGCTTCAATGGATGTTAATCGACGATATCTGACAAAGTAAGATGCAAACTCACTCAAATATATGAGAAATGTTGAAATTCGACTTCAAATTAGGAAGATAGACTTTGAAAATTTTCAATCAACACAAAGTGAAAATCGACCTCAATGGGCTTCAATGAATGTTGATCGACGATATCTGACAAAGTAAGATGCAAACTCACTCAAATATATAAGAAATGTTGAAATTCGACTTCAAACTAGGAAGATATACTTTGAAAATTTTCAATCAACACATAGTGACAATCGACCTCAATGGGCTTCAATGAATGTTGATCGACGATATCTGACAAAGTAAGATGCAAACTCACTCAAATATATAAGGAATGTTGAAATTCGGCTTCAAACTAGAAAGATAGACTTTGAAAATTTTCAATCAACACAAAGTGACAATCGACCTCAATGGGCTTCAATGGATGTTAATCGACGATATCTGACAAAGCAAGATGCAAACTCACTCAAATATATAAGTAATGTTGAAATTCGGCTTCAAACTAGAAAGATAGACTTTGAAAATTTTCAATCAACACAAAGTGACAATCGACCTCAATGGGCTTCAATGGATGTTTATCGAAGATATCTGACAAAGTAAGATGCAAATTCACTCAAATATATGAGAAATGTTGAAATTCGACTTCAAACTAGGAAGATAGACTTTGAAAATTTTCAATCAACACAAAGTGACAATCGACCTCAATGGGCTTCAATGAATGTTGATCGACGATATCTGACAAAGTAAGATGCAAACTCACTCAAATATATAAGGAATGTTGAAATTCGGCTTCAAACTAGAAAGATAGACTTTGAAAATTTTCAATCAACACAAAGTGACAATCGACCTCAATGGGCTTCAATGGATGTTAATCGAAGATATCTGACAAAGTAACATGCAAACTCACTCAAATATATAAGAAATGTTGAAATTCGACTTCAAATTAGGAAGATAGACTTTGAAAATTTTCAATCAACACAAAGTGAAAATCGACCTCAATGGGCTTCAATGGATGTTAATCGACGATATCTGACAAAGTAAGATGCAAACTCACTCAAATATATGAGGAATGTTGAAATTCGACTTCAAATTAGGAAGATAGACTTTGAAAATTTCCAATCAACACAAAGTGAAAATCGACCTCAATGGGCTTCAATGGATGTTAATCGACGATATCTGACAAAGCAAGATGCAAACTCACTCAAATATATAAGTAATGTTGAAATTCGGCTTCAAACTAGAAAGATAGACTTTGAAAATTTTCAATCAACACAAAGTGACAATCGACCTCAATGGGCTTCAATGGATGTTAATCGACGATATCTGACAAAGTAAGATGCAAACTCACTCAAATATATAAGAAATGTTGAAATTCGACTTCAAATTAGGAAGATAGACTTTGAAAATTTTCAATCAACACAAAGTGACAATCGACCTCAATGGGCTTCAATGAATGTTGATCGACGATATCTGACAAAGTAAGATGCAAACTCACTCAAATATATAAGGTTTGTTGAAATTCGGCTTCAAACTAGAAAGATAGACTTTGAAAATTTTCAATCAACACAAAGTGACAATCGTCCTCAATGGGCTTCAATGGATGTTAATCGAAGATATCTGACAAAGTAAGATGCAAACTCACTCAAATATATAAGAAATGTTGAAATTCGACTTCAAATTAGGAAGATAGACTTTGAAAATTTTCAATCAACACAAAGTGAAAATCGACCTCAATGGGCTTCAATGGATGTTAATCGACGATATCTGACAAAGTAAGATGCAAACTCACTCAAATATATGAGAAATGTTGAAATTCGACTTCAAATTAGGAAGATAGACTTTGAAAATTTTCAATCAACACAAAGTGAAAATCGACCTCAATGGGCTTCAATGGATGTTGATCGACGATATCTGACAAAGTAAGATGCAAACTCACTCAAATATATAAGAAATGTTGAAATTCGGCTTCAAACTAGGAAGATAGACTTTGAAAATTTTCAATCAACACAAAGTGACAATCGACCTCAATGGGCTTCAATGGATGTTAATCGAAGATATCTGACAAAGTAAGATGCAAATTCACTCAAATATATGAGAAATGTTGAAATTCTACTTCAAATTAGGAAGATAGACTTTGAAAATTTTCAATCAACACAAAGTGAAAATCGACCTCAATGGGCTTCAATGAATGTTGATCGACGATATCTGACAAAGTAAGATGCAAACTCACTCAAATATATAAGGAATGTTGAAATTCGGCTTCAAACTAGAAAGATAGACTTTGAAAATTTTCAATCAACACAAAGTAACAATCGACCTCAATGGGCTTCAATGGATGTTAATCGAAGATATCTGACAAAGTAAGATGCAAATTCACTCAAATATATGAGAAATGTTGAAATTCGACTTCAAATTAGGAAGATAGACTTTGAAAATTTCCAAACAACACAAAGTGAAAATCGACCTCAATGGGCTTCAATGGATGTTAATCGACGATATCTGACAAAGTAAGATGCAAACTCACTCAAATATATAAGAAATGTTGAAATTCGGCTTCAAACTAGGAAGATAGACTTTGGAAATTTTCAATCAACACAAAGTGACAATCGACCTCAATGGGCTTCAATGAATGTTGATCGACGATATCTGACAAAGTAAGATGCAAACTCACTCAAATATATAAGGTTTGTTGAAATTCGGCTTCAAACAAGAAAGATAGACTTTGAAAATTTTCAATCAACACAAAGTAACAATCGTCCTCAATGGGCTTCAATGGATGTTAATCGAAGATATCTGACAAAGTAAGATGCAAATTCACTCAAATATATGAGAAATGTTGAAATTCGACTTCAAATTAGGAAGATAGACTTTGAAAATTTCCAATCAACACAAAGTGAAAATCGACCTCAATGGGCTTCAATGGATGTTAATCGACGATATCTGACAAAGTAAGATGCAAACTCACTCAAATATATAAGAAATGTTGAAATTCGGCTTCAAACTAGGAAGATAGACTTTGAAAATTTTCAATCAACACAAAGTGACAATCGACCTCAATGGGCTTCAATGAATGTTGATCGACGATATCTGACAAAGTAAGATGCAAACTCACTCAAATATATAAGGAATGTTGAAATTCGGCTTCAAACTAGAAAGATAGACTTTGAAAATTTTCAATCAACACAAAGTGACAATCGACCTCAATGGGCTTCAATGGATGTTAATCGAAGATATCTGACAAAGTAAGATGCAAACTCACTCAAATATATGAGAAATGTTGAAATTCGACTTCAAATTAGGAAGATAGACTTTGAAAATTTCCAATCAACACAAAGTGAAAATCGACCTCAATGGGCTTCAATGGATGTTAATCGACGATATCTGACAAAGCAAGATGCAAACTCACTCAAATATATAAGGAATGTTGAAATTCGGCTTCAAACTAGAAAGATAGACTTTGAAAATTTTCAATCAACACAAAGTGACAATCGACCTCAATGGGCTTCAATGGATGTTAATCGACGATATCTGACAAAGTAAGATGCAAACTCACTCAAATATATAAGAAATGTTGAAATTCGACTTCAAATTAGGAAGATAGACTTTGAAAATTTTCAATCAACACAAAGTGAAAATCGACCTCAATGGGCTTCAATGAATGTTGATCGACGATATCTGACAAAGTAAGATGCAAACTCACTCAAATATATAAGAAATGTTGAAATTCGGCTTCAAACTAGGAAGATAGACTTTGAAAATTTTCAATCAACACAAAGTAACAATCGACCTCAATGGGCTTCAATGGATGTTAATCGAAGATATCTGACAAAGTAACATGCAAACTCACTCAAATATATAAGAAATGTTGAAATTCGACTTCAAATTAGGAAGATAGACTTTGAAAATTTTCAATCAACACAAAGTGAAAATCGACCTCAATGGGCTTCAATGGATGTTAATCGACGATATCTGACAAAGTAAGATGCAAACTCACTCAAATATATGAGAAATGTTGAAATTCGGCTTCAAATTAGGAAGATAGACTTTGAAAATTTCCAACCAACACAAAGTAACAATCGACCTCAATGGGCTTCAATGGATGTTAATCGAAGATATCTGACAAAGTAAGATGCAAATTCACTCAAATATATGAGAAATGTTGAAATTCGACTTCAAATTAGGAAGATAGACTTTGAAAATTTCCAATCAACACAAAGTGAAAATCGACCTCAATGGGCTTCAATGGATGTTAATCGACGATATCTGACAAAGTAAGATGCAAACTCACTCAAATATATAAGAAATGTTGAAATTCGGCTTCAAACTAGGAAGATAGACTTTGAAAATTTTCAATCAACACAAAGTGACAATCGACCTCAATGGGCTTCAATGAATGTTGATCGACGATATCTGACAAAGTAAGATGCAAACTCACTCAAATATATAAGGAATGTTGAAATTCGGCTTCAAACTAGAAAGATAGACTTTGAAAATTTTCAATCAACACAAAGTGACAATCGACCTCAATGGGCTTCAATGGATGTTAATCGAAGATATCTGACAAAGTAAGATGCAAACTCACTCAAATATATAAGAAATGTTGAAATTCGACTTCAAATTAGGAAGATAGACTTTGAAAATTTCCAATCAACACAAAGTAACAATCGACCTCAATGGGCTTCAATGGATGTTAATCGAAGATATCTGACAAAGTAAGATGCAAATTCACTCAAATATATGAGAAATGTTGAAATTCAACTTAAAATTAGGAAGATAGACTTTGAAAATTTCCAATCAACACAAAGTGACAATCGACCTCAATGGGCTTCAATGAATGTTGATCGACGATATCTGACAAAGTAAGATGCAAACTCACTCAAATATATAAGGAATGTTGAAATTCGGCTTCAAACTAGAAAGATAGACTTTGAAAATTTTCAATCAACACAAAGTGACAATCGACCTCAATGGGCTTCAATGGATGTTAATCGAAGATATCTGACAAAGTAACATGCAAACTCACTCAAATATATAAGAAATGTTGAAATTCGACTTCAAATTAGGAAGATAGACTTTGAAAATTTTCAATCAACACAAAGTGAAAATCGACCTCAATGGGCTTCAATGAATGTTGATCGACGATATCTGACAAAGTAAGATGCAAACTCACTCAAATATATAAGAAATGTTGAAATTCGGCTTCAAACTAGGAAGATAGACTTTGAAAATTTTCAATCAACACAAAGTGACAATCGACCTCAATGGGCTTCAATGAATGTTGATCGACGATATCTGACAAAGTAGGATGCAAACTCACTCAAATATATAAGGAATGTTGAAATTCGGCTTCAAACAAGAAAGATAGACTTTGAAAATTTTCAATCAACACAAAGTAACAATCGACCTCAATGGGCTTCAATGGATGTAAATCGAAGATATCTGACAAAGTAAGATGCAAATTCACTCAAATATATGAGAAATGTTGAAATTCGACTTCAAATTAGGAAGATAGACTTTGAAAATTTCCAATCAACACAAAGTGACAATCGACCTCAATGGGCTTCAATGGATGTTAATCGACGATATCTGACAAAGCAAGATGCAAACTCACTCAAATATATAAGGAATGTTGAAATTCGGCTTCAAACTAGAAAGATATACTTTGGAAAATTTCAATCAACACAAAGTGACAATCGACCTCAATGGGCTTCAATGGATATTGATCGACGATATCTGACAAAGTAAGATGCAAACTCACTCAAATATATAAGAAATGTTGAAATTCGACTTCAAATTAGGAAGATAGACTTTGAAAATTTTCAATAAACACAAAGTGACAATCGACCTCAATGGGCTTCAATGAATGTTGATCGACGATATCTGACAAAGTAAGATGCAAACTCACTCAAATATATAAGGAATGTTGAAATTCGGCTTCAAACTAGAAAGATAGACTTTGAAAATTTTCAATCAACACAAAGTGAAAATCGACCTCAATGGGCTTCAATGGATGTTAATCGACGATATCTGACAAAGTAAGATGCAAACTGACTCAAATATATGAGAAATGTTGAAATTCGACTTCAAATTAGGAAGATAGACTTTGAAAATTTCCAAACAACACAAAGTGAAAATCGACCTCAATGGGCTTCAATGGATGTTAATCGACGATATCTGACAAAGCAAGATGCAAACTCACTCAAATATATAAGGAATGTTGAAATTCGGCTTCAAACTAGAAAGATAGACTTTGAAAATTTTCAATCAACACAAAGTGACAATCGACCTCAATGGGCTTCAATGGATGTTAATCGACGATATCTGACAAAGTAAGATGCAAATTCACTCAAATATATGAGAAATGTTGAAATTCGACTTCAAATTAGGAAGATAGACTTTGAAAATTTTCAATCAACACAAAGTGAAAATCGACCTCAATGGGCTTCAATGAATGTTGATCGACGATATCTGACAAAGTAAGTTGCAAACTCACTCAAATATATAAGGAATGTTGAAATTCGGCTTCAAACTAGAAAGATAGACTTTGAAAATTTTCAATCAACACAAAGTAACAATCGACCTCAATGGGCTTCAATGGATGTTAATCGAAGATATCTTACAAAGTAAGATGCAAATTCACTCAAATATATGAGAAATGTTGAAATTCGACTTCAAATTAGGAAGATAGACTTTGAAAATTTCCAATCAACACAAAGTGAAAATCGACCTCAATGGGCTTCAATGGATGTTAATCGACGATATCTGACAAAGTAAGATGCAAACTCACTCAAATATATAAGGAATGTTGAAATTCGGCTTCAAACTAGAAAGATAGACTTTGAAAATTTTCAATCAACGCAAAGTGACAATCGACCTCAATGGGCTTCAATGGATGTTAATCGAAGATATCTGACAAAGTAAGATGCAAACTCACTCAAATATATAAGAAATGTTGAAATTCGACTTCAAATTAGGAAGATAGACTTTGAAAATTTTCAATCAACACAAAGTGAAAATCGACCTCAATGGGCTTCAATGGATTTTAATCGACGATATCTGACAAAGTAAGATGCAAACTCACTCAAATATATGAGAAATGTTGAAATTCGACTTCAAATTAGGAAGATAGACTTTGAAAATTTCCAATCAACACAAAGTGAAAATCGAACTCAATGGGCTTCAATGGATGTTAATCGACGATATCTGACAAAGCAAGATGCAAACTCACTCAAATATATAAGGAATGTTGAAATTCGACTTCAAATTAGGAAGATAGACTTTGAAAATTTTCAATCAACACAAAGTGAAAATCGACCTCAATGGGCTTCAATGAATGTTGATCGACGATATCTGACAAAGTAAGTTGCAAACTCACTCAAATATATAAGGAATGTTGAAATTCGGCTTCAAACTAGAAAGATAGACTTTGAAAATTTTCAATCAACACAAAGTAACAATCGACCTCAATGGGCTTCAATGGATGTTAATCGAAGATATCTTACAAAGTAAGATGCAAATTCACTCAAATATATGAGAAATGTTGAAATTCGACTTCAAATTAGGAAGATAGACTTTGAAAATTTCCAATCAACACAAAGTGAAAATCGACCTCAATGGGCTTCAATGGATGTTAATCGACGATATCTGACAAAGTAAGATGCAAACTCACTCAAATATATAAGGAATGTTGAAATTCGGCTTCAAACTAGAAAGATAGACTTTGAAAATTTTCAATCAACGCAAAGTGACAATCGACCTCAATGGGCTTCAATGGATGTTAATCGAAGATATCTGACAAAGTAAGATGCAAACTCACTCAAATATATAAGAAATGTTGAAATTCGACTTCAAATTAGGAAGATAGACTTTGAAAATTTTCAATCAACACAAAGTGAAAATCGACCTCAATGGGCTTCAATGGATTTTAATCGACGATATCTGACAAAGTAAGATGCAAACTCACTCAAATATATGAGAAATGTTGAAATTCGACTTCAAATTAGGAAGATAGACTTTGAAAATTTCCAATCAACACAAAGTGAAAATCGAACTCAATGGGCTTCAATGGATGTTAATCGACGATATCTGACAAAGCAAGATGCAAACTCACTCAAATATATAAGGAATGTTGAAATTCGGCTTCAAACTAGAAAGATAGACTTTGAAAATTTTCAATCAACACAAAGTGACAATCGACCTCAATGGGCTTCAATGGATGTTAATCGACGATATCTGACAAAGTAAGATGCAAACTCACTCAAATATATAAGGAATGTTGAAATTCGGCTTCAAACTAGAAAGATATACTTTGGAAATTTTCAATCAACACAAAGTGACAATCGACCTCAATGGGCTTCAATGGATGTTGATCGACGATATCTGACAAAGTAAGATGCAAACTCACTCAAATATATGAGAAATGTTGAAATTCGACTTCAAATTAGGAAGATAGACTTTGAAAATTTCCAATCAACACAAAGTGAAAATCGAACTCAATGGGCTTCAATGGATGTTAATCGACGATATCTGACAAAGCAAGATGCAAACTCACTCAAATATATAAGGAATGTTGAAATTCGGCTTCAAACTAGAAAGATAGACTTTGAAAATTTTCAATCAACACAAAGTGACAATCGACCTCAATGGGCTTCAATGGATGTTAATCGACGATATCTGACAAAGTAAGATGCAAACTCACTCAAATATATAAGAAATGTTGAAATTCGACTTCAAATTAGGAAGATAGACTTTGAAAATTTTCAATCAACACAAAGTGAAAATCGACCTCAATGGTCTTCAATGAATGTTGATCGACGATATCTGACAAAGTAAGATGCAAACTCACTCAAATATATAAGAAATGTTGAAATTCGGCTTCAAACTAGGAAGATAGACTTTGAAAATTTTCAATCAACACAAAGTGACAATCGACCTCAATGGGCTTCAATGAATGTTGATCGACGATATCTGACAAAGTAAGATGCAAACTCACTCAAATATATGAGAAATGTTGAAATTCGACTTCAAATTAGGAAGATAGACTTTGAAAATTTCCAATCAACACAAAGTGAAAATCGAACTCAATGGGCTTCAATGGATGTTAATCGACGATATCTGACAAAGCAAGATGCAAACTCACTCAAATATATAAGGAATGTTGAAATTCGGCTTCAAACTAGAAAGATAGACTTTGAAAATTTTCAATCAACACAAAGTGACAATCGACCTCAATGGGCTTCAATGGATGTTAATCGACGATATCTGACAAAGCAAGATGCAAACTCACTCAAATATATAAGGAATGTTGAAATTCGGCTTCAAACTAGAAAGATAGACTTTGAAAATTTTCAATCAACACAAAGTGACAATCGACCTCAATGGGCTTCAATGGATGTTAATCGACGATATCTGACAAAGTAAGATGCAAACTCACTCAAATATATAAGAAATGTTGAAATTCGACTTCAAATTAGGAAGATAGACTTTGAAAATTTTCAATCAACACAAAGTGAAAATCGACCTCAATGGGCTTCAATGGATTTTAATCGACGATATCTGACAAAGTAAGATGCAAACTCACTCAAATATATGAGAAATGTTGAAATTCGACTTCAAATTAGGAAGATAGACTTTGAAAATTTCCAATCAACACAAAGTGAAAATCGAACTCAATGGGCTTCAATGGATGTTAATCGACGATATCTGACAAAGCAAGATGCAAACTCACTCAAATATATAAGGAATGTTGAAATTCGGCTTCAAACTAGAAAGATAGACTTTGAAAATTTTCAATCAACACAAAGTGACAATCGACCTCAATGGGCTTCAATGGATGTTAATCGACGATATCTGACAAAGTAAGATGCAAACTCACTCAAATATATAAGAAATGTTGAAATTCGACTTCAAATTAGGAAGATAGACTTTGAAAATTTTCAATCAACACAAAGTGAAAATCGACCTCAATGGTCTTCAATGAATGTTGATCGACGATATCTGACAAAGTAAGATGCAAACTCACTCAAATATATAAGAAATGTTGAAATTCGGCTTCAAACTAGGAAGATAGACTTTGAAAATTTTCAATCAACACAAAGTGACAATCGACCTCAATGGGCTTCAATGAATGTTGATCGACGATATCTGACAAAGTAAGATGCAAACTCACTCAAATATATAAGGAATGTTGAAATTCGGCTTCAAACAAGAAAGATAGACTTTGAAAATTTTCAATCAACACAAAGTAACAATCGACCTCAATGGGCTTCAATGGATGTTAATCGAAGATATCTGACAAAGTAAGATGCAAATTCACTCAAATATATGAGAAATGTTGAAATTCGACTTCAAATTAGGATGATAGACTTTGAAAATTTCCAATCAACACAAAGTGAAAATCGACCTCAATGGGCTTCAATGGATGTTAATCGACGATATCTGACAAAGCAAGATGCAAACTCACTCAAATATATAAGGAATGTTGAAATTCGGCTTCAAACTAGAAAGATAGACTTTGAAAATTTTCAATCAACACAAAGTGACAATCGACCTCAATGGGCTTCAATGAATGTTGATCGACGATATCTGACAAAGTAAGATGCAAACTCACTCAAATATATAAGGAATGTTGAAATTCGGCTTCAAACTAGAAAGATAGACTTTGGAAATTTTCAATCAACACAAAGTGACAATCGACCTCAATGTGCTTCAATGGATGTTGATCGACGATATCTGACAAAGTAAGATGCAAACTCACTCAAATATATGAGAAATGTTGAAATTCGACTTCAAATTAGGAAGATAGACTTTGAAAATTTCCAATCAACACAAAGTGAAAATCGACCTCAATGGGCTTCAATGGATGTTAATCGACGATATCTGACAAAGCAAGATGCAAACTCACTCAAATATATAAGGAATGTTGAAATTCGGCTTCAAACTAGAAAGATAGACTTTGAAAATTTTCAATCAACACAAAGTGACAATCGACCTCAATGGGCTTCAATGAATGTTGATCGACGATATCTGACAAAGTAAGATGCAAACTCACTCAAATATATAAGGAATGTTGAAATTCGGCTTCAAACTAGAAAGATAGACTTTGGAAATTTTCAATCAACACAAAGTGACAATCGACCTCAATGGGCTTCAATGGATGTTGATCGACGATATCTGACAAAGTAAGATGCAAACTCACTCAAATATATAAGGAATGTTGAAATTCGACTTCAAATTAGGAAGATAGACTTTGAGAATTTTCAATCAACACAAAGTGAAAATCGACCTCAATGGGCTTCAATGGATGTTAATCGACGATATCTGACAAAGTAAGATGCAAAACTCACTCAAATATATGAGAAATGTTGAAATTCGACTTCAAATTAGGAAGATAGACTTTGAAAATTTCCAATCAACACAAAGTGAAAATCGACCTCAATGGGCTTCAATGGATGTTAATCGACGATATCTGACAAAGCAAGATGCAAACTCACTCAAATATATAAGGAATGTTGAAATTCGGCTTCAAACTAGAAAGATAGACTTTGGAAATTTTCAATCAACACAAAGTGACAATCGACCTCAATGGGCTTCAATGAATGTTGATCGACGATATCTGACAAAGTAAGATGCAAATTCACTCAAATATATAAGGAATGTTGAAATTCGGCTTCAAACTAGAAAGATAGACTTTGAAAATTTTCAATCAACACAAAGTGACAATCGACCTCAATGGGCTTCAATGGATGTTAATCGAAGATATCTGACAAAGCAATATGCAAACTCACTCAAATATATAAGAAATGTTGAAATTCGACTTCAAATTAGGAAGATAGACTTTGAAAATTTTCAATCAACACAAAGTGAAAATCGACCTCAATGGGCTTCAATGGATGTTAATCGACGATATCTGACAAAGTAAGATGCAAACTCACTCAAATATATGAGAAATGTTGAAATTCGACTTCAAATTAGGAAGATAGACTTTGAAAATTTCCAATCAACACAAAGTGAAAATCGACCTCAATGGGCTTCAATGGATGTTAATCGACGATATCTGACAAAGTAAGATGCAAACTCACTCAAATATATGAGAAATGTTGAAATTCGACTTCAAATTAGGAAGATAGACTTTGAAAATTTCCAATCAACACAAAGTGAAAATCGACCTCAATGGGCTTCAATGGATGTTAATCGACGATATCTGACAAAGCAAGATGCAAACTCACTCAAATATATAAGGAATGTTGAAATTCGGCTTCAAACTAGAAAGATAGACTTTGAAAATTTTCAATCAACACAAAGTGACAATCGACCTCAATGGGCTTCAATGAATGTTGATCGACGATATCTGACAAAGTAAGATGCAAATTCACTCAAATATATGAGAAATGTTGAAATTCGACTTCAAATTAGGAAGATAGACTTTGAAAATTTTCAATCAACACAAAGTGAAAATCGACCTCAATGGGCTTCAATGAATGTTGATCGACGATATCTGACAAAGTAAGATGCAAACTCACTCAAATATATAAGGAATGTTGAAATTCGGCTTCAAACTAGAAAGATAGACTTTGAAAATTTTCAATGAACACAAAGTAACAATCGACCTCAATGGATGTTAATCGAAGATATCTGACAAAGTAAGATGCAAATTCACTCAAATATATGAGAAATGTTGAAATTCGACTTCAAATTAGGAAGATAGACTTTGAAAATTTCCAATCAACACAAAGTGAAAATCGACCTCAATGGGCTTCAATGGATGTTAATCGACGATATCTGACAAAGTAAGATGCAAACTCACTCAAATATATAAGAAATGTTGAAATTCGGCTTCAAACTAGGAAGATAGACTTTGAAAATTTTCAATCAACACAAAGTGACAATCGACCTCAATGGGCTTCAATGAATGTTGATCGACGATATCTGACAAAGTAAGATGCAAACTCACTCAAATATATAAGGAATGTTGAAATTCGGCTTCAAAATAGAAAGATAGACTTTGAAAATTTTCAATCAACACAAAGTGACAATCGACCTCAATGGGCTTCAATGGATGTTAATCGAAGATATCTGACAAAGTAAGATGCAAACTCACTCAAATATATAAGAAATGTTGAAATTCGACTTCAAATTAGGAAGATAGACTTTGAAAATTTTCAATCAACACAAAGTGAAAATCGACCTCAATGGGCTTCAATGGATGTTAATCGACGATATCTGACAAAGTAAGATGCAAACTCACTCAAATATATGAGAAATGTTGAAATTCGACTTCAAATTAGGAAGATAGACTTTGAAAATTTCCAATCAACACAAAGTGAAAATCGACCTCAATGGGCTTCAATGGATGTTAATCGACGATATCTGACAAAGCAAGATGCAAACTCACTCAAATATATAAGGAATGTTGAAATTCGGCTTCAAACTAGAAAGATAGACTTTGAAAATTTTCAATCAACACAAAGTGACAATCGACCTCAATGGGCTTCAATGGATGTTAATCGACGATATCTGACAAAGTAAGATGCAAACTCACTCAAATATATAAGAAATGTTGAAATTCGACTTCAAATTAGGAAGATAGACTTTGAAAATTTTCAATCAGCACAAAGTGAAAATCGACCTCAATGGGCTTCAATGAATGTTGATCGACGATATCTGACAAAGTAAGATGCAAACTCACTCAAATATATAAGAAATGTTGAAATTCGGCTTCAAACTAGGAAGATAGACTTTGAAAATTTTCAATCAACACAAAGTGACAATCGACCTCAATGGGCTTCAATGAATGTTGATCGACGATATCTGACAAAGTAAGATGCAAACTCACTCAAATATATAAGGAATGTTGAAATTCGGCTTCAAACAAGAAAGATAGACTTTGAAAATTTTCAATCAACACAAAGTAACAATCGACCTCAATGGGCTTCAATGGATGTTAATCGAAGATATCTGACAAAGTAAGATGCAAATTCACTCAAATATATGAGAAATGTTGAAATTCGACTTCAAATTAGGAAGATAGACTTTGAAAATTTCCAATCAACACAAAGTGAAAATCGACCTCAATGGGCTTCAATGGATGTTAATCGACGATATCTGACAAAGCAAGATGCAAACTCACTCAAATATATAAGGAATGTTGAAATTCGGCTTCAAACTAGAAAGATAGACTTTGAAAATTTTCAATCAACACAAAGTGACAATCGACCTCAATGGGCTTCAATGAATGTTGATCGACGATATCTGACAAAGTAAGATGCAAACTCACTCAAATATATAAGGAATGTTGAAATTCGGCTTCAAACTAGAAAGATAGACTTTGGAAATTTTCAATCAACACAAAGTGACAATCGACCTCAATGTGCTTCAATGGATGTTGATCGACGATATCTGACAAAGTAAGATGCAAACTCACTCAAATATATAAGGAATGTTGAAATTCGACTTCAAATTAGGAAGATAGACTTTGAAAATTTTCAATCAACACAAAGTGAAAATCGACCTCAATCGGCTTCAATGGATGTTAATCGACGATATCTGACAAAGTAAGATGCAAACTCACTCAAATATATGAGAAATGTTGAAATTCGACTTCAAATTAGGAAGATAGACTTTGAAAATTTCCAATCAACACAAAGTGAAAATCGACCTCAATGGGCTTCAATGGATGTTAATCGACGATATCTGACAAAGCAAGATGCAAACTCACTCAAATATATAAGGAATGTTGAAATTCGGCTTCAAACTAGAAAGATAGACTTTGAAAATTTTCAATCAACACAAAGTGACAATCGACCTCAATGGGCTTCAATGAATGTTGATCGACGATATCTGACAAAGTAAGATGCAAACTCACTCAAATATATAAGGAATGTTGAAATTCGGCTTCAAACTAGAAAGATAGACTTTGAAAATTTTCAATCAACACAAAGTGACAATCGACCTCAATGGGCTTCAATGGATGTTAATCGAAGATATCTGACAAAGTAAGATGCAAACTCACTCAAATATATAAGAAATGTTGAAATTCGACTTCAAATTAGGAAGATAGACTTTGAAAATTTTCAATCAACACAAAGTGAAAATCGACCTCAATGGGCTTCAATGAATGTTGATCGACGATATCTGACAAAGTAAGATGCAAACTCACTCAAATATATAAGAAATGTTGAAATTCGGCTTCAAACTAGGAAGATAGACTTTGAAAATTTTCAATCAACACAAAGTGACAATCGACCTCAATGGGCTTCATTGGATGTTAATCGACGATATCTGACAAAGCAAGATGCAAACTCACTCAAATATATAAGGAATGTTGAAATTCGGCTTCAAACTAGAAAGATAGACTTTGAAAATTTTCAATCAACACAAAGTGAAAATCGACCTCAATGGGCTTCAATGAATGTTGATCGACGATATCTGACAAAGTAAGATGCAAACTCACTCAAATATATAAGAAATGTTGAAATTTGGCTTCAAACTAGGAAGATAGACTTTGAAAATTTTCAATAAACACAAAGTGACAATCGACCTCAATGGGCTTCAATGAATGTTGATCGACGATATCTGACAAAGTAAGATGCAAACTCACTCAAATATATAAGGAATGTTGAAATTCGGCTTCAAACTAGAAAGATAGACTTTGAAAATTTCCAATCAACACAAAGTGACAATCGACCTCAATGGGCTTCAATGGATGTTAATCGACGATATCTTACAAAGTAAGATGCAAACTCACTCAAATATATGAGAAATGTTGAAATTCGAGTTCAAATTTGGAAGATAGACTTTGAAAATTTTCAATCAACACAAAGTGAAAATCGACCTCAATGGGCTTCAATGAATGTTGATCGACGATATCTGATAAAGTAAGATGCAAACTCACTCAAATATATAAGAAATGTTGAAATTTGGCTTCAAACTAGGAAGATAGACTTTGAAAATTTTCAATCATCACAAAGTAACAATCCACCTCAATGGGCTTCAATGGATGTTAATCGAAGATATCTGACAAAGTAAGATGCAAATTCACTCAAATATATAAGGAATGTTGAAATTCGGCTTCAAACTAGAAAGATAGACTTTGGAAATTTTCAATCAACACAAAGTGACAATCGACCTCAATGTGCTTCAATGGATGTTGATCGACGATATCTGACAAAGTAAGATGCAAACTCACTCAAATATATAAGGAATGTTGAAATTCGACTTCAAATTAGGAAGATAGACTTTGAAAATTTTCAATCAACACAAAGTGAAAATCGACCTCAATCGGCTTCAATGGATGTTAATCGACGATATCTGACAAAGTAAGATGCAAACTCACTCAAATATATGAGAAATGTTGAAATTCGACTTCAAATTAGGAAGATAGACTTTGAAAATTTCCAATCAACACAAAGTGAAAATCGACCTCAATGGGCTTCAATGGATGTTAATCGACGATATCTGACAAAGCAAGATGCAAACTCACTCAAATATATAAGGAATGTTGAAATTCGGCTTCAAACTAGAAAGATAGACTTTGAAAATTTTCAATCAACACAAAGTGACAATCGACCTCAATGGGCTTCAATGAATGTTGATCGACGATATCTGACAAAGTAAGATGCAAACTCACTCAAATATATAAGGAATGTTGAAATTCGGCTTCAAACTAGAAAGATAGACTTTGAAAATTTTCAATCAACACAAAGTGACAATCGACCTCAATGGGCTTCAATGGATGTTAATCGAAGATATCTGACAAAGTAAGATGCAAACTCACTCAAATATATAAGAAATGTTGAAATTCGACTTCAAATTAGGAAGATAGACTTTGAAAATTTCCAATCAACACAAAGTGAAAATCGACCTCAATGGGCTTCAATGGATGTTAATCGACGATATCTGACAAAGTAAGATGCAAACTCACTCAAATATATGAGAAATGTTGAAATTCGACTTCAAATTAGGAAGATAGACTTTGAAAATTTCCAATCAACACAAAGTGAAAATCGACCTCAATGGGCTTCAATGGATGTTAATCGACGATATCTGACAAAGCAAGATGCAAACTCACTCAAATATATAAGGAATGTTGAAATTCGGCTTCAAACTAGAAAGATAGACTTTGAAAATTTTCAATCAACACAAAGTGAAAATCGACCTCAATGGGCTTCAATGAATGTTGATCGACGATATCTGACAAAGTAAGATGCAAACTCACTCAAATATATAAGAAATGTTGAAATTCGGCTTCAAACTAGGAAGATAGACTTTGAAAATTTTCAATCAACACAAAGTGACAATCGACCTCAATGGGCTTCATTGGATGTTAATCGACGATATCTGACAAAGCAAGATGCAAACTCACTCAAATATATAAGGAATGTTGAAATTCGGCTTCAAACTAGAAAGATAGACTTTGAAAATTTTCAATCAACACAAAGTGACAATCGACCTCAATGGGCTTCAATGAATGTTGATCGACGATATCTGACAAAGTAAGATGCAAACTCACTCAAATATATAAGGAATGTTGAAATTCGGCTTCAAACTAGGAAGATAGACTTTGAAAATTTTCAATCAACACAAAGTGACAATCGACCTCAATGGGCTTCAATGGATGTTAATCGACGATATCTGACAAAGTAAGATGCAAACTCACTCAAATATATAAGAAATGTTGAAATTCGACTTCAAATTAGGAAGATAGACTTTGAAAATTTTCAATCAACACAAAGTGAAAATCGACCTCAATGGGCTTCAATGAATGTTGATCGACTATATCTGACAAAGTAAGATGCAAACTCACTCAAATATATAAGAAATGTTGAAATTCGGCTTCAAACTAGGAAGATAGACTTTGAAAATTTTCAATCAACACAAAGTGACAATCGACCTCAATGGGCTTCATTGGATGTTAATCGACGATATCTGACAAAGCAAGATGCAAACTCACTCAAATATATAAGGAATGTTGAAATTCGGCTTCAAACTAGAAAGATAGACTTTGAAAATTTTCAATCAACACAAAGTGAAAATCGACCTCAATGGGCTTCAATGAATGTTGATCGACGATATCTGACAAAGTAAGATGCAAACTCACTCAAATATATAAGAAATGTTGAAATTTGGCTTCAAACTAGGAAGATAGACTTTGAAAATTTTCAATCAACACAAAGTGAAAATCGACCTCAATGGGCTTCAATGAATGTTGATCGACGATATCTGACAAAGTAAGATGCAAACTCACTCAAATATATAAGAAATGTTGAAATTCGGCTTCAAACTAGGAAGATAGACTTTGAAAATTTCCAATCAACACAAAGTGACAATCGACCTCAATGGGCTTCAATGGATGTTAATCGACGATATCTTACAAAGTAAGATGCAAACTCACTCAAATATATGAGAAATGTTGAAATTCGAGTTCAAATTTGGAAGATAGACTTTGAAAATTTTCAATCAACACAAAGTGAAAATCGACCTCAATGGGCTTCAATGAATGTTGATCGACGATATCTGACAAAGTAAGATGCAAACTCACTCAAATATATAAGAAATGTTGAAATTTGGCTTCAAACTAGGAAGATAGACTTTGAAAATTTTCAATCAACACAAAGTAACAATCCACCTCAATGGGCTTCAATGGATGTTAATCGAAGATATCTGACAAAGTAAGATGCAAATTCACTCAAATATATGGGAAATGTTGAAATTCGACTTCAAATTAGGAAGATAGACTTTGAAAATTTCCAATCAACACAAAGTGAAAATCGACCTCAATGGGCTTCAATGGATGTTAATCGACGATATCTGACAAAGCAAGATGCAAACTCACTCAAATATATAAGGAATGTTGAAATTCGGCTTCAAACTAGAAAGATAGACTTTAAAAATTTTCAATCAACACAAAGTGACAATCGACCTCAATGGGCTTCAATGAATGTTGATCGACGATATCTGACAAAGTAAGATGCAAACTCACTCAAATATATAAGGAATGTTGAAATTCGGCTTCAAACTAGAAAGATAGACTTTGGAAATTTTCAATCAACACAAAGTGACAATCGACCTCAATGGGCTTCAATGGATGTTAATCGAAGATATCTGACAAAGTAAGATGCAAATTCACTCAAATATATGAGAAATGTTGAAATTCGACTTCAAATTAGGAAGATAGCTTTTGAAAATTTTCAATCAACACAAAGTGACAATCGACCTCAATGGGCTTCAATGGATGTTAATCGAAGATATCTGACAAAGTAAGATGCAAACTCACTCAAATATAGAAGAAATGTTGAAATTCGACTTCAAATTAGGAAGATAGACTTTGAAAATTTCCAATCAACACAAAGTGAAAATCGACCTCAATGGGCTTCAATGGATGTTAATCGACGATATCTGACAAAGTAAGATGCAAACTCACTCAAATATATGAGAAATGTTGAAATTCGACTTCAAATTAGGAAGATAGACTTTGAAAATTTCCAATCAACACAAAGTGAAAATCGACCTCAATGGGCTTCAATGGATGTTAATCGACGATATCTGACAAAGCAAGATGCAAACTCACTCAAATATATAAGGAATGTTGAAATTCGGCTTCAAACTAGAAAGATAGACTTTGAAAATTTTCAATCAACACAAAGTGAAAATCGACCTCAATGGGCTTCAATGAATGTTGATCGACGATATCTGACAAAGTAAGATGCAAACTCACTCAAATATATAAGAAATGTTGAAATTCGGCTTCAAACTAGGAAGATAGACTTTGAAAATTTTCAATCAACACAAAGTGACAATCGACCTCAATGGGCTTCATTGGATGTTAATCGACGATATCTGACAAAGCAAGATGCAAACTCACTCAAATATATAAGGAATGTTGAAATTCGGCTTCAAACTAGAAAGATAGACTTTGAAAATTTTCAATCAACACAAAGTGAAAATCGACCTCAATGGGCTTCAATGAATGTTGATCGACGATATCTGACAAAGTAAGATGCAAACTCACTCAAATATATAAGAAATGTTGAAATTTGGCTTCAAACTAGGAAGATAGACTTTGAAAATTTTCAATCAACACAAAGTGACAATCGACCTCAATGGGCTTCAATGAATGTTGATCGACGATATCTGACAAAGTAAGATGCAAACTCACTCAAATATATAAGGAATGTTGAAATTCGGCTTCAAACTAGAAAGATAGACTTTGAAAATTTCCAATCAACACAAAGTGACAATCGACCTCAATGGGCTTCAATGGATGTTAATCGACGATATCTTACAAAGTAAGATGCAAACTCACTCAAATATATGAGAAATGTTGAAATTCGAGTTCAAATTTGGAAGATAGACTTTGAAAATTTTCAATCAACACAAAGTGAAAATCGACCTCAATGGGCTTCAATGAATGTTGATCGACGATATCTGATAAAGTAAGATGCAAACTCACTCAAATATATAAGAAATGTTGAAATTTGGCTTCAAACTAGGAAGATAGACTTTGAAAATTTTCAATCAACACAAAGTAACAATCCACCTCAATGGGCTTCAATGGATGTTAATCGAAGATATCTGACAAAGTAAGATGCAAATTCACTCAAATATATGGGAAATGTTGAAATTCGACTTCAAATTAGGAAGATAGACTTTGAAAATTTCCAATCAACACAAAGTGAAAATCGACCTCAATGGGCTTCAATGGATGTTAATCGACGATATCTGACAAAGCAAGATGCAAACTCACTCAAATATATAAGGAATGTTGAAATTCGGCTTCAAACTAGAAAGATAGACTTTAAAAATTTTCAATCAACACAAAGTGACAATCGACCTCAATGGGCTTCAATGAATGTTGATCGACGATATCTGACAAAGTAAGATGCAAACTCACTCAAATATATAAGGAATGTTGAAATTCGGCTTCAAACTAGAAAGATAGACTTTGGAAATTTTCAATCAACACAAAGTGACAATCGACCTCAATGGGCTTCAATGGATGTTAATCGAAGATATCTGACAAAGTAAGATGCAAATTCACTCAAATATATGAGAAATGTTGAAATTCGACTTCAAATTAGGAAGATAGCTTTTGAAAATTTTCAATCAACACAAAGTGACAATCGACCTCAATGGGCTTCAATGGATGTTAATCGAAGATATCTGACAAAGTAAGATGCAAACTCACTCAAATATAGAAGAAATGTTGAAATTCGACTTCAAATTAGGAAGATAGACTTTGAAAATTTCCAATCAACACAAAGTGAAAATCGACCTCAATGGGCTTCAATGGATGTTAATCGACGATATCTGACAAAGTAAGATGCAAACTCACTCAAATATATGAGAAATGTTGAAATTCGACTTCAAATTAGGAAGATAGACTTTGAAAATTTCCAATCAACACAAAGTGAAAATCGACCTCAATGGGCTTCAATGGATGTTAATCGACGATATCTGACAAAGCAAGATGCAAACTCACTCAAATATATAAGGAATGTTGAAATTCGGCTTCAAACTAGAAAGATAGACTTTGGAAATTTTCAATCAACACAAAGTGACAATCGACCTCAATGGGCTTCAATGGATGTTAATCGAAGATATCTGACAAAGTAAGATGCAAATTCACTCAAATATATGAGAAATGTTGAAATTCGACTTCAAATTAGGAAGATAGCTTTTGAAAATTTTCAATCAACACAAAGTGACAATCGACCTCAATGGGCTTCAATGGATGTTAATCGAAGATATCTGACAAAGTAAGATGCAAACTCACTCAAATATAGAAGAAATGTTGAAATTCGACTTCAAATTAGGAAGATAGACTTTGAAAATTTCCAATCAACACAAAGTGAAAATCGACCTCAATGGGCTTCAATGGATGTTAATCGACGATATCTGACAAAGTAAGATGCAAACTCACTCAAATATATGAGAAATGTTGAAATTCGACTTCAAATTAGGAAGATCGACTTTGAAAATTTCCAATCAACACAAAGTGAAAATCGACCTCAATGGGCTTCAATGGATGTTAATCGACGATATCTGACAAAGCAAGATGCAAACTCACTCAAATATATAAGGAATGTTGAAATTCGGCTTCAAACTAGAAAGATAGACTTTGAAAATTTTCAATCAACACAAAGTGAAAATCGACCTCAATGGGCTTCAATGAATGTTGATCGACGATATCTGACAAAGTAAGATGCAAACTCACTCAAATATATAAGAAATGTTGAAATTCGGCTTCAAACTAGGAAGATAGACTTTGAAAATTTTCAATCAACACAAAGTGACAATCGACCTCAATGGGCTTCATTGGATGTTAATCGACGATATCTGACAAAGCAAGATGCAAACTCACTCAAATATATAAGGAATGTTGAAATTCGGCTTCAAACTAGAAAGATAGACTTTGAAAATTTTCAATCAACACAAAGTGAAAATCGACCTCAATGGGCTTCAATGAATGTTGATCGACGATATCTGACAAAGTAAGATGCAAACTCACTCAAATATATAAGAAATGTTGAAATTTGGCTTCAAACTAGGAAGATAGACTTTGAAAATTTTCAATCAACACAAAGTGACAATCGACCTCAATGGGCTTCAATGAATGTTGATCGACGATATCTGACAAAGTAAGATGCAAACTCACTCAAATATATAAGGAATGTTGAAATTCGGCTTCAAACTAGAAAGATAGACTTTGAAAATTTCCAATCAACACAAAGTGACAATCGACCTCAATGGGCTTCAATGGATGTTAATCGACGATATCTTACAAAGTAAGATGCAAACTCACTCAAATATATGAGAAATGTTGAAATTCGAGTTCAAATTTGGAAGATAGACTTTGAAAATTTTCAATCAACACAAAGTGAAAATCGACCTCAATGGGCTTCAATGAATGTTGATCGACGATATCTGATAAAGTAAGATGCAAACTCACTCAAATATATAAGAAATGTTGAAATTTGGTTTCAAACTAGGAAGATAGACTTTGAAAATTTTCAATCAACACAAAGTAACAATCCACCTCAATGGGCTTCAATGGATGTTAATCGAAGATATCTGACAAAGTAAGATGCAAATTCACTCAAATATATGGGAAATGTTGAAATTCGACTTCAAATTAGGAAGATAGACTTTGAAAATTTCCAATCAACACAAAGTGAAAATCGACCTCAATGGGCTTCAATGGATGTTAATCGACGATATCTGACAAAGCAAGATGCAAACTCACTCAAATATATAAGGAATGTTGAAATTCGGCTTCAAACTAGAAAGATAGACTTTAAAAATTTTCAATCAACACAAAGTGACAATCGACCTCAATGGGCTTCAATGAATGTTGATCGACGATATCTGACAAAGTAAGATGCAAACTCACTCAAATATATAAGGAATGTTGAAATTCGGCTTCAAACTAGAAAGATAGACTTTGGAAATTTTCAATCAACACAAAGTGACAATCGACCTCAATGGGCT
The DNA here is from genome assembly GCF_026230105.1 of Diorhabda sublineata. NCBI lineage: Eukaryota > Metazoa > Arthropoda > Insecta > Coleoptera > Chrysomelidae > Diorhabda > Diorhabda sublineata. The sequence continues at coordinate 80,258 of NW_026614199.1, forward strand.
TCAATGGATGTTAATCGACGATATCTGACAAAGCAAGATGCAAACTCACTCAAATATATAAGAAATGTTGAAATTCGACTTCAAATTAGGAAGATAGACTTTGAAAATTTTCAATCAACACAAAGTGAAAATCGACCTCAATGGGCTTCAATGAATGTTGATCGACTATATCTGACAAAGTAAGATGCAAACTCACTCAAATATATAAGAAATGTTGAAATTCGGCTTCAAACTAGGAAGATAGACTTTGAAAATTTTCAATCAACACAAAGTGACAATCGACCTCAATGGGCTTCATTGGATGTTAATCGACGATATCTGACAAAGCAAGATGCAAACTCACTCAAATATATAAGGAATGTTGAAATTCGGCTTCAAACTAGAAAGATAGACTTTGAAAATTTTCAATCAACACAAAGTGAAAATCGACCTCAATGGGCTTCAATGAATGTTGATCGACGATATCTGACAAAGTAAGATGCAAACTCACTCAAATATATAAGAAATGTTGAAATTTGGCTTCAAACTAGGAAGATAGACTTTGAAAATTTTCAATCAACACAAAGTGAAAATCGACCTCAATGGGCTTCAATGAATGTTGATCGACGATATCTGACAAAGTAAGATGCAAACTCACTCAAATATATAAGAAATGTTGAAATTCGGCTTCAAACTAGGAAGATAGACTTTGAAAATTTCCAATCAACACAAAGTGACAATCGACCTCAATGGGCTTCAATGGATGTTAATCGACGATATCTTACAAAGTAAGATGCAAACTCACTCAAATATATGAGAAATGTTGAAATTCGAGTTCAAATTTGGAAGATAGACTTTGAAAATTTTCAATCAATACAAAGTGAAAATCGACCTCAATGGGCTTCAATGAATGTTGATCGACGATATCTGACAAAGTAAGATGCAAACTCACTCAAATATATAAGAAATGTTGAAATTTGGCTTCAAACTAGGAAGATAGACTTTGAAAATTTTCAATCAACACAAAGTAACAATCCACCTCAATGGGCTTCAATGGATGTTAATCGAAGATATCTGACAAAGTAAGATGCAAATTCACTCAAATATATGGGAAATGTTGAAATTCGACTTCAAATTAGGAAGATAGACTTTGAAAATTTCCAATCAACACAAAGTGAAAATCGACCTCAATGGGCTTCAATGGATGTTAATCGACGATATCTGACAAAGCAAGATGCAAACTCACTCAAATATATAAGGAATGTTGAAATTGGGCTTCAAACTAGAAAGATAGACTTTAAAAATTTTCAATCAACACAAAGTGACAATCGACCTCAATGGGCTTCAATGAATGTTGATCGACGATATCTGACAAAGTAAGATGCAAACTCACTCAAATATATAAGGAATGTTGAAATTCGGCTTCAAACTAGAAAGATAGACTTTGGAAATTTTCAATCAACACAAAGTGACAATCGACCTCAATGGGCTTCAATGGATGTTAATCGAAGATATCTGACAAAGTAAGATGCAAATTCACTCAAATATATGAGAAATGTTGAAATTCGACTTCAAATTAGGAAGATAGCTTTTGAAAATTTTCAATCAACACAAAGTGACAATCGACCTCAATGGGCTTCAATGGATGTTAATCGAAGATATCTGACAAAGTAAGATGCAAACTCACTCAAATATAGAAGAAATGTTGAAATTCGACTTCAAATTAGGAAGATAGACTTTGAAAATTTTCAATCAACACAAAGTGAAAATCGACCTCAATGGGCTTCAATGAATGTTGATCGACGATATCTGACAAAGTGAGATGCAAACTCACTCAAATATATGAGAAATGTTGAAATTTGACTTCAAATTAGGAAGATAGACTTTGAAAATTTTCAATCAACACAAAGTGAAAATCGACCTCAATGGGCTTCAATGGATGTTAATCGACGATATCTGACAAAGTGAGATGCAAACTCACTCAAATATATGAGAAATGTTGAAATTTGACTTCAAATTAGGAAGATAGACTTTGAAAATTTCCAATCAACACAAAGTGAAAATCGACCTCAATGGGCTTCAATGGATGTTAATCGACGATATCTGACAAAGCAAGATGCAAACTCACTCAAATATATAAGGAATGTTGAAATTCGGCTTCAAACTAGAAAGATAGACTTTGAAAATTTTCAATCAACACAAAGTGACAATCGACCTCAATGGGCTTCAATGGATGTTAATCGACGATATCTGATAAAGTAAGATGCAAACTCACTCAAATATATAAGAAATGTTGAAATTCGACTTCAAATTAGGAAGATAGACTTTGAAAATTTCCAATCAACACAAAGTGAAAATCGACCTCAATGGGCTTCAATGAATGTTGATCGACGATATCTGACAAAGTAAGATGCAAACTAACTCAAATATATAAGAAATGTTGAAATTCGGCTTCAAACTAGGAAGATAGACTTTGAAAATTTTCAATCAACACAAAGTGACAATCGACCTCAATGGGCTTCAATGAATGTTGATCGACGATATCTGACAAAGTAAGATGCAAATTCACTCAAATATATAAGGAATGTTGAAATTCGGCTTCAAACTAGAAAGATAGACTTTGAAAATTTTCAATCAACACAAAGTAACAATCGACCTCAATGGGCTTCAATGGATGTTAATCAAAGATATCTGACAAAGTAAGATACAAATTCACTCAGATATATGAGAAATGTTGAAATTCGACTTCAAATTAGGAAGATAGACTTTGAAAATTTCCAATCAACACAAAGTGAAAATCGACCTCAATGGGCTTCAATGGATGTTAATCGACGATATCTGACAAAGTAAGATGCAAACTCACTCAAATATTTAAGAAATGTTGTAATTCGACTTCAAATTAGGAAGATAGACTTTGAAAATTTTCAATCAACACAAAGTGAAAATCGACCTCAATGGGCTTCAATGGATGTTAATCGACGATATCTGACAAATTAGATGCAAACTCACTCAAATATATAAGAAATGTTGAAATTCGACTTCAAATTAGGAAGATAGACTTTGAAAATTTTCATACAACACAAAGTGAAAATCGACCTCAATGGGCTTCAATGAATGTTGATCGACGATATCTGACAAATTAAGATGCAAATTCACTCAAATATATAAGGAATGTTGAAATTCGGCTTCAAACTAGAAAGATAGACTTTGAAAATTTTCAATCAACACAAAGTGACAATCGACCTCAATGGGCTTCAATGGATGTTAATCGACGATATCTGACAAAGTAAGATGCAAACTCACTCAAATATATGAGAAATGTTGAAATTCGAGTTCAAATTTGGAAGATAGACTTTGAAAATTTTCAATCAACACAAAGTGAAAATCGACCTCAATGGGCTTCAATGAATGTTGATCGACGATATCTGACAAAGTAAGATGCAAATTCACTCAAATATATAAGAAATGTTGAAATTTGGCTTCAAACTAGGAAGATAGACTTTGAAAATTTTCAATCAACACAAAGTAACAATCCACCTCAATGGGCTTCAATGGATGTTAATCGAAGATATCTGACAAAGTAAGATGCAAATTCACTCAAATATATGGGAAATGTTGAAATTCGACTTCAAATTAGGAAGATAGACTTTGAAAATTTCCAATCAACACAAAGTGAAAATCGACCTCAATGGGCTTCAATGGATGTTAATCGACGATATCTGACAAAGCAAGATGCAAACTCACTCAAATATATAAGGAATGTTGAAATTCGGCTTCAAACTAGAAAGATAGACTTTAAAAATTTTCAATCAACACAAAGTGACAATCGACCTCAATGGGCTTCAATGAATGTTGATCGACGATATCTGACAAAGTAAGATGCAAACTCACTCAAATATATAAGGAATGTTGAAATTCGGCTTCAAACTAGAAAGATAGACTTTGGAAATTTTCAATCAACACAAAGTGACAATCGACCTCAATGGGCTTCAATGGATGTTAATCGAAGATATCTGACAAAATAAGATGCAAATTCACTCAAATATATGAGAAATGTTGAAATTCGACTTCAAATTAGGAAGATAGACTTTGAAAATTTTCAATCAACACAAAGTGACAATCGACCTCAATGGGCTTCAATGGATGTTAATCGAAGATATCTGACAAAGTAAGATGCAAACTCACTCAAATATAGAAGAAATGTTGAAATTCGACTTCAAATTAGGAAGATAGACTTTGAAAATTTTCAATCAACACAAAGTTAAAATCGACCTCAATGGGCTTCAATGGATGTTAATCGACGATATCTGACAAAGTGAGATGCAAACTCACTCAAATATATGAGAAATGTTGAAATTTGACTTCAAATTAGGAAGATAGACTTTGAAAATTTCCAATCAACACAAAGTGAAAATCGACCTCAATGGGCTTCAATGGATGTTAATCGACGATATCTGACAAAGCAAGATGCAAACTCACTCAAATATATAAGGAATGTTGAAATTCGGCTTCAAACTAGAAAGATAGACTTTGAAAATTTCCAATCAACACAAAGTAACAATCGACCTCAATGGGCTTCAATGGACGTTAATCAAAGATATCTGACAAAGTAAGATACAAATTCACTCAGATATATGAGAAATGTTGAAATTCGACTTCAAATTAGGAAGATAGACTTTGAAAATTTCCAATCAACACAAAGTGAAAATCGACCTCAATGGGCTTCAATGGATGTTAATCGACGATATCTGACAAAGTAAGATGCAAACTCACTCAAATATTTAAGAAATGTTGTAATTCGACTTCAAATTAGGAAGATAGACTTTGAAAATTTTCAATCAACACAAAGTGAAAATCGACCTCAATGGGCTTCAATGGATGTTAATCCACGATATCTGACAAATTAGATGCAAACTCACTCAAATATATAAGAAATGTTGAAATTCGACTTCAAATTAGGAAGATAGACTTTGAAAATTTTCATACAACACAAAGTGAAAATCGACCTCAATGGGCTTCAATGAATGTTGATCGACGATATCTGACAAAGTAAGATGCAAATTCACTCAAATATATAAGGAATGTTGAAATTCAGCTTCAAACTAGAAAGATAGACTTTGAAAATTTTCAATCAACACAAAGTGACAATCGACCTCAATGGGCTTCAATGGATGTTAATCGAAGATATCTGACAAAGTAAGATGCAAATTCACTCAAATATATGAGAAATGTTGAAATTCGACTTCAAATTAGGAAGATAGACTTTGAAAATTTCCAATCAACACAAAGTGAAAATCGATCTCAATGGGCTTCAATGGATGTTAATCGACGATATCTGACAAAGTAAGATGCAAACTCACTCAAATATATAAGAAATGTTGAAATTTGACTTCAAATTAGGAAGATAGACTTTGAAAATTTTCAATCAACACAAAGTGAAAATCGACCTCAATGGGCTTGAATGGATGTTAATAGAAGATATCTGACAAAGTAAGATGCAAATTCACTCAAATATATGAGAAATGTTGAAATTCGACTTCAAATTAGGAAGATAGACTTTGAAAATTTCCAATCAACACAAAGTGAAAATCGACCTCAATGGGCTTCAATGGATGTTAATCGACGATATCTGACAAAGTAAGATGCAAACTCACTCAAATATTTAAGAAATGTTGAAATTCGACTTCAAATTAGGAAGATAGACTTTGAAAATTTTCAATCAACACAAAGTGAAAATCGACCTCAATGGGCTTCAATGAATGTTGATCGACGATATCTGACAAAGTAAGATGCAAACTCACTCAAATATATAAGAAATGTTGAAATTCGACTTCAAATTAGGAAGATAGACTTTGAAAATTTTCAATCAACACAATGTGTAAATCGACCTCAATGGGCTTCAATGAATGTTGATCGACGATATCTGACAAAGTAAGATGCAAACTCACTCAAATATATAAGGAATGTTGAAATTCGGCTTCAAACTAGAAAGATAGACTTTGAAAATTTTCAATCAACACAAAGTGACAATCGACCTCAATGGGCTTCAATGGATGTTAATCGAAGATATCTGACAAAGTAAGATGCAAATTCACTCAAATATATGAGAAATGTTGAAATTCGACTTCAAATTAGGAAGATAGACTTTGAAAATTTCCAATCAACACAAAGTGAAAATCGATCTCAATGGGCTTCAATGGATGTTAATCGACGATATCTGACAAAGTAAGATGCAAACTCACTCAAATATATAAGAAATGTTGAAATTCGACTTCAAATTAGGAAGATAGACTTTGAAAATTTTCAATCAACACAAAGTGAAAATCGACCTCAATGGGCTTGAATGGATGTTAATCAACGATATCTGACAAACTTAGATGCAAACTCACTCAAATATATGAGAAATGTTGGAATTCGACTTCAAATTAGGAAGATAGACTTTGAAAATTTCCAATCAACACAAAGTGAAAATCGACCTCAATGGGCTTCAATGGATGTTAATCGACGATATCTGACAAAGTTAGATGCAAACTCACTCAAATATATAAGAAATGTTGAAATTCGACTTCAAATTAGGAAGATAGACTTTGAAAATTTTCAATCAACACAAAGTGAAAATCGATCTCAATGGGCTTCAATGATGTTAATCGACGATATCTGACAAAGTTAGAAGCTAACTCATTCAAATATATAAGAAATGTTGAAATTAGACTTCAAATTAAGAAGATAGACTATGAAAATTTTCAATCAACACAAAGTGAAAATCGACCTCAATGGGCTTCAATGGATGATAATCGACGATATCTGACAAAGTTAGATGGAAGCTCACTCAAATATATGAGAAATGTTGAAATTCGACTTCAAATTAGGAAGATAGACTTTGAAAATTTCCAATCAACACAAAGTGAAAATCGACCTCAATGGGCTTCAATGGATGTTAATCGACGATATCTGACAAAGTTAGATGCAAACTCACTCAAATATATAAGAAATGTTGAAATTCGACTTCAAATTAGGAAGATAGACTTTGAAAATTTTCAATCAACACAAAGTGAAAATCGATCTCAATGGGCTTCAATGATGTTAATCGACGATATCTGACAAAGTTAGAAGCTAACTCATTCAAATATATAAGAAATGTTGAAATTAGACTTCAAATTAAGAAGATAGACTTTGAAAATTTTCAATTAACACAAAGTAACAATCGACCTCAATGGGCTTCAATGGATGTTAATCGAAGATATCTGACAAAGTAAGATGCAAATTCACTCAAATATATGAGAAATGTTGAAATTCGACTTCAAATTAGGAAGATAGACTTTGAAAATTTCCAATCAACACAAAGTGAAAATCGACCTCAATGGGCTTCAATGAATGTTGATCGACGATATCTGACAAAGTAAGATGCAAATTCACTCAAATATATAAGGAATGTTGAAATTCGGCTTCAAACTAGAAAGATAGACTTTGAAAATTTTCAATCAACACAAAGTAACAATCCATCTCAATGGGCTTCAATGGATGTTAATCGAAGATATCTGACAAAGTAAGATACAAATTCACTCAAATATATGAGAAATGTTGAAATTCGACTTCAAATTAGGAAGATAGACTTTGAAAATTTCCAATCAACACAAAGTGAAAATCGACCTCAATGGGCTTCAATGGATGATAATCGACGATATCTGACAAAGTTAGATGGAAGCTCACTCAAATATATGAGAAATGTTGAAATTCGAGTTCAAATTAGGAAGATAGACTTTGAAAATTTTCAATCAACACAAAAGTGAAAATCGACCTCAATGGGCTTCAATGGATGTTAATCGAAGATATCTGACAAAGTAAGATGCAAATTCACTCAAATATATGAGAAATGTTGAAATTCGACTTCAAATTAGGAAGATAGACTTTGAAAATTTCCAATCAACACAAAGTGAAAATCGATCTCAATGGGCTTCAATGGATGTTAATCGACGATATCTGACAAAGTAAGATGCAAACTCACTCAAATATATAAGGAATATTGAAATTCGGCTTCAAACTAGAAAGATAGACTTTGAAAATTTTCATACAACACAAAGTGAAAATCGACCTCAATGGGCTTCAATGAATGTTGATCGACGATATCTGACAAAGTTAGATGCAAGCTCACTCAAATATATGAGAAATGTTGAAATTCGGCTTCAAACTAGGAAGATAGACTTTGAAAATTTTCAATCAACACAAAGTAACAATCGACCTCAATGGGCTTCAATGGATGTTAATCGAAGATATCTGACAAAGTAAGATGCAAATTCACTCAAATATATGAGAAATGTTGAAATTCGACTTCAAATTAGGAAGATAGACTTTGAAAATTTCCAATCAACACAAAGTGAAAATCGACCTCAATGGGCTTCAATGAATGTTGATCGACGATATCTGACAAAGTAAGATGCAAATTCACTCAAATATATAAGGAATGTTGAAATTCGGCTTCAAACTAGAAAGATAGACTTTGGAAATTTTCAATCAACACAAAGTAACAATCGACCTCAATGGGCTTCAATGGATGTTAATCGAAGATATCTGACAAAGTAAGATACAAATTCACTCAAATATATGAGAAATGTTGAAATTCGACTTCAAATTAGGAAGATAGACTTTGAAAATTTCCAATCAACACAAAGTGAAAATCGACCTCAATGGGCTTCAATGGATGTTAATCGACGATATCTGACAAAGTAAGATGCAAACTCACTCAAATATTTAAGAAATGTTGTAATTCGACTTCAAATTAGGAAGATAGACTTTGAAAATTTTCAATCAACACAAAGTGAAAATCGACCTCAATGGGCTTCAATGGATGTTAATCGACGATATCTGACAAATTAGATGCAAACTCACTCAAATATATAAGAAATGTTGAAATTCGACTTCAAATTAGGAAGATAGACTTTGAAAATTTTCATACAACACAAAGTGAAAATCGACCTCAATGGGCTTCAATGAATGTTGATCGACGATATCTGACAAAGTAAGATGCAAATTCACTCAAATATATAAGGAATGTTGAAATTCGGCTTCAAACTAGAAAGATAGACTTTGAAAATTTTCAATCAACACAAAGTGACAATCGACCTCAATGGGCTTCATTGGATGTTAATCGAAGATATCTGACAAAGTAAGATGCAAATTCACTCAAATATATGAGAAATGTTGAAATTCGACTTCAAATTAGGAAGATAGACTTTGAAAATTTCCAATCAACACAAAGTGAAAATCGATCTCAATGGGCTTCAATGGATGTTAATCGACGATATCTGACAAAGTAAGATGCAAACTCACTCAAATATATAAGAAATGTTGAAATTTGACTTCAAATTAGGAAGATAGACTTTGAAAATTTTCAATCAACACAAAGTGAAAATCGACCTCAATGGGCTTGAATGGATGTTAATCAACGATATCTGACAAACTTAGATGCAAACTCACTCAAATATATGAGAAATGTTGAAATTCGACTTCAAATTAGGAAGATAGACTTTGAAAATTTTCAATCAACACAAAGTGAAAATCGATCTCAATGGGCTCAATGATGTTAATCGACGATATCTGACAAAGTTAGATGCTAACTCATTCAAATATATAAGAAATGTTGAAATTAGACTTCAAATTAAGAAGATAGACTATGAAAATTTTCAATCAACACAAAGTGAAAATCGACCTCAATGGGCTTCAATGGATGATAATCGACGATATCTGACAAAGTTAGATGGAAGCTCACTCAAATATATGAGAAATGTTGAAATTCGAGTTCAAATTAGGAAGATAGACTTTGAAAATTTTCAATCAACACAAAAGTGAAAATCGACCTCAATGGGCTTCAATGGATGTTTATCGACGATATCTGACAAAGTTAGATGCTAACTCACTCAAATATATAAGAAATGTTGAAATTAGACTTCAAATTAAGAAGATAGACTATGAAAATTTTCAATCAACACAAAGTGAAAATCGACCTCAATGGGCTTCAATGGATGATAATCGACGATATCTGACAAAGTTAGATGCAAGCTCACTCAAATATATGAGAAATGTTGAAATTCGAGTTCAAATTAGGAAGATAGACTTTGAAAATTTTCAATCAACACAAAGTGACAATCGACCTCAATGGGCTTCAATGGATGTTAATCGAAGATATCTGACAAAGTAAGATGCAAATTCACTCAAATATATGAGAAATGTTGAAATTCGACTTCAAATTAGGAAGATAGACTTTGAAAATTTCCAATCAACACAAAGTGAAAATCGACCTCAATGGGCTTCAATGGATGTTAATCGACGATATCTGACAAAGCAAGATGCAAACTCACTCAAATATATAAGGAATGTTGAAATTCGGCTTCAAACTAGAAAGATAGACTTTGAAAATTTTCAATCAACACAAAGTGACAATCGACCTCAATGGGCTTCAATGGATGTTTATCGAAGATATCTGACAAAGTAAGATGCAAATTCACTCAAATATATGAGAAATGTTGAAATTCGACTTCAAATTAGGAAGATAGACTTTGAAAATTTCCAATCAACACAAAGTGGAAATCGACCTCAATGGGCTTCAATGGATGTTAATCGACGATATCTGACAAAGTAAGATGCAAACTCACTCAAATATATAAGAAATGCTGAAATTCGACTTCAAATTAGGAAGATAGACTTTGAAAATTTTCAATCAACACAAAGTGAAAATCGACCTCAATGGGCTTCAATGAATGTTGATCGACGATATCTGACAAAGTAAGATGCAAACTCACTCAAATATATAAGAAATGTTGAAATTCGACTTCAAATTAGGAAGATAGACTTTGAAAATTTTCAATCAACACAATGTGTGAATCGACCTCAATGGGCTTCAATGAATGTTGATCGACGATATCTGACAAAGTAAGATGCAAACTCACTCAAATATATAAGAAATGTTGAAATTCGACTTCAAATTAGGAAGATAGACTTTGAAAATTTTCAATCAACACAAAGTGAAAATCGACCTCAATGGGCTTCAATGGATGTTAATCAACGATATCTGACAAACTTAGATGCAAACTCACTCAAATATATGAGAATTGTTGAAATTCGACTTCAAATTAGGAAGATAGACTTTGAAAATTTTCAATCAACACAAAGTGAAAATCGACCTCAATGGGCTTCAATGAATGTTGATCGACGATATCTGACAAAGTAAGATGCAAACTCACTCAAATATATGAGAAATGTTGAAATTCGACTTCAAATTAGGAAGATAGACTTTGAAAATTTCCAATCAACACAAAGTGGAAATCGACCTCAATGGGCTTCAATGGATGTTAATCGACGATATCTGACAAAGTAAGATGCAAACTCACTCAAATATATAAGAAATGTTGAAATTCGACTTCAAATTAGGAAGATAGACTTTGAAAATTTTCAATCAACACAAAGTGAAAATCGACCTCAATGGGCTTCAATGAATGTTGATCGACGATATCTGACAAAGTAAGATGCAAACTCACTCAAATATATAAGAAATGTTGAAATTCGACTTCAAATTAGGAAGATAGACTTTGAAAATTTTCAATCAACACAATGTGTAAATCGACCTCAATGGGCTTCAATGAATGTTGATCGACGATATCTGACAAAGTAAGATGCAAACTCACTCAAATATATAAGAAATGTTGAAATTCGACTTCAAATTAGGAAGATAGACTTTGAAAATTTTCAATCAACACAAAGTGAAAATCGACCTCAATGGGCTTCAATGGATGTTAATCAACGATATCTGACAAACTTAGATGCAAACTCACTCAAATATATGAGAATTGTTGAAATTCGACTTCAAATTAGGAAGATAGACTTTGAAAATTTTCAATCAACACAAAGTGAAAATCGACCTCAATGGGCTTCAATGAATGTTGATCGACGATATCTGACAAAGTAAGATGCAAACTCACTCAAATATATAAGAAATGTTGAAATTCGACTTCAAATTAGGAAGATAGACTTTGAAAATTTTCAATCAACACAATGTGTAAATCGACCTCAATGGGCTTCAATGAATGTTTATCGAAGATATCTGACAAAGTAAGATGCAAATTCACTCAAATATATGAGAAATGTTGAAATTCGACTTCAAATTAGGAAGATAGACTTTGAAAATTTCCAATCAACACAAAGTGGAAATCGACCTCAATGGGCTTCAATGGATGTTAATCGACGATATCTGACAAAGTAAGATGCAAACTCACTCAAATATATAAGAAATGTTGAAATTCGACTTCAAATTAGGAAGATAGACTTTGAAAATTTTCAATCAACACAAAGTGAAAATCGACCTCAATGGGCTTCAATGAATGTTGATCGACGATATCTGACAAAGTAAGATGCAAACTCACTCAAATATATAAGAAATGTTGAAATTCGACTTCAAATTAGGAAGATAGACTTTGAAAATTTTCAATCAACACAATGTGTAAATCGACCTCAATGGGCTTCAATGAATGTTGATCGACGATATCTGACAAAGTAAGATGCAAACTCACTCAAATATATAAGAAATGTTGAAATTCGACTTCAAATTAGGAAGATAGACTTTGAAAATTTTCAATCAACACAAAGTGAAAATCGACCTCAATGGGCTTCAATGGATGTTAATCAACGATATCTGACAAACTTAGATGCAAACTCACTCAAATATATGAGAATTGTTGAAATTCGACTTCAAATTAGGAAGATAGACTTTGAAAATTTTCAATCAACACAAAGTGAAAATCGACCTCAATGGGCTTCAATGAATGTTGATCGACGATATCTGACAAAGTAAGATGCAAACTCACTCAAATATATAAGAAATGTTGAAATTCGACTTCAAATTAGGAAGATAGACTTTGAAAATTTTCAATCAACACAATGTGTAAATCGACCTCAATGGGCTTCAATGAATGTTGATCGACGATATCTGACAAAGTAAGATGCAAACTCACTCAAATATATAAGAAATGTTGAAATTCGACTTCAAATTAGGAAGATAGACTTTGAAAATTTTCAATCAACACAAAGTGAAAATCGACCTCAATGGGCTTCAATGGATGTTAATCGACGATATCTGACAAAGTAAGATGCAGACTCACTCAAATATATAAGAAATGTTGAAATTCGACTTCAAATTAGGAAGATAGACTTTGAAAATTTTCAATCAACACAAAGTGAAAATCGACCTCAATGGGCTTCAATGAATGTTGATCGACGATATCTGACAAAGTAAGATGCAAACTCACTCAAATATATAAGAAATGTTGAAATTCGACTTCAAATTAGGAAGATAGACTTTGAAAATTTTCAATCAACACAATGTGTAAATCGACCTCAATGGGCTTCAATGAATGTTGATCGACGATATCTGACAAAGTAAGATGCAAACTCACTCAAATATATAAGAAATGTTGAAATTCGACTTCAAATTAGGAAGATAGACTTTGAAAATTTTCAATCAACACAAAGTGAAAATCGACCTCAATGGGCTTCAATGGATGTTAATCAACGATATCTGTCAAACTTAGATGCAAACTCACTCAAATATATGAGAATTGTTGAAATTCGACTTCAAATTAGGAAGATAGACTTTGAAAATTTTCAATCAACACAAAGTGAAAATCGACCTCAATGGGCTTCAATGAATGTTGATCGACGATATCTGACAAAGTAAGATGCAAACTCACTCTAATATATAAGAAATGTTGAAATTCGACTTCAAATTAGGAAGATAGACTTTGAAAATTTTCAATCAACACAATGTGTAAATCGACCTCAATGGGCTTCAATGAATGTTGATCGACGATATCTGACAAAGTAAGATGCAAACTCACTCAAATATATAAGAAATGTTGAAATTCGACTTCAAATTAGGAAGATAGACTTTGAAAATTTTCAATCAACACAAAGTGAAAATCGACCTCAATGGGCTTCAATGGATGTTAATCGACGATATCTGACAAAGTAAGATGCAGACTCACTCAAATATATAAGAAATGTTGAAATTCGACTTCAAATTAGGAAGATAGACTTTGAAAATTTTCAATCAACACAAAGTGAAAATCGACCTCAATGGGCTTCAATGAATGTTGATCGACGATATCTGACAAAGTAAGATGTAAACTCACTCAAATATATGAGAAATGTTGAAATTCGGCTTCAAACTAGAAAGATAGACTTTGAAAATTTTCAATCAACACAAAGTGACAATCGACCTCAATGGGCTTCAATGGATGTTAATCGACGATATCTGACAAAGTAAGATGCAAACTCACTCAAATATATAAGAAATGTTGAAATTCGACTTCAAATTAGGAAGATAGACTTTGAAAATTTTCAATCAACACAATGTGTAAATCGACCTCAATGGGCTTCAATGAATGTTAAGAAATGTTGAAATTCGACTTCAAATTAGGAAGATAGACTTTGAAAATTTTCAATCAACACAATGTGTAAATCGACCTCAATGGGCTTCAATGAATGTTGATCGACGATATCTGACAAAGTAAGATGCAAACTCACTCAAATATATAAGAAATGTTGAAATTCGACTTCAAATTAGGAAGATAGACTTTGAAAATTTTCAATCAACACAAAGTGAAAATCGACCTCAATGGGCTTCAATGGATGTTAATCAACGATATCTGACAAACTTAGATGCAAACTCACTCAAATATATGAGAAATGTTGAAATTCGACTTCAAATTAGGAAGATAGACTTTGAAAATTTTCAATCAACACAAAGTGAAAATCGACCTCAATGGGCTTCAATGAATGTTGATCGACGATATCTGACAAAGTAAGATGCAAACTCACTCAAATATATAAGAAATGTTGAAATTCGACTTCAAATTAGGAAGATAGACTTTGAAAATTTTCAATCAACACAATGTGTAAATCGACCTCAATGGGCTTCAATGAATGTTGATCGACGATATCTGACAAAGTAAGATGCAAACTCACTCAAATATATAAGAAATGTTGAAATTCGACTTCAAATTAGGAAGATAGACTTTGGAAATTTTCAATCAACACAAAGTGAAAATCGACCTCAATGGGCTTCAATGGATGTTAATCGACGATATCTGACAAAGTAAGATGCAAACTCACTCAAATATATAAGAAATGTTGAAATTCGACTTCAAATTAGGAAGATAGACTTTGAAAATTTTCAATCAACACAAAGTGAAAATCGACCTCAATGGGCTTCAATGAATGTTGATCGACGATATCTGACAAAGTAAGATGCAAACTCACTCAAATATATAAGAAATGTTGAAATTCGACTTCAAATTAGGAAGATAGACTTTGAAAATTTTCAATCAACACAATGTGTAAATCGACCTCAATGGGCTTCAATGAATGTTGATCGACGATATCTGACAAAGTAAGATGCAAACTCACTCAAATATATAAGAAATGTTGAAATTCGACTTCAAATTAGGAAGATAGACTTTGAAAATTTTCAATCAACACAAAGTGAAAATCGACCTCAATGGGCTTCAATGGATGTTAATCAACGATATCTGACAAACTTAGATGCAAACTCACTCAAATATATGAGAATTGTTGAAATTCGACTTCAAATTAGGAAGATAGACTTTGAAAATTTTCAATCAACACAAAGTGAAAATCGACCTCAATGGGCTTCAATGAATGTTGATCGACGATATCTGACAAAGTAAGATGCAAACTCACTCAAATATATAAGAAATGTTGAAATTCGACTTCAAATTAGGAAGATAGACTTTGAAAATTTTCAATCAACACAATGTGTAAATCGACCTCAATGGGCTTCAATGAATGTTGATCGACGATATCTGACAAAGTAAGATGCAAACTCACTCAAATATATAAGAAATGTTGAAATTCGACTTCAAATTAGGAAGATAGACTTTGAAAATTTTCAATCAACACAAAGTGAAAATCGACCTCAATGGGCTTCAATGGATGTTAATCGACGATATCTGACAAAGTAAGATGCAGACTCACTCAAATATATAAGAAATGTTGAAATTCGACTTCAAATTAGGAAGATAGACTTTGAAAATTTTCAATCAACACAAAGTGAAAATCGACCTCAATGGGCTTCAATGAATGTTGATCGACGATATCTGACAAAGTAAGATGCAAACTCACTCAAATATATAAGAAATGTTGAAATTCGACTTCAAATTAGGAAGATAGACTTTGAAAATTTTCAATCAACACAATGTGTAAATCGACCTCAATGGGCTTCAATGAATGTTGATCGACGATATCTGACAAAGTAAGATGCAAACTCACTCAAATATATAAGAAATGTTGAAATTCGACTTCAAATTAGGAAGATAGACTTTGAAAATTTTCAATCAACACAAAGTGAAAATCGACCTCAATGGGCTTCAATGGATGTTAATCAACGATATCTGACAAACTTAGATGCAAACTCACTCAAATATATGAGAATTGTTGAAATTCGACTTCAAATTAGGAAGATAGACTTTGAAAATTTTCAATAAACACAAAGTGAAAATCGACCTCAATGGGCTTCAATGAATGTTGATCGACTATATCTGACAAAGTAAGATGCAAACTCACTCAAATATATAAGAAATGTTGAAATTCGACTTCAAATTAGGAAGATAGACTTTGAAAATTTTCAATCAACACAATGTGTAAATCGACCTCAATGGGCTTCAATGAATGTTGATCGACGATATCTGACAAAGTAAGATGCAAACTCACTCAAATATATAAGAAATGTTGAAATTCGACTTCAAATTAGGAAGATAGACTTTGAAAATTTTCAATCAACACAAAGTGAAAATCGACCTCAATGGGCTTCAATGGATGTTAATCGACGATATCTGACAAAGTAAGATGCAGACTCACTCAAATATATAAGAAATGTTGAAATTCGACTTCAAATTAGGAAGATAGACTTTGAAAATTTTCAATCAACACAAAGTGAAAATCGACCTCAATGGGCTTCAATGAATGTTGATCGACGATATCTGACAAAGTAAGATGTAAACTCACTCAAATATATGAGAAATGTTGAAATTCGGCTTCAAACTAGAAAGATAGACTTTGAAAATTTTCAATCAACACAAAGTGACAATCGACCTCAATGGGCTTCAATGGATGTTAATCGACGATATCTGACAAAGCAAGATGCAAACTCACTCAAATATATAAGGAATGTTGAAATTCGGCTTCAAACTAGAAAGATAGACTTTGAAAATTTTCAATCAACACAAAGTGACAATCGACCTCAATGGGCTTCAATGGATGTTAATCGAAGATATCTGACAAAGTAAGATGCAAATTCACTCAAATATATGAGAATTGTTGAAATTCGACTTCAAATTAGGAAGATAGACTTTGAAAATTTTCAATCAACACAAAGTGAAAATCGACCTCAATGGACTTGAATGGATGTTAATCGACGATATCTGACAAAGTTAGATGCAAGCTCACTCAAATATATGAGAAATGTTGAAATTCGAGTTCAAATTAGGAAGATAGACTTTGAAAATTTTCAATCAACACAAAGTGACAATCGACCTCAATGGGCTTCAATGGATGTTAATCGAAGATATCTGACAAAGTAAGATGCAAATTCACTCAAATATATGAGAAATGTTGAAATTCGACTTCAAATTAGGAAGATAGACTTTGAAAATTTTCAATCAACACAATGTGTAAATCGACCTCAATGGGCTTCAATGAATGTTGATCGACGATATCTGACAAAGTAAGATGCAAACTCACTCAAATATATAAGAAATGTTGAAATTCCACTTCAAATTAGGAAGATAGACTTTGAAAATTTTCAATCAACACAATGTGTAAATCGACCTCAATGGGCTTCAATGAATGTTGATCGACGATATCTGACAAGTAAGATGCAAACTCACTCAAATATATAAGAAATGTTGAAATTCGACTTCAAATTAGGAAGATAGACTTTGAAAATTTTCAATCAACACAAAGTGAAAATCGACCTCAATGGGCTTCAATGGATGTTAATCAACGATATCTGACAAACTTAGATGCAAACTCACTCAAATATATGAGAAATGTGGAAATTCGACTTCAAATTAGGAAGATAGACTTTGAAAATTTTCAATCAACACAAAGTGAAAATCGACCTCAATGGGCTTCAATGAATGTTGATCGACGATATCTGACAAAGTAAGATGCAAACTCACTCAAATATATAAGAAATGTTGAAATTCGACTTCAAATTAGGAAGATAGACTTTGAAAATTTTCAATCAACACAATGTGTAAATCGACCTCAATGGGCTTCAATGAATGTTGATCGACGATATCTGACAAAGTAAGATGCAAACTCACTCAAATATATAAGAAATGTTGAAATTCGACTTCAAATTAGGAAGATAGACTTTGAAAATTTTCAATCAACACAAAGTGAAAATCGACCTCAATGGGCTTCAATGGATGTTAATCGACGATATCTGACAAAGTAAGATGCAGACTCACTCAAATATATAAGAAATGTTGAAATTCGACTTCAAATTAGGAAGATAGACTTTGAAAATTTTCAATCAACACAAAGTGAAAATCGACCTCAATGGGCTTCAATGAATGTTGATCGACGATATCTGACAAAGTAAGATGTAAACTCACTCAAATATATGAGAAATGTTGAAATTCGGCTTCAAACTAGAAAGATAGACTTTGAAAATTTTCAATCAACACAAAGTGACAATCGACCTCAATGGGCTTCAATGGATGTTAATCGACGATATCTGACAAAGCAAGATGCAAACTCACTCAAATATATAAGGAATGTTGAAATTCGGCTTCAAACTAGAAAGATAGACTTTGAAAATTTTCAATCAACACAAAGTGACAATCGACCTCAATGGGCTTCAATGGATGTTAATCGAAGATATCTGACAAAGTAAGATGCAAATTCACTCAAATATATGAGAATTGTTGAAATTCGACTTCAAATTAGGAAGATAGACTTTGAAAATTTTCAATCAACACAAAGTGAAAATCGACCTCAATGGGCTTCAATGGATGTTAATCGACGATATCTGACAAAGTTAGATGCAAGCTCACTCAAATATATGAGAAATGTTGAAATTCGAGTTCAAATTAGGAAGATAGACTTTGAAAATTTTCAATCAACACAAAGTGACAATCGACCTCAATGGGCTTCAATGGATGTTAATCGAAGATATCTGACAAAGTAAGATGCAAATTCACTCAAATATATGAGAAATGTTGAAATTCGACTTCAAATTAGGAAGATAGACTTTGAAAATTTTCAATCAACACAATGTGTAAATCGACCTCAATGGGCTTCAATGAATGTTGATCGACGATATCTGACAAAGTAAGATGCAAACTCACTCAAACATATAAGAAATGTTGAAATTCGACTTCAAATTAGGAAGATAGACTTTGAAAATTTTCAATCAACACAATGTGTAAATCGACCTCAATGGGCTTCAATGAATGTTGATCGACGATATCTGACAAAGTAAGATGCAAACTCACTCAAATATATAAGAAATGTTGAAATTCGACTTCAAATTAGGAAGATAGACTTTGAAAATTTTCAATCAACACAAAGTGAAAATCGACCTCAATGGGCTTCAATGGATGTTAATCAACGATATCTGACAAACTTAGATGCAAACTCACTCAAATATATGAGAAATGTTGAAATTCGACTTCAAATTAGGAAGATAGACTTTGAAAATTTTCAATCAACACAATGTGTAAATCGACCTCAATGGGCTTCAATGAATGTTGATCGACGATATCTGACAAAGTAAGATGCAAACTCACTCAAATATATAAGAAATGTTGAAATTCGACTTCAAATTAGGAAGATAGACTTTGAAAATTTTCAATCAACACAAAGTGAAAATCGACCTCAATGGGCTTCAATGGATGTTAATCGACGATATCTGACAAAGTAAGATGCAGACTCACTCAAATATATAAGAAATGTTGAAATTCGACTTCAAATTAGGAAGATAGACTTTGAAAATTTTCAATCAACACAAAGTGAAAATCGACCTCAATGGGCTTCAATGAATGTTGATCGACGATATCTGACAAAGTAAGATGTAAACTCACTCAAATATATGAGAAATGTTGAAATTCGGCTTCAAACTAGAAAGATAGACTTTGAAAATTTTCAATCAACACAAAGTGACAATCGACCTCAATGGGCTTCAATGGATGTTAATCGACGATATCTGACAAAGCAAGATGCAAACTCACTCAAATATATAAGAAATGTTGAAATTCGACTTCAAATTAGGAAGATAGACTTTGAAAATTTTCAATCAACACAATGTGTAAATCGACCTCAATGGGCTTCAATGAATGTTAAGAAATGTTGAAATTCGACTTCAAATTAGGAAGATAGACTTTGAAAATTTTCAATCAACACAATGTGTAAATCGACCTCAATGGGCTTCAATGAATGTTGATCGACGATATCTGACAAAGTAAGATGCAAACTCACTCAAATATATAAGAAATGTTGAAATTCGACTTCAAATTAGGAAGATAGACTTTGAAAATTTTCAATCAACACAAAGTGAAAATCGACCTCAATGGGCTTCAATGGATGTTAATCAACGATATCTGACAAACTTAGATGCAAACTCACTCAAATATATGAGAAATGTTGAAATTCGACTTCAAATCAGGAAGATAGACTTTGAAAATTTTCAATCAACACAATGTGTAAATCGACCTCAATGGGCTTCAATGAATGTTAAGAAATGTTGAAATTCGACTTCAAATTAGGAAGATAGACTTTGAAAATTTTCAATCAACACAATGTGTAAATCGACCTCAATGGGCTTCAATGAATGTTGATCGACGATATCTGACAAAGTAAGATGCAAACTCACTCAAATATATAAGAAATGTTGAAATTCGACTTCAAATTAGGAAGATAGACTTTGAAAATTTTCAATCAACACAAAGTGAAAATCGACCTCAATGGGCTTCAATGGATGTTAATCAACGATATCTGACAAACTTAGATGCAAACTCACTCAAATATATGAGAAATGTTGAAATTCGACTCCAAATTAGGAAGATAGACTTTGAAAATTTTCAATCAACACAATGTGTAAATCGACCTCAATGGGCTTCAATGAATGTTGATCGACGATATCTGACAAAGTAAGATGCAAACTCACTCAAATATATAAGAAATTTTGAAATTCGACTTCAAATTAGGAAGATAGACTTTGAAAATTTTCAATCAACACAAAGTGAAAATCGACCTCAATGGGCTTCAATGGATGTTAATCGACGATATCTGACAAAGTAAGATGCAGACTCACTCAAATATATAAGAAATGTTGACATTCGACTTCAAATTAGGAAGATAGACTTTGAAAATTTTTAATCAACACAAAGTGAAAATCGACCTCAATGGGCTTCAATGAATGTTGATCGACGATATCTGACAAAGTAAGATGTAAACTCACTCAAATATATGAGAAATGTTGAAATTCGGCTTCAAACTAGAAAGATAGACTTTGAAAATTTTCAATCAACACAAAGTGACAATCGACCTCAATGGGCTTCAATGGATGTTAATCGACGATATCTGACAAAGTAAGATGCAAACTCACTCAAATATATAAGAAATGTTGAAATTCGACTTCAAATTAGGAAGATAGATTTTGAAAATTTTCAATCAACATAAAGTGAAAATCGACCTCAATGGGCTTCAATGGATGTTAATCAACGATATCTGACAAACTTAGATGCAAACTCACTCAAATATATGAGAAATGTTGAAATTCGACTTCAAATTAGGAAGATAGACTTTGAAAATTTTCAATCAACACAAAGTGAAAATCGACCTCAATGGACTTGAATGGATGTTAATCGACGATATCTGACAAAGTTAGATGCAAGCTCACTCGAATATATGAGAAATGTTGAAATTCGAGTTCAAATTAGGAAGATAGACTTTGAAAATTTTCAATCAACACAAAGTGACAATCGACCTCAATGGGCTTCAATGGATGTTAATCGACGATATCTGACAAAGCAAGATGCAAACTCACTCAAATATATAAGGAATGTTGAAATTCGGCTTCAAACTAGAAAGATAGACTTTGAAAATTTTCAATCAACACAAAGTGACAATCGACCTCAATGGGCTTCAATGGATGTTAATCGAAGATATCTGACAAAGTAAGATGCAAATTCACTCAAATATATGAGAAATGTTGAAATTCGACTTCAAATTAGGAAGATAGACTTTGAAAATTTTCAATCAACACAAAGTGAAAATCGACCTCAATGGACTTGAATGGATGTTAATCGACGATATCTGACAAAGTTAGATGCAAGCTCACTCAAATATATGAGAAATGTTGAAATTCGAGTTCAAATTAGGAAGATAGACTTTGAAAATTTTCAATCAACACAAAGTGACAATCGACCTCAATGGGCTTCAATGGATGTTAATCGAAGATATCTGACAAAGTAAGATGCAAATTCACTCAAATATATGAGAAATGTTGAAATTCGACTTCAAATTAGGAAGATAGACTTTGAAAATTTTCAATCAACACAATGTGTAAATCGACCTCAATGGGCTTCAATGAATGTTGATCGACGATATCTGACAAAGTAAGATGTAAAATCACTCAAATATATGAGAAATGTTGAAATTCGAGTTCAAATTAGGAAGATAGACTTTGAAAATTTTCAATCAACACAAAGTGACAATCGACCTCAATGGGCTTCAATGGATGTTAATCGAAGATATCTGACAAAGTAAGATGCAAATTCACTCAAATATATGAGAAATGTTGAAATTCGACTTCAAATTAGGAAGATAGACTTTGAAAATTTCCAATCAACACAAAGTGAAAATCGACCTCAATGGGCTTCAATGGATGTTAATCGACGATATCTGACAAAGCAAGATGCAAACTCACTCAAATATATAAGGAATGTTGAAATTCGGCTTCAAACTAGAAAGATAGACTTTGAAAATTTTCAATCAACACAAAGTGACAATCGACCTCAATGGGCTTCAATAGATGTTAATCGAAGATATCTGACAAAGTAAGATGCAAATTCACTCAATTATATGAGAAATGTTGAAATTCGACTTCAAATTAGGAAGATAGACTTTTAAAATTTTCAATCAACACAAAGTGAAAATCGACCTCAAAGGACTTGAATGGATGTTAATCGACGATATCTGACAAAGTTAGATGCAAGCTCACTCAAATATATGAGAAATGTTGAAATTCGAGTTCAAATTAGGAAGATAGACTTTGAAAATTTTCAATCAACACAAAGTGACAATCGACCTCAATGGGCTTCAATGGATGTTAATCGAAAATATCTGACAAAGTAAGATGCAAATTCACTCAAATATATGAGAAATGTTGAAATTCGACTTCAAATTAGGAAGATAGACTTTGAAAATTTTCAATCAACACAAAGTGAAAATCGACCTCAATGGACTTGAATGGATGTTAATCGACGATATCTGACAAAGTTAGATGCAAGCTCACTCAAATATATGAGAAATGTTGAAATTCGAGTTCAAATTAGGAAGATAGACATTGAAAATTTTCAATCGACACAAAGTGAAAATCGACCTCAATGGGCTTCAATGGATGTTAATCGACGATATCTGTCAAAGTAAGATGCAAACTCACTCAAATATATAAGAAATGTTGAAATTCGACTTCAAATTAGGAAGATAGACTTTGAAAATTTTCAATCAACACAAAGTGAAAATCGACCTCAATGGGCTTCAATGAATGTTGATCGACGATATCTGACAAAGTAAGATGTAAACTCACTCAAATATATGAGAAATGTTGAAATTCGGCTTCAAACTAGAAAGATAGACTTTGAAAATTTTCAATCAACACAAAGTGACAATCGACCTCAATGGGCTTCAATGGATGTTAATCGACGATATCTGACAAAGTAAGATGCAAACTCACTCAAATATATAAGAACTGTTGAAATTCGACTTCAAATTAGGAAGATAGACTTTGAAAATTTTCAATCAACACAAAGTGAAAATCGACCTCAATGGACTTCAATGGATGTTAATCAACGATATCTGACAAACTTAGATGCAAACTCACTCAAATATATGAGAAATGTTGAAATTCGACTTCAAATTAGGAAGATAGACTTTGAAAATTTTCAATCAACACAAAGTGAAAATCGACCTCAATGGACTTGAAAGGATGTTAATCGACGATATCTGACAAAGTTAGATGCAAGCTCACTCAAATATATGAGAAATGTTGAAATTCGAATTCAAATTAGGAAGATAGACTTTGAAAATTTTCAATCAACACAAAGTGAAAATCGACCTCAATGGGCTTCAATGGATGTTAATCGACGATATCTGACAAAGTAAGATGCAAACTCACTCAAATATATAAGAAATGTTGAAATTCGACTTCAAATTAGGAAGATAGACTTTGAAAATTTTCAATCAACACAAAGTGAAAATCGACCTCAATGGGCTTCAATGAATGTTGATCGACGATATCTGACAAAGTAAGATGTAAACTCACTCAAATATATGAGAAATGTTGAAATTCGGCTTCAAACTAGAAAGATAGACTTTGAAAATTTTCAATCAACACAAAGTGAAAATCGACCTCAATGGGCTTCAATGAATGTTGATCGACGATATCTGACAAAGTAAGATGTAAACTCACTCAAATATATGAGAAATGTTGAAATTCGGCTTCAAACTAGGAAGATAGACTTTGAAAATTTTCAATCAACACAAAGTGAAAATCGACCTCAATGGACTTGAATGGATGTTAATCGACGATATCTGACAAAGTTAGATGCAAGCTCACTCAAATATATGAGAAATGTTGAAATTCGAGTTCAAATTAGGAAGATAGACTTTGAAAATTTTCAATCAACACAAAGTGAAAATCGACCTCAATGGGCTTCAATGGATGTTAATCGACGATATCTGTCAAAGTAAGATGCAAACTCACTCAAATATATAAGAAATGTTGAAATTCGACTTCAAATTAGGAAGATAGACTTTGAAAATTTTCAATCAACACAAAGTGAAAATCGACCTCAATGGGCTTCAATGAATGTTGATCGACGATATCTGACAAAGTAAGATGCAAACTCACTCAAATATATAAGAAATGTTGAAATTCGACTTCAAACTAGAAAGATAGACTTTGAAAATTTTCAATCAACACAAAGTGACAATCGACCTCAATGGGCTTCAATGGATGTTAATCGACGATATCTGACAAAGTAAGATGCAAACTCACTCAAATATATAAGAAATGTTGAAATTCGACTTCAAATTAGGAAGATAGACTTTGAAAATTTTCAATCAACACAAAGTGAAAATCGACCTCAATGGGATTCAATGAATGTTGATCGACGATATCTGACAAAGTAAGATGTAAAATCACTCAAATATATGAGAAATGTTGAAATTCGAGTTCAAATTAGGAAGATAGACTTTGAAAATTTTCAATCAACACAAAGTGACAATCGACCTCAATGGGCTTCAATGGATGTTAATCGAAGATATCTGACAAAGTAAGATGCAAATTCACTCAAATATATGAGAAATGTTGAAATTCGACTTCAAATTAGGAAGATAGACTTTGAAAATTTCCAATCAACACAAAGTGAAAATCGACCTCAATGGGCTTCAATGGATGTTAATCGACGATATCTGACAAAGCAAGATGCAAACTCACTCAAATATATAAGGAATGTTGAAATTCGGCTTCAAACTAGAAAGATAGACTTTGAAAATTTTCAATCAACACAAAGTGACAATCGACCTCAATGGGCTTCAATAGATGTTAATCGAAGATATCTGACAAAGTAAGATGCAAATTCACTCAATTATATGAGAAATGTTGAAATTCGACTTCAAATTAGGAAGATAGACTTTTAAAATTTTCAATCAACACAAAGTGAAAATCGACCTCAAAGGACTTGAATGGATGTTAATCGACGATATCTGACAAAGTTAGATGCAAGCTCACTCAAATATATGAGAAATGTTGAAATTCGAGTTCAAATTAGGAAGATAGACTTTGAAAATTTTCAATCAACACAAAGTGACAATCGACCTCAATGGGCTTCAATGGATGTTAATCGAAAATATCTGACAAAGTAAGATGCAAATTCACTCAAATATATGAGAAATGTTGAAATTCGACTTCAAATTAGGAAGATAGACTTTGAAAATTTTCAATCAACACAAAGTGAAAATCGACCTCAATGGACTTGAATGGATGTTAATCGACGATATCTGACAAAGTTAGATGCAAGCTCACTCAAATATATGAGAAATGTTGAAATTCGAGTTCAAATTAGGAAGATAGACTTTGAAAATTTTCAATCGACACAAAGTGAAAATCGACCTCAATGGGCTTCAATGGATGTTAATCGACGATATCTGTCAAAGTAAGATGCAAACTCACTCAAATATATAAGAAATGTTGAAATTCGACTTCAAATTAGGAAGATAGACTTTGAAAATTTTCAATCAACACAAAGTGAAAATCGACCTCAATGGGCTTCAATGAATGTTGATCGACGATATCTGACAAAGTAAGATGTAAACTCACTCAAATATATGAGAAATGTTGAAATTCGGCTTCAAACTAGAAAGATAGACTTTGAAAATTTTCAATCAACACAAAGTGACAATCGACCTCAATGGGCTTCAATGGATGTTAATCGACGATATCTGACAAAGTAAGATGCAAACTCACTCAAATATATAAGAACTGTTGAAATTCGACTTCAAATTAGGAAGATAGACTTTGAAAATTTTCAATCAACACAAAGTGAAAATCGACCTCAATGGACTTCAATGGATGTTAATCAACGATATCTGACAAACTTAGATGCAAACTCACTCAAATATATGAGAAATGTTGAAATTCGACTTCAAATTAGGAAGATAGACTTTGAAAATTTTCAATCAACACAAAGTGAAAATCGACCTCAATGGACTTGAAAGGATGTTAATCGACGATATCTGACAAAGTTAGATGCAAGCTCACTCAAATATATGAGAAATGTTGAAATTCGAATTCAAATTAGGAAGATAGACTTTGAAAATTTTCAATCAACACAAAGTGAAAATCGACCTCAATGGGCTTCAATGGATGTTAATCGACGATATCTGACAAAGTAAGATGCAAACTCACTCAAATATATAAGAAATGTTGAAATTCGACTTCAAATTAGGAAGATAGACTTTGAAAATTTTCAATCAACACAAAGTGAAAATCGACCTCAATGGGCTTCAATGAATGTTGATCGACGATATCTGACAAAGTAAGATGTAAACTCACTCAAATATATGAGAAATGTTGAAATTCGGCTTCAAACTAGAAAGATAGACTTTGAAAATTTTCAATCAACACAAAGTGACAATCGACCTCAATGGGCTTCAATGGATGTTAATCGACGATATCTGACAAAGTAAGATGCAAACTCACTCAAATATATAAGAACTGTTGAAATTCGACTTCAAATTAGGAAGATAGACTTTGAAAATTTTCAATCAACACAAAGTGAAAATCGACCTCAATGGACTTCAATGGATGTTAATCAACGATATCTGACAAACTTAGATGCAAACTCACTCAAATATATGAGAAATGTTGAAATTCGACTTCAAATTAGGAAGATAGACTTTGAAAATTTTCAATCAACACAAAGTGAAAATCGACCTCAATGGACTTGAAAGGATGTTAATCGACGATATCTGACAAAGTTAGATGCAAGCTCACTCAAATATATGAGAAATGTTGAAATTCGAATTCAAATTAGGAAGATAGACTTTGAAAATTTTCAATCAACACAAAGTGAAAATCGACCTCAATGGGCTTCAATGGATGTTAATCGACGATATCTGACAAAGTAAGATGCAAACTCACTCAAATATATAAGAAATGTTGAAATTCGACTTCAAATTAGGAAGATAGACTTTGAAACTTTTCAATCAACACAAAGTGAAAATCGACCTCAATGGGCTTCAATGAATGTTGATCGACGATATCTGACAAAGTAAGATGTAAACTCACTCAAATATATGAGAAATGTTGGAATTCGGCTTCAAACTAGAAAGATAGACTTTGAAAATTTTCAATCAACACAAAGTGACAATCGACCTCAATGGGCTTCAATGGATGTTAATCGACGATATCTGACAAAGTAAGATGCAAACTCACTCAAATATATAAGAAATGTTGAAATTCGACTTCAAATTAGGAAGATAGACTTTGAAAATTTTCAATCAACACAAAGTGAAAATCGACCTCAATGGGCTTCAATGAATGTTGATCGACGATATCTGACAAAG
The DNA here is from genome assembly GCF_026230105.1 of Diorhabda sublineata. NCBI lineage: Eukaryota > Metazoa > Arthropoda > Insecta > Coleoptera > Chrysomelidae > Diorhabda > Diorhabda sublineata. The sequence goes on from NW_026614199.1 coordinate 108,662, forward strand.
TAAGATGTAAACTCACTCAAATATATGAGAAATGTTGAAATTCGGCTTCAAACTAGAAAGATAGACTTTGAAAATTTTCAATCAACACAAAGTGACAATCGACCTCAATGCGCTTCAATGGATGTTAATCGACGATATCTGACAAAGTAAGATGCAAACTCACTCAAATATATAAGAAATGTTGAAATTCGACTTCAAATTAGGAAGATAGACTTTGAAAATTTTCAATCAACACAAAGTGAAAATCGACCTCAATGGGATTCAATGAATGTTGATCGACGATATCTGACAAAGTAAGATGTAAACTCACTCAAATATATGAGAAATGTTGAAATTCGAGTTCAAATTAGGAAGATAGACTTTGAAAATTTTCAATCAACACAAAGTGACAATCGACCTCAATGGGCTTCAATGGATGTTAATCGAAGATATCTGACAAAGTAAGATGCAAATTCACTCAAATATATGAGAAATGTTGAAATTCGACTTCAAATTAGGAAGATAGACTTTGAAAATTTCCAATCAACACAAAGTGAAAATCGACCTCAATGGGCTTCAATGGATGTTAATCGACGATATCTGACAAAGCAAGATGCAAACTCACTCAAATATATAAGGAATGTTGAAATTCGGCTTCAAACTAGAAAGATAGACTTTGAAAATTTTCAATCAACACAAAGTGACAATCGACCTCAATGGGCTTCAATAGATGTTAATCGAAGATATCTGACAAAGTAAGATGCAAATTCACTCAATTATATGAGAAATGTTGAAATTCGACTTCAAATTAGGAAGATAGACTTTTAAAATTTTCAATCAACACAAAGTGAAAATCGACCTCAAAGGACTTGAATGGATGTTAATCGACGATATCTGACAAAGTTAGATGCAAGCTCACTCAAATATATGAGAAATGTTGAAATTCGAGTTCAAATTAGGAAGATAGACTTTGAAAATTTTCAATCGACACAAAGTGAAAATCGACCTCAATGGGCTTCAATGGATGTTAATCGACGATATCTGTCAAAGTAAGATGCAAACTCACTCAAATATATAAGAAATGTTGAAATTCGACTTCAAATTAGGAAGATAGACTTTGAAAATTTTCAATCAACACAAAGTGAAAATCGACCTCAATGGGCTTCAATGAATGTTGATCGACGATATCTGACAAAGTAAGATGTAAACTCACTCAAATATATGAGAAATGTTGAAATTCGGCTTCAAACTAGAGAGATAGACTTTGAAAATTTTCAATCAACACAAAGTGACAATCGACCTCAATGGGCTTCAATGGATGTTAATCGACGATATCTGACAAAGTAAGATGCAAACTCACTCAAATATATAAGAACTGTTGAAATTCGACTTCAAATTAGGAAGATAGACTTTGAAAATTTTCAATCAACACAAAGTGAAAATCGACCTCAATGGACTTCAATGGATGTTAATCAACGATATCTGACAAACTTAGATGCAAACTCACTCAAATATATGAGAAATGTTGAAATTCGACTTCAAATTAGGAAGATAGACTTTGAAAATTTTCAATCAACACAAAGTGAAAATCGACCTCAATGGACTTGAAAGGATGTTAATCGACGATATCTGACAAAGTTAGATGCAAGCTCACTCAAATATATGAGAAATGTTGAAATTCGAGTTCAAATTAGGAAGATAGACTTTGAAAATTTTCAATCAACACAAAGTGACAATCGACCTCAATGGGCTTCAATGGATGTTAATCGAAAATATCTGACAAAGTAAGATGCAAATTCACTCAAATATATGAGAAATGTTGAAATTCGACTTCAAATTAGGAAGATAGACTTTGAAAATTTTCAATCAACACAAAGTGAAAATCGACCTCAATGGACTTGAATGGATGTTAATCGACGATATCTGACAAAGTTAGATGCAAGCTCACTCAAATATATGAGAAATGTTGAAATTCGAGTTCAAATTAGGAAGATAGACTTTGAAAATTTTCAATCGACACAAAGTGAAAGTCGACCTCAATGGGCTTCAATGGATGTTAATCGACGATATCTGTCAAAGTAAGATGCAAACTCACTCAAATATATAAGAAATGTTGAAATTCGACTTCAAATTAGGAAGATAGACTTTGAAAATTTTCAATCAACACAAAGTGAAAATCGACCTCAATGGGCTTCAATGAATGTTGATCGACGATATCTGACAAAGTAAGATGTAAACTCACTCAAATATATGAGAAATGTTGAAATTCGGCTTCAAACTAGAAAGATAGACTTTGAAAATTTTCAATCAACACAAAGTGACAATCGACCTCAATGGGCTTCAATGGATGTTAATCGACGATATCTGACAAAGTAAGATGCAAACTCACTCAAATATATAAGAACTGTTGAAATTCGACTTCAAATTAGGAAGATAGACTTTGAAAATTTTCAATCAACACAAAGTGAAAATCGACCTCAATGGACTTCAATGGATGTTAATCAACGATATCTGACAAACTTAGATGTAAACTCACTCAAATATATGAGAAATGTTGAAATTCGAGTTCAAATTAGGAAGATAGACTTTGAAAATTTTCAATCAACACAAAGTGACAATCGACCTCAATGGGCTTCAATGGATGTTAATCGAAGATATCTGACAAAGTAAGATGCAAATTCACTCAAATATATGAGAAATGTTGAAATTCGACTTCAAATTAGGAAGATAGACTTTGAAAATTTTCAATCAACACAAAGTGAAAATCGACCTCAATGGGCTTCAATGGATGTTAATCGACGATATCTGACAAAGTAAGATGCAAACTCACTCAAATATATAAGAAATGTTGAAATTCGACTTCAAATTAGGAAGATAGACTTTGAAAATTTTCAATCAACACAAAGTGAAAATCGACCTCAATGGGCTTCAATGAATGTTGATCGACGATATCTGACAAAGTAAGATGTAAACTCACTCAAATATATGAGAAATGTTGGAATTCGGCTTCAAACTAGAAAGATAGACTTTGAAAATTTTCAATCAACACAAAGTGACAATCGACCTCAATGGGCTTCAATGGATGTTAATCGACGATATCTGACAAAGTAAGATGCAAACTCACTCAAATATATAAGAAATGTTGAAATTCGACTTCAAATTAGGAAGATAGACTTTGAAAATTTTCAATCAACACAAAGTGAAAATCGACCTCAATGGGCTTCAATGAATGTTGATCGACGATATCTGACAAAGTAAGATGTAAACTCACTCAAATATATGAGAAATGTTGAAATTCGGCTTCAAACTAGAAAGGTAGACTTTGAAAATTTTCAATCAACACAAAGTGACAATCGACCTCAATGCGCTTCAATGGATGTTAATCGACGATATCTGACAAAGTAAGATGCAAACTCACTCAAATATATAAGAAATGTTGAAATTCGACTTCAAATTAGGAAGATAGACTTTGAAAATTTTCAATCAACACAAAGTGAAAATCGACCTCAATGGGATTCAATGAATGTTGATCGACGATATCTGACAAAGTAAGATGTAAACTCACTCAAATATATGAGAAATGTTGAAATTCGAGTTCAAATTAGGAAGATAGACTTTGAAAATTTTCAATCAACACAAAGTGACAATCGACCTCAATGGGCTTCAATGGATGTTAATCGAAGATATCTGACAAAGTAAGATGCAAATTCACTCAAATATATGAGAAATGTTGAAATTCGACTTCAAATTAGGAAGATAGACTTTGAAAATTTTCAATCAACACAAAGTGAAAATCGACCTCAATGGACTTGAAAGGATGTTAATCGACGATATCTGACAAAGTTAGATGCAAGCTCACTCAAATATATGAGAAATGTTGAAATTCGAATTCAAATTAGGAAGATAGACTTTGAAAATTTTCAATCAACACAAAGTGAAAATCGACCTCAATGGGCTTCAATGGATGTTAATCGACGATATCTGACAAAGTAAGATGCAAACTCACTCAAATATATAAGAAATGTTGAAATTCGACTTCAAATTAGGAAGATAGACTTTGAAAATTTTCAATCAACACAAAGTGAAAATCGACCTCAATGGGCTTCAATGAATGTTGATCGACGATATCTGACAAAGTAAGATGTAAACTCACTCAAATATATGAGAAATGTTGAAATTCGGCTTCAAACTAGAAAGATAGACTTTGAAAATTTTCAATCAACACAAAGTGACAATCGACCTCAATGGGCTTCAATGGATGTTAATCGACGATATCTGACAAAGTAAGATGCAAACTCACTCAAATATATAAGAACTGTTGAAATTCGACTTCAAATTAGGAAGATAGACTTTGAAAATTTTCAATCAACACAAAGTGAAAATCGACCTCAATGGACTTCAATGGATGTTAATCAACGATATCTGACAAACTTAGATGCAAACTCACTCAAATATATGAGAAATGTTGAAATTCGACTTCAAATTAGGAAGATAGACTTTGAAAATTTTCAATCAACACAAAGTGAAAATCGACCTCAATGGACTTGAAAGGATGTTAATCGACGATATCTGACAAAGTTAGATGCAAGCTCACTCAAATATATGAGAAATGTTGAAATTCGAATTCAAATTAGGAAGATAGACTTTGAAAATTTTCAATCAACACAAAGTGAAAATCGACCTCAATGGGCTTCAATGGATGTTAATCGACGATATCTGACAAAGTAAGATGCAAACTCACTCAAATATATAAGAAATGTTGAAATTCGACTTCAAATTAGGAAGATAGACTTTGAAACTTTTCAATCAACACAAAGTGAAAATCGACCTCAATGGGCTTCAATGAATGTTGATCGACGATATCTGACAAAGTAAGATGTAAACTCACTCAAATATATGAGAAATGTTGGAATTCGGCTTCAAACTAGAAAGATAGACTTTGAAAATTTTCAATCAACACAAAGTGACAATCGACCTCAATGGGCTTCAATGGATGTTAATCGACGATATCTGACAAAGTAAGATGCAAACTCACTCAAATATATAAGAAATGTTGAAATTCGACTTCAAATTAGGAAGATAGACTTTGAAAATTTTCAATCAACACAAAGTGAAAATCGACCTCAATGGGCTTCAATGAATGTTGATCGACGATATCTGACAAAGTAAGATGTAAACTCACTCAAATATATGAGAAATGTTGAAATTCGGCTTCAAACTAGAAAGATAGACTTTGAAAATTTTCAATCAACACAAAGTGACAATCGACCTCAATGCGCTTCAATGGATGTTAATCGACGATATCTGACAAAGTAAGATGCAAACTCACTCAAATATATAAGAAATGTTGAAATTCGACTTCAAATTAGGAAGATAGACTTTGAAAATTTTCAATCAACACAAAGTGAAAATCGACCTCAATGGGATTCAATGAATGTTGATCGACGATATCTGACAAAGTAAGATGTAAACTCACTCAAATATATGAGAAATGTTGAAATTCGAGTTCAAATTAGGAAGATAGACTTTGAAAATTTTCAATCAACACAAAGTGACAATCGACCTCAATGGGCTTCAATGGATGTTAATCGAAGATATCTGACAAAGTAAGATGCAAATTCACTCAAATATATGAGAAATGTTGAAATTCGACTTCAAATTAGGAAGATAGACTTTGAAAATTTCCAATCAACACAAAGTGAAAATCGACCTCAATGGGCTTCAATGGATGTTAATCGACGATATCTGACAAAGCAAGATGCAAACTCACTCAAATATATAAGGAATGTTGAAATTCGGCTTCAAACTAGAAAGATAGACTTTGAAAATTTTCAATCAACACAAAGTGACAATCGACCTCAATGGGCTTCAATAGATGTTAATCGAAGATATCTGACAAAGTAAGATGCAAATTCACTCAATTATATGAGAAATGTTGAAATTCGACTTCAAATTAGGAAGATAGACTTTTAAAATTTTCAATCAACACAAAGTGAAAATCGACCTCAAAGGACTTGAATGGATGTTAATCGACGATATCTGACAAAGTTAGATGCAAGCTCACTCAAATATATGAGAAATGTTGAAATTCGAGTTCAAATTAGGAAGATAGACTTTGAAAATTTTCAATCGACACAAAGTGAAAATCGACCTCAATGGGCTTCAATGGATGTTAATCGACGATATCTGTCAAAGTAAGATGCAAACTCACTCAAATATATAAGAAATGTTGAAATTCGACTTCAAATTAGGAAGATAGACTTTGAAAATTTTCAATCAACACAAAGTGAAAATCGACCTCAATGGGCTTCAATGAATGTTGATCGACGATATCTGACAAAGTAAGATGTAAACTCACTCAAATATATGAGAAATGTTGAAATTCGGCTTCAAAGTAGAGAGATAGACTTTGAAAATTTTCAATCAACACAAAGTGACAATCGACCTCAATGGGCTTCAATTGATGTTAATCGACGATATCTGACAAAGTAAGATGCAAACTCACTCAAATATATAAGAACTGTTGAAATTCGACTTCAAATTAGGAAGATAGACTTTGAAAATTTTCAATCAACACAAAGTGAAAATCGACCTCAATGGACTTCAATGGATGTTAATCAACGATATCTGACAAACTTAGATGCAAACTCACTCAAATATATGAGAAATGTTGAAATTCGACTTCAAATTAGGAAGATAGACTTTGAAAATTTTCAATCAACACAAAGTGAAAATCGACCTCAATGGACTTGAAAGGATGTTAATCGACGATATCTGACAAAGTTAGATGCAAGCTCACTCAAATATATGAGAAATGTTGAAATTCGAGTTCAAATTAGGAAGATAGACTTTGAAAATTTTCAATCAACACAAAGTGACAATCGACCTAAATGGGCTTCAATGGATGTTAATCGAAAATATCTGACAAAGTAAGATGCAAATTCACTCAAATATATAAGAAATGTTGAAATTCGACTTCAAATTAGGAAGATAGACTTTGAAAATTTTCAATCAACACAAAGTGAAAATCGACCTCAATGGGATTCAATGAATGTTGATCGACGATATCTGACAAAGTAAGATGTAAACTCACTCAAATATATGAGAAATGTTGAAATTCGAGTTCAAATTAGGAAGATAGACTTTGAAAATTTTCAATCAACACAAAGTGACAATCGACCTCAATGGGCTTCAATGGATGTTAATCGAAGATATCTGACAAAGTAAGATGTAAACTCACTCAAATATATGAGAAATGTTGAAATTCGGCTTCAAACTAGAAAGATAGACTTTGAAAATTTTCAATCAACACAAAGTGACAATCGACCTCAATGGGCTTCAATGGATGTTAATCGACGATATCTGACAAAGTAAGATGCAAACTCACTCAAATATATAAGAAATGTTGAAATTCGACTTCAAATTAGGAAGATGGACTTTGAAAATTTTCAATCAACACAAAGTGAAAATCGACCTCAATGGGATTCAATGAATGTTGATCGACGATATCTGACAAAGTAAGATGTAAACTCACTCAAATATATGAGAAATGTTGAAATTCGAGTTCAAATTAGGAAGATAGACTTTGAAAATTTTCAATCAACACAAAGTGACAATCGACCTCAATGGGCTTCAATGGATGTTAATCGAAGATATCTGACAAAGTAAGATGCAAATTCACTCAATTATATGAGAAATGTTGAAATTCGACTTCAAATTAGGAAGATAGACTTTTAAAATTTTCAATCAACACAAAGTGAAAATCGACCTCAAAGGACTTGAATGGATGTTAATCGACGATATCTGACAAAGTTAGATGCAAGCTCACTCAAATATATGAGAAATGTTGAAATTCGAGTTCAAATTAGGAAGATAGACTTTGAAAATTTTCAATCAACACAAAGTGACAATCGACCTCAATGGGCTTCAATGGATGTTAATCGAAAATATCTGACAAAGTAAGATGCAAATTCACTCAAATATATGAGAAATGTTGAAATTCGACTTCAAATTAGGAAGATAGACTTTGAAAATTTTCAATCAACACAATGTGTAAATCGACCTCAATGGGCTTCAATGAATGTTGATCGACGATATCTGACAAAGTAAGATGCAAACTCACTCAAATATATGAGAAATGTTGAAATTCGACTTCAAATTAGGAAGATAGACTTTGAAAATTTTCAATCAACACAAAGTGAAAATCGACCTCAATGGACTTGAATGGATGTTAATCGACGATATCTGACAAAGTTAGATGCAAGCTCACTCAAATATATGAGAAATGTTGAAATTCGAGTTCAAATTAGGAAGATAGACTTTGAAAATTTTCAATCAACACAAAGTGACAATCGACCTCAATGGGCTTCAATGGATGTTAATCGAAGATATCTGACAAAGTAAGATGCAAATTCACTCAAATATATGAGAAATGTTGAAATTCGACTTCAAATTAGGAAAATAGACTTTGAAAATTTTCAATCAACACAATGTGTAAATCGACCTCAATGGGCTTCAATGAATGTTGATCGACGATATCTGACAAAGTAAGATGCAAACTCACTCAAATATATGAGAAATGTTGAAATTCGAATTCAAATTAGGAAGATAGACTTTGAAAATTTTCAATCAACACAAAGTGAAAATCGACCTCAATGGGCTTCAATGGATGTTAATCGACGATATCTGACAAAGTAAGATGCAAACTCACTCAAATATATAAGAAATGTTGAAATTCGACTTCAAATTAGGAAGATAGACTTTGAAAATTTTCAATCAACACAAAGTGAAAATCGACCTCAATGGGCTTCAATGAATGTTGATCGACGATATCTGACAAAGTAAGATGTAAACTCACTCAAATATATGAGAAATGTTGAAATTCGGCTTCAAACTAGAAAGATAGACTTTGAAAATTTTCAATCAACACAAAGTGACAATCGACCTCAATGGGCTTCAATGGATGTTAATCGACGATATCTGACAAAGTAAGATGCAAACTCACTCAAATATATAAGAACTGTTGAAATTCGACTTCAAATTAGGAAGATAGACTTTGAAAATTTCCAATAAACACAAAGTGAAAATCGACCTCAATGGGCTTCAATGGATCTTAATCGACGATATCTGACAAAGTAAGATGCAAACTCACTCAAATATATAAGAAATGTTGAAATTCGACTTCAAATTAGGAAGATAGACTTTGAAAATTTTCAATCAACACAAAGTGAAAATCGACCTCAATGGGCTTCAATGGATGTTAATCAACGATATCTGACAAACTTAGATGCAAACTCACTCAAATATATGAGAAATGTTGAAATTCGACTTCAAATTAGGAAGATAGACTTTGAAAATTTTCAATCAACACAAAGTGAAAATCGACCTCAATGGGCTTCAATGGATGTTAATCAACGATATCTGACAAACTTAGATGCAAACTCACTCAAATATATGAGAAATGTTGAAATTCGACTTCAAATTAGGAAGATAGACTTTGAAAATTTTCAATCAACACAAAGTGAAAATCGACCTCAATGGACTTGAATGGATGTTAATCGACGATATCTGACAAAGTTAGATGCAAGCTCACTCAAATATATGAGAAATGTTGAAATTCGAGTTCAAATTAGGAAGATAGACTTTGAAAATTTTCATTCAACACAAAGTGACAATCGACCTCAATGGGCTTCAATGGATGTTAATCGACGATATCTGACAAAGCAAGATGCAAACTCACTCAAATATATAAGGAATGTTGAAATTCGGCTTCAAACTAGAAAGATAGACTTTGAAAATTTTCAATCAACACAAAGTGACAATCGACCTCAATGGGCTTCAATGGATGTTAATCGAAGATATCTGACAAAGTAAGATGCAAATTCACTCAAATATATGAGAAATGTTGAAATTCGACTTCAAATTAGGAAGATAGACTTTGAAAATTTCCAATAAACACAAAGTGAAAATCGACCTCAATGGGCTTCAATGGATCTTAATCGACGATATCTGACAAAGTAAGATGCAAACTCACTCAAATATATAAGAAATGTTGAAATTCGACTTCAAATTAGGAAGATAGACTTTGAAAATTTGCAATCAACACAAAGTGAAAATCGACCTCAATGGGCTTCAATGGATGTTAATCGAAGATATCTGACAAAGTAAGATGCAAATTCACTCAAATATATGAGAAATGTTGAAATTCGACTTCAAATTAGGAAGATAGACTTTGAAAATTTCCAATAAACACAAAGTGAAAATCGACCTCAATGGGCTTCAATGGATCTTAATCGACGATATCTGACAAAGTAAGATGCAAACTCACTCAAATATATAAGAAATGTTGAAATTCGACTTCAAATTAGGAAGATAGACTTTGAAAATTTTCAATCAACACAAAGTGAAAATCGACCTCAATGGGCTTCAATGGATGTTAATCGAAGATATCTGACAAAGTAAGATGCAAATTCACTCAAATATATGAGAAATGTTGAAATTCGACTTCAAATTAGGAAGATAGACTTTGAAAATTTCCAATAAACACAAAGTGAAAATCGACCTCAATGGGCTTCAATGGATCTTAATCGACGATATCTGACAAAGTAAGATGCAAATTCACTCAAATATATGAGAAATGTTGAAATTCGACTTCAAATTAGGAAGATAGACTTTGAAAATTTGCAATCAACACAAAGTGAAAATCGACCTCAATGGGCTTCAATGGATGTTAATCGAAGATATCTGACAAAGTAAGATGCAAATTCACTCAAATATATGAGAAATGTTGAAATTCGACTTCAAATTAGGAAGATAGACTTTGAAAATTTCCAATAAACACAAAGTGAAAATCGACCTCAATGGGCTTCAATGGATCTTAATCGACGATATCTGACAAAGTAAGATGCAAACTCACTCAAATATATAAGAAATGTTGAAATTCGACTTCAAATTAGGAAGATAGACTTTGAAAATTTTCAATCAACACAAAGTGAAAATCGACCTCAATGGGCTTCAATGGATGTTAATCAACGATATCTGACAAACTTAGATGCAAACTCACTCAAATATATGAGAAATGTTGAAATTCGACTTCAAATTAGGAAGATAGACTTTGAAAATTTTCAATCAACACAAAGTGAAAATCGACCTCAATGGACTTGAATGGATGTTAATCGACGATATCTGACAAAGTTAGATGCAAGCTCACTCAAATATATGAGAAATGTTGAAATTCGAGTTCAAATTAGGAAGATAGACTTTGAAAATTTTCAATCAACACAAAGTGACAATCGACCTCAATGGGCTTCAATGGATGTTAATCGAAGATATCTGACAAAGTAAGATGCAAATTCACTCAAATATATGAGAAATGTTGAAATTCGACTTCAAATTAGGAAGGTAGACTTTGAAAATTTCCAATCAACACAAAGTGAAATCGACCTCAATGGGCTTCAATGGATGTTAATCGACGATATCTGACAAAGCAAGATGCAAACTCACTAAAATATATAAGGAATGTTGAAATTCGGCTTCAAACTAGAAAGATAGACTTTGAAAATTTTCAATCAACACAAAGTGACAATCGACCTCAATGGGCTTCAATGGATGTTAATCGAAGATATCTGACAAAGTAAGATGCAAATTCACTCAAATATATGAGAAATGTTGAAATTCGACTTCAAATTAGGAAGATAGACTTTGAAAATTTGCAATCAACACAAAGTGAAAATCGACCTCAATGGGCTTCAATGGATGTTAATCGAAGATATCTGACAAAGTAAGATGCAAATTCACTCAAATATATAAGAAATGTTGAAATTCGACTTCAAATTAGGAAGATAGACTTTGAAAATTTTCAATCAACACAAAGTGAAAATCGACCTCAATGGGCTTCAATGGATGTTAATCAACGATATCTGACAAACTTAGATGCAAACTCACTCAAATATATGAGAAATGTTGAAATTCGACTTCAAATTAGGAAGATAGACTTTGAAAATTTTCAATCAACACAAAGTGAAAATCGACCTCAATGGACTTGAATGGATGTTAATCGACGATATCTGACAAAGTTAGATGCAAGCTCACTCAAATATATGAGAAATGTTGAAATTCGAGTTCAAATTAGGAAGATAGACTTTGAAAATTTTCAATCAACACAAAGTGACAATCGACCTCAATGGGCTTCAATGGATGTTAATCGAAGATATCTGACAAAGTAAGATGCAAATTCACTCAAATATATGAGAAATGTTGAAATTCGACTTCAAATAAGGAAGGTAGACTTTGAAAATTTCCAATCAACACAAAGTGAAAATCGACCTCAATGGGCTTCAATGGATGTTAATCGACGATATCTGACAAAGCAAGATGCAAACTCACTCAAATATATAAGGAATGTTGAAATTCGGCTTCAAACTAGAAAGATAGACTTTGAAAATTTTCAATCAACACAAAGTGACAATCGACCTCAATGGGCTTCAATGGATGTTAATCGAAGATATCTGACAAAGTAAGATGCAAATTCACTCAAATATATGAGAAATGTTGAAATTCGACTTCAAATTAGGAAGATAGACTTTGAAAATTTGCAATCAACACAAAGTGAAAATCGACCTCAATGGGCTTCAATGGATGTTAATCGAAGATATCTGACAAAGTAAGATGCAAATTCACTCAAATATATAAGAAATGTTGAAATTCGACTTCAAATTAGGAAGATAGACTTTGAAAATTTTCAATCAACACAAAGTGAAAATCGACCTCAATGGGCTTCAATGGATGTTAATCAACGATATCTGACAAACTTAGATGCAAACTCACTCAAATATATGAGAAATGTTGAAATTCGACTTCAAATTAGGAAGATAGACTTTGAAAATTTTCAATCAACACAATGTGTAAATCGACCTCAATGGGCTTCAATGAATGTTGATCTACGATATCTGACAAAGTAAGATGCAAACTCACTCAAATATATAAGAAATGTTGAAATTCGACTTCAAATTAGGAAGATAGACTTTGAAAATTTTCAATCAACACAAAGTGAAAATCGACCTCAATGGGCTTCAATGAATGTTGATCGACGATATCTGACAAAGTAAGATGCAAACTCACTCAAATATATGAGAAATGTTGAAATTCGGCTTCAAACTAGAAAGATAGACTTTGAAAATTTTCAATCAACACAAAGTGACAATCGACCTCAATGGGCTTCAATGGATGTTAATCGAAGATATCTGACAAAGTAAGATGCAAATTCACTCAAATATATGAGAAATGTTGAAATTCTACTTCAAATTAGGAAGATAGACTTTGAAAATTTCCAATAAACACAAAGTGAAAATCGACCTCAATGGGCTTCAATGGATCTTAATCGACGATATCTGACAAAGTAAGATGCAAACTCACTCAAATATATAAGAAATGTTGAAATTCGACTTCAAATTAGGAAGATAGACTTTGAAAATTTTCAATCAACACAAAGTGAAAATCGACCTCAATGGGCTTCAATGGATGTTAATCAACGATATCTGACAAACTTAGATGCAAACTCACTCAAATATATGAGAAATGTTGAAATTCGACTTCAAATTAGGAAGATAGACTTTGAAAATTTTCAATCAACACAAAGTGAAAATCGACCTCAATGGGCTTCAATGGATCTTAATCGACGATATCTGACAAAGTAAGATGCAAACTCACTCAAATATATAAGAAATGTTGAAATTCGACTTCAAATTAGGAAGATAGACTTTGAAAATTTTCAATCAACACAAAGTGAAAATCGACCTCAATGGGCTTCAATGGATGTTAATCGACGATATCTGACAAAGCAAGATGCAAACTCACTCAAATATATAAGGAATGTTGAAATTCGGCTTCAAACTAGAAAGATAGACTTTGAAAATTTTCAATCAACACAAAGTGACAATCGACCTCAATGGGCTTCAATGGATGTTAATCGAAGATATCTGACAAAGTAAGATGCAAATTCACTCAAATATATGAGAAATGTTGAAATTCGACTTCAAATTAGGAAGATAGACTTTGAAAATTTGCAATCAACACAAAGTGAAAATCGACCTCAATGGGCTTCAATGGATGTTAATCGAAGATATCTGACAAAGTAAGATGCAAATTCACTCAAATATATGAGAAATGTTGAAATTCGACTTCAAATTAGGAAGATAGACTTTGAAAATTTCCAATAAACACAAAGTGAAAATCGACCTCAATGGGCTTCAATGGATCTTAATCGACGATATCTGACAAAGTAAGATGCAAACTCACTCAAATATATAAGAAATGTTGAAATTCGACTTCAAATTAGGAAGATAGACTTTGAAAATTTTCAATCAACACAAAGTGAAAATCGACCTCAATGGGCTTCAATGGATGTTAATCAACGATATCTGACAAACTTAGATGCAAACTCACTCAAATATATGAGAAATGTTGAAATTCGACTTCAAATTAGGAAGATAGACTTTGAAAATTTTCAATCAACACAAAGTGAAAATCGACCTCAATGGACTTGAATGGATGTTAATCGACGATATCTGACAAAGTTAGATGCAAGCTCACTCAAATATATGAGAAATGTTGAAATTCGAGTTCAAATTAGGAAGATAGACTTTGAAAATTTTCAATCAACACAAAGTGACAATCGACCTCAATGGGCTTCAATGGATGTTAATCGAAGATATCTGACAAAGTAAGATGCAAATTCACTCAAATATATGAGAAATGTTGAAATTCGACTTCAAATTAGGAAGGTAGACTTTGAAAATTTCCAATCAACACAAAGTGAAAATCGACCTCAATGGGCTTCAATGGATGTTAATCGACGATATCTGACAAAGCAAGATGCAAACTCACTCAAATATATAAGGAATGTTGAAATTCGGCTTCAAACTAGAAAGATAGACTTTGAAAATTTTCAATCAACACAAAGTGACAATCGACCTCAATGGGCTTCAATGGATGTTAATCGAAGATATCTGACAAAGTAAGATGCAAATTCACTCAAATATATGAGAAATGTTGAAATTCGACTTCAAATTAGGAAGATAGACTTTGAAAATTTGCAATCAACACAAAGTGAAAATCGACCTCAATGGGCTTCAATGGATGTTAATCGAAGATATCTAACAAAGTAAGATGCAAATTCACTCAAATATATAAGAAATGTTGAAATTCGACTTCAAATTAGGAAGATAGACTTTGAAAATTTTCAATCAACACAAAGTGAAAATCGACCTCAATGGGCTTCAATGGATGTTAATCAACGATATCTGACAAACTTAGATGCAAACTCACTCAAATATATGAGAAATGTTGAAATTCGACTTCAAATTAGGAAGATAGACTTTGAAAATTTTCAATCAACACAAAGTGAAAATCGACCTCAATGGACTTGAATGGATGTTAATCGACGATATCTGACAAAGTTAGATGAAAGCTCACTCAAATATATGAGAAATGTTGAAATTCGAGTTCAAATTAGGAAGATAGACTTTGAAAATTTTCAATCAACACAAAGTGACAATCGACCTCAATGGGCTTCAATGGATGTTAATCGAAGATATCTGACAAAGTAAGATGCAAATTCACTCAAATATATGAGAAATGTTGAAATTCGACTTCAAATAAGGAAGGTAGACTTTGAAAATTTCCAATCAACACAAAGTGAAAATCGACCTCAATGGGCTTCAATGGATGTTAATCGACGATATCTGACAAAGCAAGATGCAAACTCACTCAAATATATAAGGAATGTTGAAATTCGGCTTCAAACTAGAAAGATAGACTTTGAAAATTTTCAATCAACACAAAGTGACAATCGACCTCAATGGGCTTCAATGGATGTTAATCGAAGATATCTGACAAAGTAAGATGCAAATTCACTCAAATATATGAGAAATGTTGAAATTCGACTTCAAATTAGGAAGATAGACTTTGAAAATTTGCAATCAACACAAAGTGAAAATCGACCTCAATGGGCTTCAATGGATGTTAATCGAAGATATCTGACAAAGTAAGATGCAAATTCACTCAAATATATAAGAAATGTTGAAATTCGACTTCAAATTAGGAAGATAGACTTTGAAAATTTTCAATCAACACAAAGTGAAAATCGACCTCAATGGGCTTCAATGGATGTTAATCAACGATATCTGACAAACTTAGATGCAAACTCACTCAAATATATGAGAAATGTTGAAATTCGACTTCAAATTAGGAAGATAGACTTTGAAAATTTTCAATCAACACAATGTGTAAATCGACCTCAATGGGCTTCAATGAATGTTGATCTACGATATCTGACAAAGTAAGATGCAAACTCACTCAAATATATAAGAAATGTTGAAATTCGACTTCAAATTAGGAAGATAGACTTTGAAAATTTTCAATCAACACAAAGTGAAAATCGACCTCAATGGGCTTCAATGAATGTTGATCGACGATATCTGACAAAGTAAGATGCAAACTCACTCAAATATATGAGAAATGTTGAAATTCGGCTTCAAACTAGAAAGATAGACTTTGAAAATTTTCAATCAACACAAAGTGACAATCGACCTCAATGGGCTTCAATGGATGTTAATCGAAGATATCTGACAAAGTAAGATGCAAATTCACTCAAATATATGAGAAATGTTGAAATTCGACTTCAAATTAGGAAGATAGACTTTGAAAATTTCCAATAAACACAAAGTGAAAATCGACCTCAATGGGCTTCAATGGATCTTAATCGACGATATCTGACAAAGTAAGATGCAAACTCACTCAAATATATAAGAAATGTTGAAATTCGACTTCAAATTAGGAAGATAGACTTTGAAAATTTTCAATCAACACAAAGTGAAAATCGACCTCAATGGGCTTCAATGGATGTTAATCGAAGATATCTGACAAAGTAAGATGCAAATTCACTCAAATATATGAGAAATGTTGAAATTCGACTTCAAATAAGGAAGGTAGACTTTGAAAATTTCCAATCAACACAAAGTGAAAATCGACCTCAATGGGCTTCAATGGATGTTAATCGACGATATCTGACAAAGCAAGATGCAAACTCACTCAAATATATAAGGAATGTTGAAATTCGGCTTCAAACTAGAAAGATAGACTTTGAAAATTTTCAATCAACACAAAGTGACAATCGACCTCAATGGGCTTCAATGGATGTTAATCGAAGATATCTGACAAAGTAAGATGCAAATTCACTCAAATATATGAGAAATGTTGAAATTCGACTTCAAATTAGGAAGATAGACTTTGAAAATTTGCAATCAACACAAAGTGAAAATCGACCTCAATGGGCTTCAATGGATGTTAATCGAAGATATCTGACAAAGTAAGATGCAAATTCACTCAAATATATAAGAAATGTTGAAATTCGACTTCAAATTAGGAAGATAGACTTTGAAAATTTTCAATCAACACAAAGTGAAAATCGACCTCAATGGGCTTCAATGGATGTTAATCAACGATATCTGACAAACTTAGATGCAAACTCACTCAAATATATGAGAAATGTTGAAATTCGACTTCAAATTAGGAAGATAGACTTTGAAAATTTTCAATCAACACAATGTGTAAATCGACCTCAATGGGCTTCAATGAATGTTGATCTACGATATCTGACAAAGTAAGATGCAAACTCACTCAAATATATAAGAAATGTTGAAATTCGACTTCAAATTAGGAAGATAGACTTTGAAAATTTTCAATCAACACAAAGTGAAAATCGACCTCAATGGGCTTCAATGAATGTTGATCGACGATATCTGACAAAGTAAGATGCAAACTCACTCAAATATATGAGAAATGTTGAAATTCGGCTTCAAACTAGAAAGATAGACTTTGAAAATTTTCAATCAACACAAAGTGACAATCGACCTCAATGGGCTTCAATGGATGTTAATCGAAGATATCTGACAAAGTAAGATGCAAATTCACTCAAATATATGAGAAATGTTGAAATTCGACTTCAAATTAGGAAGATAGACTTTGAAAATTTCCAATAAACACAAAGTGAAAATCGACCTCAATGGGCTTCAATGGATCTTAATCGACGATATCTGACAAAGTAAGATGCAAACTCACTCAAATATATAAGAAATGTTGAAATTCGACTTCAAATTAGGAAGATAGACTTTGAAAATTTTCAATCAACACAAAGTGAAAATCGACCTCAATGGGCTTCAATGGATGTTAATCAACGATATCTGACAAACTTAGATGCAAACTCACTCAAATATATGAGAAATGTTGAAATTCGACTTCAAATTAGGAAGATAGACTTTGAAAATTTTCAATCAACACAAAGTGAAAATCGACCTCAATGGACTTGAATGGATGTTAATCGACGATATCTGACAAAGTTAGATGCAAGCTCACTCAAATATATGAGAAATGTTGAAATTCGAGTTCAAATTAGGAAGATAGACTTTGAAAATTTTCATTCAACACAAAGTGACAATCGACCTCAATGGGCTCCAATGGATGGTATTCGAAGATATCTGACAAAGTAAGATGCAAATTCACTCAAATATATGAGAAATGTTGAAATTCGACATCAAATTAGGAAGGTAGACTTTGAAAATTTCCAATCAACACAAAGTGAAAATCGACCTCAATGGGCTTCAATGGATGTTAATCGACGATATCTGACAAAGCAAGATGCAAACTCACTCAAATATATAAGGAATGTTGAAATTCGGCTTCAAACTAGAAAGATAGACTTTGAAAATTTTCAATCAACACAAAGTGACAATCGACCTCAATGGGCTTCAATGGATGTTAATCGAAGATATCTGACAAAGTAAGATGCAAATTCACTCAAATATATGAGAAATGTTGAAATTCGACTTCAAATTAGGAAGATAGACTTTGAAAATTTGCAATCAACACAAAGTGAAAATCGACCTCAATGGGCTTCAATGGATGTTAATCGAAGATATCTGACAAAGTAAGATGCAAATTCACTCAAATATATGAGAAATGTTGAAATTCGACTTCAAATTAGGAAGATAGACTTTGAAAATTTCCAATAAACACAAAGTGAAAATCGACCTCAATGGGCTTCAATGGATCTTAATCGACGATATCTGACAAAGTAAGATGCAAACTCACTCAAATATATAAGAAATGTTGAAATTCGACTTCAAATTAGGAAGATAGACTTTGAAAATTTTCAATCAACACAAAGTGAAAATCGACCTCAATGGGCTTCAATGGATGTTAATCAACGATATCTGACAAACTTAGATGCAAACTCACTCAAATATATGAGAAATGTTGAAATTCGACTTCAAATTAGGAAGATAGACTTTGAAAATTTTCAATCAACACAAAGTGAAAATCGACCTCAATGGACTTGAATGGATGTTAATCGACGATATCTGACAAAGTTAGATGCAAGCTCACTCAAATATATGAGAAATGTTGAAATTCGAGTTCAAATTAGGAAGATAGACTTTGAAAATTTGCAATCAACACAAAGTGAAAATCGACCTCAATGGGCTTCAATGGATGTTAATCAACGATATCTGACAAAGTTAGATGCAAGCTCACTCAAATATATGAGAAATGTTGAAATTCGACTTCAAATTAGGAAGATAGACTTTGAAAATTTCCAATCAACACAAAGTGAAAATCGACCTCAATGGGCTTCAATGGATCTTAATCGACGATATCTGACAAAGTAAGATGCAAACTCACTCAAATATATAAGAAATGTTGAAATTCGACTTCAAATTAGGAAGATAGACTTTGAAAATTTTCAATCAACACAAAGTGAAAATCGACCTCAATGGGCTTCAATGGATGTTAATCAACGATATCTGACAAACTTAGATGCAAACTCACTCAAATATATGAGAAATGTTGAAATTCGACTTCAAATTAGGAAGATAGACTTTGAAAATTTTCAATCAACACAAAGTGAAAATCGACCTCAATGGACTTGAATGGATGTTAATCGACGATATCTGACAAAGTTAGATGCAAGCTCACTCAAATATATGAGAAATGTTGAAATTCGAGTTCAAATTAGGAAGATAGACTTTGAAAATTTTCAATCAACACAAAGTGACAATCGACCTCAATGGGCTTCAATGGATGTTAATCGAAGATATCTGACAAAGTAAGATGCAAATTCACTCAAATATATGAGAAATGTTGAAATTCGACTTCAAATTAGGAAGATAGACTTTGAAAATTTGCAATCAACACAAAGTGAAAATCGACCTCAATGGGCTTCAATGGATGTTAATCAACGATATCTGACAAAGTTAGATGCAAGCTCACTCAAATATATGAGAAATGTTGAAATTCGACTTCAAATTAGGAAGATAGACTTTGAAAATTTCCAATCAACACAAAGTGAAAATCGACCTCAATGGGCTTCAATGGATGTAAATCGACGATATCTGACAAAGCAAGATGCAAACTCACTCAAATATATAAGGAATGTTGAAATTCGGCTTCAAACTAGAAAGATAGACTTTGAAAATTTTCAATCAACACAAAGTGACAATCGACCTCAATGGGCTTCAATGGATGTTAATCGAAGATATCTGACAAAGTAAGATGCAAATTCACTCAAATATATGAGAAATGTTGAAATTCGACTTCAAATTAGGAAGATAGACTTTGAAAATTTTCAATCAACACAAAGTGAAAATCGACCTCAATGGGCTTCAATGGATGTTAATCAACGATATCTGACAAACTTAGATGCAAACTCACTCAAATATATGAGAAATGTTGAAATTCGACTTCAAATTAGGAAGATAGACTTTGAAAATTTTCAATCAACACAAAGTGAAAATCGACCTCAATGGACTTGAATGGATGTTAATCGACGATATCTGACAAAGTTAGATGCAAGCTCACTCAAATATATGAGAAATGTTGAAATTCGAGTTCAAATTAGGAAGATAGACTTTGAAAATTTTCAATCAACACAAAGTGACAATCGACCTCAATGGGCTTCAATGGATGTTAATCGAAGATATCTGACAAAGTAAGATGCAAATTCACTCAAATATATGAGAAATGTTGAAATTCGACTTCAAATTAGGAAGATAGACTTTGAAAATTTGCAATCAACACAAAGTGAAAATCGACCTCAATGGGCTTCAATGGATGTTAATCAACGATATCTGACAAAGTTAGATGCAAGCTCACTCAAATATATGAGAAATGTTGAAATTCGAGTTCAAATTAGGAAGATAGACTTTGAAAATTTTCATTCAACACAAAGTGACAATCGACCTCAATGGGCTCCAATGGATGTTATTCGAAGATATCTGACAAAGTAAGATGCAAATTTACTCAAATATATGAGAAATGTTGAAATTCGACTTCAAATTAGGAAGATAGACTTTGAAAATTTCCAATCAACACAAAGTGAAAATCGACCTCAATGGGCTTCAATGGATGTTAATCGACGATATCTGACAAAGTAAGATGCAAATTCACTCAAATATATGAGAAATGTTGAAATTCGACTTCAAATTAGGAAGATAGACTTTGAAAATTTGCAATCAACACAAAGTGAAAATCGACCTCAATGGGCTTCAATGGATGTTAATCAACGATATCTGACAAAGTTAGATGCAAGCTCACTCAAATATATGAGAAATGTTGAAATTCGACTTCAAATTAGGAAGATAGACTTTGAAAATTTCCAATCAACACAAAGTGAAAATCGACCTCAATGGGCTTCAATGGATGTAAATCGACGATATCTGACAAAGCAAGATGCAAACTCACTCAAATATATAAGGAATGTTGAAATTCGGCTTCAAACTAGAAAGATAGACTTTGAAAATTTTCAATCAACACAAAGTGACAATCGACCTCAATGGGCTTCAATGGATGTTAATCGAAGATATCTGACAAAGTAAGATGCAAATTCACTCAAATATATGAGAAATGTTGAAATTCGACTTCAAATTAGGAAGATAGACTTTGAAAATTTGCAATCAACACAAAGTGAAAATCGACCTCAATGGGCTTCAATGGATGTTAATCAACGATATCTGACAAAGTTAGATGCAAGCTCACTCAAATATATGAGAAATGTTGAAATTCGAGTTCAAATTAGGAAGATAGACTTTGAAAATTTTCATTCAACACAAAGTGACAATCGACCTCAATGGGCTCCAATGGATGTTATTCGAAGATATCTGACAAAGTAAGATGCAAATTTACTCAAATATATGAGAAATGTTGAAATTCGACTTCAAATTAGGAAGATAGACTTTGAAAATTTCCAATCAACACAAAGTGAAAATCGACCTCAATGGGCTTCAATGGATGTTAATCGACGATATCTGACAAAGCAAGATGCAAACTCACTCAAATATATAAGAAATGTTGAAATTAGGCTTCAAACTAGGAAGATAGACTATGAAAATTTTCAATCAACACATAGTGAAAATCGACCTCAATGGGCTTCAATGAATGTTGATCGACGATATCTGACAAAGTAAGATGCAAACTCACTCAAATATATGAGAAATGTTGAAATTCGAGTTCAAATTAGGAAGATAGACTTTGAAAATTTTCAATCAACACAAAGTGACAATCGACCTCAATGGGCTTCAATGGATGTTAATCGAAGATATCTGACAAAGTAAGATGCAAATTCACTCAAATATATGAGAAATGTTGAAATTCGACTTCAAATTAGGAAGATAGACTTTGAAAATTTCCAATAAACACAAAGTGAAAATCGACCTCAATGGGCTTCAATGGATCTTAATCGACGATATCTGACAAAGTAAGATGCAAACTCACTCAAATATATAAGAAATGTTGAAATTCGACTTCAAATTAGGAAGATAGACTTTGAAAATTTTCAATCAACACAAAGTGAAAATCGACCTCAATGGGCTTCAATGGATGTTAATCAACGATATCTGACAAACTTAGATGCAAACTCACTCAAATATATGAGAAATGTTGAAATTCGACTTCAAATTAGGAAGATAGACTTTGAAAATTTTCAATCAACACAAAGTGAAAATCGACCTCAATGGACTTGAATGGATGTTAATCGACGATATCTGACAAAATTAGATGCAAGCTCACTCAAATATATGAGAAATGTTGAAATTCGAGTTCAAATTAGGAAGATAGACTTTGAAAATTTTCAATCAACACAAAGTGACAATCGACCTCAATGGGCTTCAATGGATGTTAATCGAAGATATCTGACAAAGTAAGATGCAAATTCACTCAAATATATGAGAAATGTTGAAATTCGACTCCAAATTAGGAAGATAGACTTTGAAAATTTCCAATCAACACAAAGTGAAAATCGACCTCAATGGGCTTCAATGGATGTAAATCGACGATATCTGACAAAGCAAGATGCAAACTCACTCAAATATATAAGGAATGTTGAAATTCGGCTTCAAACTAGAAAGATAGACTTTGAAAATTTTCAATCAACACAAAGTGACAATCGACCTCAATGGGCTTCAATGGATGTTAATCGAAGATATCTCTCAAAGTAAGATGCAAATTCACTCAAATATATGAGAAATGTTGAAATTCGACTTCAAATTAGGAAGATAGACTTTGAAAATTTGCAATCAACACAAAGTGAAAATCGACCTCAATGGGCTTCAATGGATGTTAATCAACGATATCTGACAAAGTTAGATGCAAGCTCACTCAAATATATGAGAAATGTTGAAATTCGAGTTCAAATTAGGAAGATAGACTTTGAAAATTTTCATTCAACACAAAGTGACAATCGACCTCAATGGGCTCCAATGGATGTTATTCGAAGATATCTGACAAAGTAAGATGCAAATTCACTCAAATATATGAGAAATGTTGAAATTCGACTTCAAATTAGGAAGATAGACTTTGAAAATTTCCAATCAACACAAAGTGAAAATCGACCTCAATGGGCTTCAATGGATGTTAATCGACGATATCTGACAAAGCAAGATGCAAACTCACTCAAATATATAAGGAATGTTGAAATTCGGCTTCAAACTAGAAAGATAGACTTTGAAAATTTTCAATCAACACAAAGTGACAATCGACCTCAATGGGCTTCAATGGATGTTAATCGAAGATATCTGACAAAGTAAGATGCAAATTCACTCAAATATATGAGAAATGTTGAAATTCGACTTCAAATTAGGAAGATAGACTTTGAAAATTTGCAATCAACACAAAGTGAAAATCGACCTCAAGGGCTATAATGGATGTTAATCGACGATATCTGACAAAGTAAGATGCAAACTCACTCAAATATATAAGAAATGTTGAAATTCGACTTCAAATTAGGAAGATAGACTATGAAAATTTTCAATCAACACAAAGTGAAAATCGACCTCAATGGGCTTCAATGAATGTTGATCGACGATATCTGACAAAGTAAGATGAAAACTCACTCAAATATATAAGAAATGTTGAAATTTGGCTTCAAACTAGGAAGATAGACTTTGAAAATTTTCAATCAACACAAAGTGAAAATCGACCTCAATGGGCTTCAATGGATGATAATCGACGATATCTGACAAAGTTAGATGCAAGCTCACTCAAATATATGAGAAATGTTGAAATTCGAGTTCAAATTAGGAAGATAGACTTTGAAAATTTTCAATCAACACAAAGTGACAATCGACCTCAATGGGCTTCAATGGATGTTAATCGAAGATATCTGACAAAGTAAGATGCAAATTCACTCAAATATATGAGAAATGTTGAAATTCGACTTCAAATTAGGAAGATAGACTTTGAAAATTTCCAATCAACACAAAGTGAAAATCGACCTCAATGGGCTTCAATGGATGTTAATCGACGATATCTGACAAAGCAAAATGCAAACTCACTCAAATATATAAGGAATGTTGAAATTCGGCTTCAAACTAGAAAGATAGACTTTGAAAATTTTCAATCAACACAAAGTGACAATCGACCTCAATGGGCTTCAATGGATGTTAATCGAAGATATCTGACAAAGTAAGATGCAAATTCACTCAAATAGATGAGAAATGTTGAAATTCGACTTCAAATTAGGAAGATAGACTTTGAAAATTTCCAATCAACACAAAGTGAAAATCGACCTCAATGGGCTTCAATGGATGTTAATCGACGATATCTGACAAAGTAAGATGCAAACTCACTCAAATATATAAGGAATGTTGAAATTCGGCTTCAAACTAGAAAGATAGACTTTGAAAATTTTCAATCAACACAAAGTGACAATCGACCTCAATGGGCTTCAATGGATGTTAATCGACGATATCTGACAAAGCAAGATGCAAACTCACTCAAATATATAAGGAATGTTGAAATTCGGCTTCAAACTAGAAAGATAGACTTTGAAAATTTTCAATCAACACAATGTGTAAATCGACCTCAATGGGCTTCAATGAATGTTGATCGACGATATCTTACAAAGTAAGATGCAAACTCACTCAAATATATAAGAAATGTTGAAATTCGACTTCAAATTAGGAAGATAGACCTTGAAAATTCTCAATCAACACAAAGTGAAAATCGACCTCAATGGGCTTCAATGAATGTTGATCGACGATATCTGACAAAGTAAGATGTAAACTCACTCAAATATATGAGAAATGTTGGAATTCGGCTTCAAACTAGATAGATAGACTTTGAAAATTTTCAATCAACACAAAGTGAAAATCGACCTCAATGGGCTTCAATGGATCTTAATCGACGATATCTGACAAAGTAAGATGCAAACTCACTCAAATATATAAGAAATGTTGAAATTCGACTTCAAATTAGGAAGATGGACTTTGAAAATTTTCAATCAACACAAAGTGAAAATCGACCTCAATGGGCTTCAATGGATGTTAATCGACGATATCTGACAAAGTAAGATGCAAACTCACTCAAATATATAAGAAATGTTGAAATTCGACTTCAAATTAGGAAGATAGACTTTGAAAATTTTCAATCAACACAAAGTGAAAATCGACCTCAATGGGCTTCAATGGATGTTAATCGAAGATATCTGACAAAGTAAGATGCAAATTCACTCAAATATATGAGAAATGTTGAAATTCGACTTCAAATTAGGAAGATAGACTTTGAAAATTTCCAATCAACACAAAGTGAAAATCGACCTCAATGGGCTTCAATGGATGTTAATCGACGATATCTGACAAAGTAAGATGCAAACTCACTCAAATATATGAGAAATGTTGAAATTCGGCTTCAAACTAGAAAGATAGACTTTGAAAATTTTCAATCAACACAAAGTGAAAATCGACCTCAATGGGCTTCAATGGATCTTAATCGACGATATCTGACAAAGTAAGATGCAAACTCACTCAAATATATAAGAAATGTTGAAATTCGACTTCAAATTAGGAAGATAGACTTTGAAAATTTTCAATCAACACAAAGTGAAAATCGACCTCAATGGGCTTCAATGGATGTTAATCGAAGATATCTGACAAAGTAAGATGCAAATTCACTCAAATATATGAGAAATGTTGAAATTCGACTCCAAATTAGGAAGATAGACTTTGAAAATTTCCAATCAACACAAAGTGAAAATCGACCTCAATGGGCTTCAATGGATGTAAATCGACGATATCTGACAAAGCAAGATGCAAACTCACTCAAATATATAAGGAATGTTGAAATTCGGCTTCAAACTAGAAAGATAGACTTTGAAAATTTTCAATCAACACAAAGTGACAATCGACCTCAATGGGCTTCAATGGATGTTAATCGAAGATATCTCTCAAAGTAAGATGCAAATTCACTCAAATATATGAGAAATGTTGAAATTCGACTTCAAATTAGGAAGATAGACTTTGAAAATTTGCAATCAACACAAAGTGAAAATCGACCTCAATGGGCTTCAATGGATGTTAATCAACGATATCTGACAAAGTTAGATGCAAGCTCACTCAAATATATGAGAAATGTTGAAATTCGAGTTCAAATTAGGAAGATAGACTTTGAAAATTTTCATTCAACACAAAGTGACAATCGACCTCAATGGGCTCCAATGGATGTTATTCGAAGATATCTGACAAAGTAAGATGCAAATTCACTCAAATATATGAGAAATGTTGAAATTCGACTTCAAATTAGGAAGATAGACTTTGAAAATTTCCAATCAACACAAAGTGAAAATCGACCTCAATGGGCTTCAATGGATGTTAATCGACGATATCTGACAAAGCAAGATGCAAACTCACTCAAATATATAAGGAATGTTGAAATTCGGCTTCAAACTAGAAAGATAGACTTTGAAAATTTTCAATCAACACAAAGTGACAATCGACCTCAATGGGCTTCAATGGATGTTAATCGAAGATATCTGACAAAGTAAGATGCAAATTCACTCAAATATATGAGAAATGTTGAAATTCGACTTCAAATTAGGAAGATAGACTTTGAAAATTTGCAATCAACACAAAGTGAAAATCGACCTCAAGGGCTATAATGGATGTTAATCGACGATATCTGACAAAGTAAGATGCAAACTCACTCAAATATATAAGAAATGTTGAAATTCGACTTCAAATTAGGAAGATAGACTATGAAAATTTTCAATCAACACAAAGTGAAAATCGACCTCAATGGGCTTCAATGAATGTTGATCGACGATATCTGACAAAGTAAGATGAAAACTCACTCAAATATATAAGAAATGTTGAAATTCGACTTCAAATTAGGAAGATAGACTTTGAAAATTTTCAATCAACACAAAGTGAAAATCGACCTCAATGGGCTTCAATGGATGTTAATCGAAGATATCTGACAAAGTAAGATGCAAATTCACTCAAATATATGAGAAATGTTGAAATTCGACTTCAAATTAGGAAGATAGACTTTGAAAATTTCCAATCAACACAAAGTGAAAATCGACCTCAATGGGCTTCAATGGATGTTAATCGACGATATCTGACAAAGTAAGATGCAAACTCACTCAAATATATGAGAAATGTTGAAATTCGGCTTCAAACTAGAAAGATAGACTTTGAAAATTTTCAATCAACACAAAGTGAAAATCGACCTCAATGGGCTTCAATGGATCTTAATCGACGATATCTGACAAAGTAAGATGCAAACTCACTCAAATATATAAGAAATGTTGAAATTCGACTTCAAATTAGGAAGATAGACTTTGAAAATTTTCAATCAACACAAAGTGAAAATCGACCTCAATGGGCTTCAATGGATGTTAATCGAAGATATCTGACAAAGTAAGATGCAAATTCACTCAAATATATGAGAAATGTTGAAATTCGACTCCAAATTAGGAAGATAGACTTTGAAAATTTCCAATCAACACAAAGTGAAAATCGACCTCAATGGGCTTCAATGGATGTAAATCGACGATATCTGACAAAGCAAGATGCAAACTCACTCAAATATATAAGGAATGTTGAAATTCGGCTTCAAACTAGAAAGATAGACTTTGAAAATTTTCAATCAACACAAAGTGACAATCGACCTCAATGGGCTTCAATGGATGTTAATCGAAGATATCTCTCAAAGTAAGATGCAAATTCACTCAAATATATGAGAAATGTTGAAATTCGACTTCAAATTAGGAAGATAGACTTTGAAAATTTGCAATCAACACAAAGTGAAAATCGACCTCAATGGGCTTCAATGGATGTTAATCAACGATATCTGACAAAGTTAGATGCAAGCTCACTCAAATATATGAGAAATGTTGAAATTCGAGTTCAAATTAGGAAGATAGACTTTGAAAATTTTCATTCAACACAAAGTGACAATCGACCTCAATGGGCTCCAATGGATGTTATTCGAAGATATCTGACAAAGTAAGATGCAAATTCACTCAAATATATGAGAAATGTTGAAATTCGACTTCAAATTAGGAAGATAGACTTTGAAAATTTCCAATCAACACAAAGTGAAAATCGACCTCAATGGGCTTCAATGGATGTTAATCGACGATATCTGACAAAGCAAGATGCAAACTCACTCAAATATATAAGGAATGTTGAAATTCGGCTTCAAACTAGAAAGATAGACTTTGAAAATTTTCAATCAACACAAAGTGACAATCGACCTCAATGGGCTTCAATGGATGTTAATCGAAGATATCTGACAAAGTAAGATGCAAATTCACTCAAATATATGAGAAATGTTGAAATTCGACTTCAAATTAGGAAGATAGACTTTGAAAATTTGCAATCAACACAAAGTGAAAATCGACCTCAAGGGCTATAATGGATGTTAATCGACGATATCTGACAAAGTAAGATGCAAACTCACTCAAATATATAAGAAATGTTGAAATTCGACTTCAAATTAGGAAGATAGACTATGAAAATTTTCAATCAACACAAAGTGAAAATCGACCTCAATGGGCTTCAATGAATGTTGATCGACGATATCTGACAAAGTAAGATGCAAGCTCACTCAAATATATGAGAAATGTTGAAATTCGAGTTCAAATTAGGAAGATAGACTTTGAAAATTTTCAATCAACACAAAGTGACAATCGACCTCAATGGGCTTCAATGGATGTTAATCGAAGATATCTGACAAAGTAAGATGCAAATTCACTCAAATATATGAGAAATGTTGAAATTCGACTTCAAATTAGGAAGATAGACTTTGAAAATTTCCAATCAACACAAAGTGAAAATCGACCTCAATGGGCTTCAATGGATGTTAATCGACGATATCTGACAAAGCAAGATGCAAACTCACTCAAATATATAAGGAATGTTGAAATTCGGCTTCAAACTAGAAAGATAGACTTTGAAAATTTTCAATCAACACAAAGTGACAATCGACCTCAATGGGCTTCAATGGATGTTAATCGAAGATATCTGACAAAGTAAGATGCAAACTCACTCAAATATATGAGAAATGTTGAAATTCGGCTTCAAACTAGAAAGATAGACTTTGAAAATTTTCAATCAACACAAAGTGAAAATCGACCTCAATGGGCTTCAATGGATCTTAATCGACGATATCTGACAAAGTAAGATGCAAACTCACTCAAATATATAAGAAATGTTGAAATTCGACTTCAAATTAGGAAGATAGACTTTGAAAATTTTCAATCAACACAAAGTGAAAATCGACCTCAATGGGCTTCAATGGATGTTAATCGAAGATATCTGACAAAGTAAGATGCAAATTCACTCAAATATATGAGAAATGTTGAAATTCGACTTCAAATTAGGAAGATAGACTTTGAAAATTTCCAATCAACACAAAGTGAAAATCGACCTCAATGGGCTTCAATGGATGTTAATCGACGATATCTGACAAAGCAAGATGCAAACTCACTCAAATATATAAGGAATGTTGAAATTCGGCCTCAAACTAGAAAGATAGACTTTGAAAATTTTCATTCAACACAAAGTGACAATCGACCTCAATGGGCTTCAATGGATGTTAATCGAAGATATCTGACATAGTAAGATGCAAATTCACTCAAATAGATGAGAAATGTTGAAATTCGACTTCAAATTAGGAAGATAGACTTTGAAAATTTGCAATCAACACAAAGTGAAAATCGACCTCAATGGGCTTCAATGGATGTTAATCGACGATATCTGACAAAGTAAGATGCAACCTCACTCAAATATATAAGAAATGTTGAAATTCGACTTCAAATTAGGAAGATAGACTTTGAAAATTTTCAATCAACACAAAGTGAAAATCGACCTCAATGGGCTTCAATGGATGTTAATCGACGATATCTGACAAAGTAAGATGCAAACTCACTCAAATATATAAGGAATGTTGAAATTCGGCTTCAAACTAGAAAGATAGACTTTGAAAATTTTCAATCAACACAAAGTGACAATCGACCTCAATGGGCTTCAATGGATGTTAATCGACGATATCTGACAAAGCAAGATGCAAACTCACTCAAATATATAAGGAATGTTGAAATTCGGCTTCAAACTAGAAAGATAGACTTTGAAAATTTTCAATCAACACAATGTGTAAATCGACCTCAATGGGCTTCAATGAATGTTGATCGACGATATCTTACAAAGTAAGATGCAAACTCACTCAAATATATAAGAAATGTTGAAATTCGACTTCAAATTAGGAAGATAGACCTTGAAAATTTCCAATCAACACAAAGTGAAAATCGACCTCAATGGGCTTCAATGAATGTTGATCGACGATATCTGACAAAGTAAGATGTAAACTCACTCAAATATATGAGAAATGTTGGAATTCGGCTTCAAAACTAGATAGATAGACTTTGAAAATTTTCAATCAACACAAGTGAAAATCGACCTCAATGGGCTTCAATGGATCTTAATCGACGATATCTGACAAAGTAAGATGCAAACTCACTCAAATATATAAGAAATGTTGAAATTCGACTTCAAATTAGGAAGATGGACTTTGAAAATTTTCAATCAACACAAAGTGAAAATCGACCTCAATGGGCTTCAATGGATGTTAATCGACGATATCTGACAAAGTAAGATGCAAACTCACTCAAATATATAAGAAATGTTGAAATTCGACTTCAAATTAGGAAGATAGACTTTGAAAATTTTCAATCAACACAAAGTGAAAATCGACCTCAATGGGCTTCAATGAATTGTCATCGACGATATCTGACAAAGTAAGATGCAAACTCACTCAAATATATAAGAAATGTTGAAATTCGACTTCAAATTAGGAAGATAGACTTTGAAAATTTTCAATCAACACAATGTGTAAATCGACCTCAATGGGATTCAATGAATGTTGATCGACGATATCTTACAAAGTAAGATGCAAACTCACTCAAATATATAAGAAATGTTGAAATTCGACTTCAAATTAGGAAGATAGACCTTGAAAATTTTCAATCAACACAAAGTGAAAATCGACCTCAATGGGCTTCAATGAATGTTGATCGACGATATCTGACAAAGTAAGATGTAAACTCACTCAAATATATGAGAAAATTTGAAATTCGGCTTCAAACTAGAAAGATAGACTTTGAAAATTTTCAATCAACACAAAGTGAAAATCGACCTCAATGGGCTTCAATGGATCTTAATCGACGATATCTGACAAACTTAGATGCAAACTCACTCAAATATATGAGAAATGTTGAAATTCGACTTCAAATTAGGAAGATAGACTTTGAAAATTTTCAATCAACACAAAGTGACAATCGACCTCAATGGGCTTCAATGGATGTTAATCGAAGATATCTGACAAAGTAAGATGCAAACTCACTCAAATATATAAGAAATGTTGAAATTCGACTTCAAATTAGGAAGATAGACCTTGAAAATTTTCAATCAACACAAAGTGAAAATCGACCTCAATGGGCTTCAATGAATGTTGATCGACGATATCTGACAAAGTAAGATGTAAACTCACTCAAATATATGAGAAATGTTGAAATTCGGCTTCAAACTAGAAAGATAGACTTTGAAAATTTTCAATCAACACAAAGTGAAAATCGACCTCAATGGGCTTCAATGGATCTTAATCGACGATATCTGACAAACTTAGATGCAAACTCACTCAAATATATGAGAAATGTTGAAATTCGACTTCAAATTAGGAAGATAGACTTTGAAAATTTTCAATCATCACAAAGTGAAAATCGACCTCAATGGACTTGAATGGATGTTAATCGACGATATCTGACAAAGTTAGATGCAAGCTCACTCAAATATATGAGAAATGTTGAAATTCGAGTTCAAATTAGGAAGATAGACTTTGAAAATTTTCAATCAACACAAAGTGACAATCGACCTCAATGGGCTTCAATGGATGTTAATCGAAGATATCTGACAAAGTAAGATGCAAATTCACTCAAATATATGAGAAATGTTGAAATTCGACTTCAAATTAGGAAGATAGACTTTGAAAATTTCCAATCAACACAAAGTGAAAATCGACCTCAATGGGCTTCAATGGATGTTAATCGACGATATCTGACAAAGCAAGATGCAAACTCACTCAAATATATAAGGAATGTTGAAATACGGCTTCAAACTAGAAAGATAGACTTTGAAAATTTTCAATCAACACAAAGTGACAATCGACCTCAATGGGCTTCAATGGATGTTAATCGAAGATATCTGACAAAGTAAGATGCAAACTCACTCAAATATATGAGAAATGTTGAAATTCGGCTTCAAACTAGAAAGATAGACTTTGAAAATTTTCAATCAACACAAAGTGAAAATCGACCTCAATGGGCTTCAATGGATCTTAATCGACGATATCTGACAAAGTAAGATGCAAACTCACTCAAATATATAAGAAATGTTGAAATTCGACTTCAAATTAGGAAGATAGACTTTGAAAATTTCCAATCAACACAAAGTGAAAATCGACCTCAATGGGCTTCAATGGATGTTAATCGACGATATCTGACAAAGCAAGATGCAAACTCACTCAAATATATAAGGAATGTTGAAATTCGGCCTCAAACTAGAAAGATAGACTTTGAAAATTTTCATTCAACACAAAGTGACAATCGACCTCAATGGGCTTCAATGGATGTTAATCGAAGATATCTGACATAGTAAGATGCAAATTCACTCAAATAGATGAGAAATGTTGAAATTCGACTTCAAATTAGGAAGATAGACTTTGAAAATTTGCAATCAACACAAAGTGAAAATCGACCTCAATGGGCTTCAATGGATGTTAATCGACGATATCTGACAAAGTAAGATGCAAACTCACTCAAATATATAAGAAATGTTGAAATTCGACTTCAAATTAGGAAGATAGACTTTGAAAATTTTCAATCAACACAAAGTGAAAATCGACCTCAATGGGCTTCAATGAATGTTGATCGACGATATCTGACAAAGTAAGATGCAAACTCACTCAAATATATAAGAAATGTTGAAATTCGACTTCAAATTAGGAAGATAGACTTTGAAAATTTTCAATCAACACAATGTGTAAATCGACCTCAATGGGCTTCAATGAATGTTGATCGACGATATCTTACAAAGTCAGATGCAAACTCACTCAAATATATAAGTAATGTTGAAATTCGACTTCAAATTAGGAAGATAGACCTTGAAAATTTTCAATCAACACAAAGTGAAAATCGACCTCAATGGGCTTCAATGAATGTTGATCGACGATATCTGACAAAGTAAGATGTAAACTCACTCAAATATATGAGAAATGTTGAAATTCGGCTTCAAACTAGAAAGATAGACTTTGAAAATTTTCAATCAACACAAAGTGACAATCGACCTCAATGGGCTTCAATGGATGTTAATCGAAGATATCTGACAAAGTAAGATGCAAATTCACTCAAATATATGAGAAATGTTGAAATTCGACTTCAAATTAGGAAGATAGACTTTGAAAATTTCCAATAAACACAAAGTGGAAATCGACCTCAATGGGCTTCAATGGATCTTAATCGACGATATCTGACAAAGTAAGATGCAAACTCACTCAAATATATAAGAAATGTTGAAATTCGACTTCAAATTAGGAAGATAGACTTTGAAAATTTACAATCAACACAAAGTGAAAATCGACCTCAATGGGCTTCAATGGATGTTAATCGACGATATCTGACAAAGTAAGATGCAAACTCACTCAAATATATAAGAAATGTTGAAATTCGACTTCAAATTAGGAAGATAGACTTTGAAAATTTTCAATCAACACAAAGTGAAAATCGACCTCAATGGGCTTCAATGAATGTTGATCGACGATATCTGACAAAGTAAGATGCAAACTCACTCAAATATATAAGAAATGTTGAAATTCGACTTCAAATTAGGAAGATAGACTTTGAAAATTTTCAATCAACACAATGTGTAAATCGACCTCAATGGGCTTCAATGAATGTTGATCGACGATATCTGACAAAGTAAGATGTAAACTCACTCAAATATATGAGAAATGTTGAAATTCGGCTTCAAACTAGAAAGATAGACTTTGAAAATTTTCAATCAACACAAAGTGAAAATCGACCTCAATGGGCTTCAATGGATCTTAATCGACGATATCTGACAAACTTAGATGCAAACTCACTCAAATATATGAGAAATGTTGAAATTCGACTTCAAATTAGGAAGATAGATTTTGAAAATTTTCAATCATCACAAAGTGAAAATCGACCTCAATGGACTTGAATGGATGTTAATCGACGATATCTGACAAAGTTAGATGCAAGCTCACTCAAATATATGAGAAATGTTGAAATTCGAGTTCAAATTAGGAAGATAGACTTTGAAAATTTTCAATCAACACAAAGTGACAATCGACCTCAATGGGCTTCAATGGATGTTAATCGAAGATATCTGACAAAGTAAGATGCAAATTCACTCAAATATATGAGAAATGTTGAAATTCGACTTCAAATTAGGAAGATAGACTTTGAAAATTTCCAATCAACACAAAGTGAAAATCGACCTCAATGGGCTTCAATGGATGTTAATCGACGATATCTGACAAAGCAAGATGCAAACTCACTCAAATATATAA
Source organism: Diorhabda sublineata (assembly GCF_026230105.1). Taxonomy (NCBI): domain Eukaryota; kingdom Metazoa; phylum Arthropoda; class Insecta; order Coleoptera; family Chrysomelidae; genus Diorhabda; species Diorhabda sublineata. The sequence continues at coordinate 144,113 of NW_026614199.1, forward strand.
GGAATGTTGAAATTCGGCTTCAAACTAGAAAGATAGACTTTGAAAATTTTCAATCAACACAAAGTGACAATCGACCTCAATGGGCTTCAATGGATGTTAATCGAAGATATCTGACAAAGTAAGATGCAAACTCACTCAAATATATGAGAAATGTTGAAATTCGGCTTCAAACTAGAAAGATAGACTTTGAAAATTTTCAATCAACACAAAGTGAAAATCGACCTCAATGGGCTTCAATGGATCTTAATCGACGATATCTGACAAAGTAAGATGCAAACTCACTCAAATATATAAGAAATGTTGAAATTCGACTTCAAATTAGGAAGATATACTTTGAAAATTTTCAATCAACACAAAGTGAAAATCGACCACAATGGGCTTCAATGGATGTTAATCGAAGATATCTGACAAAGTAAGATGCAAATTCACTCAAATATATGAGAAATGTTGAAATTCGACTTCAAATTAGGAAGATAGACTTTGAAAATTTCCAATCAACACAAAGTGAAAATCGACCTCAATGGGCTTCAATGGATGTTAATCGACGATATCTGACAAAGCAAGATGCAAACTCACTCAAATATATAAGGAATGTTGAAATTCGGCTTCAAACTAGAAAGATAGACTTTGAAAATTTTCAATCAACACAAAGTGACAATCGACCTCAATGGGCTTCAATGGATGTTAATCGAAGATATCTGACAAAGTAAGATGCAAATTCACTCAAATAGATGAGAAATGTTGAAATTCGACTTCAAATTAGGAAGATAGACTTTGAAAATTTGCAATCAACACAAAGTGAAAATCGACCTCAATGGGCTTCAATGGATGTTAATCGACGATATCTGACAAAGTAAGATGCAAACTCACTCAAATATATAAGAAATGTTGAAATTCGACTTCAAATTAGGAAGATAGACTTTGAAAATTTTCAATCAACACAAAGTGAAAATCGACCTCAATGGGCTTCAATGAATGTTGATCGACGATATCTGACAAAGTAAGATGCAAACTCACTCAAATATATAAGAAATGTTGAAATTCGACTTCAAATTAGGAAGATAGACTTTGAAAATTTTCAATCAACACAATGTGTAAATCGACCTCAATGGGCTTCAATGAATGTTGATCGACGATATCTTACAAAGTAAGATGCAAACTCACTCAAATATATAAGAAATGTTGAAATTCGACTTCAAATTAGGAAGATAGACTTTGAAAATTTTCAATCAACACAAAGTGAAAATCGACCTCAATGGGCTTCAATGAATGTTGATCGACGATATCTGACAAAGTAAGATGTAAACTCACTCAAATATATGAGAAATGTTGAAATTCGGCTTCAAACTAGAAAGATAGACTTTGAAAATTTTCAATCAACACAAAGTGACAATCGACCTCAATGGGCTTCAATGGATGTTAATCGAAGATATCTGACAAAGTAAGATGCAAATTCACTCAAATAGATGAGAAATGTTGAAATTCGACTTCAAATTAGGAAGATAGACTTTGAAAATTTGCAATCAACACAAAGTGAAAATCGACCTCAATGGGCTTCAATGGATGTTAATCGACGATATCTGACAAAGTAAGATGCAAACTCACTCAAATATATGAGAAATGTTGAAATTCGGCTTCAAACTAGAAAGATAGACTTTGAAAATTTTCAATCAACACAAAGTGACAATCGACCTCAATGGGCTTCAATGGATGTTAATCGAAGATATCTGACAAAGTAAGATGCAAATTCACTCAAATATATGAGAAATGTTGAAATTCGACTTCAAATTAGGAAGATAGACTTTGAAAATTTCCAATAAACACAAAGTGAAAATCGACCTCAATGGGCTTCAATGGATCTTAATCGACGATATCTGACAAAGTAAGATGCAAACTCACTCAAATATATAAGAAATGTTGAAATTCGACTTCAAATTAGGAAGATAGACTTTGAAAATTTACAATCAACACAAAGTGAAAATCGACCTCAATGGGCTTCAATGGATGTTAATCGACGATATCTGACAAAGTAAGATGCAAACTCACTCAAATATATAAGAAATGTTGAAATTCGACTTCAAATTAGGAAGATAGACTTTGAAAATTTTCAATCAACACAAAGTGAAAATCGACCTCAATGGGCTTCAATGAATGTTGATCGACGATATCTGACAAAGTAAGATGCAAACTCACTCAAATATATAAGAAATGTTGAAATTCGACTTCAAATTAGGAAGATAGACTTTGAAAATTTTCAATCAACACAATGTGTAAATCGACCTCAATGGGCTTCAATGAATGTTGATCGACGATATCTTACAAAGTAAGATGCAAACTCACTCAAATATATAAGAAATGTTGAAATTCGACTTCAAATCAGGAAAATAGACTTTGAAAATTTTCAATCAACACAAAGTGAAAATCGATCTCAATGGGCTTCAATGATGTTAATCGACGATATCTAACAAAGTCAGATGCTAACTCATTCAAATATATAAGAAACTAGCTGACCCGGCCACGCGTTGCTGTGGCTGAAGTTTTTGTTATATTACATTATAGTAAACAATCTAAGAGGAACGATAAAAGAACATCAGACACGGAGTCCACTATGCTTATTTACACAGATGGTATTTGAAAAAAAAAATGGTGATCTCCTTATTTGACTTTCTACTACTATAACCCTTTAGTACAATGAAATTATTTACGAACAAAGACGAAAATGTTGATGGTGGTATACAAATTCACTGGATTGAGATTTGAAGGGGAAGTACGTTGAACACAATTAATTAAAATGTTCTTACACTTGATATTAAGCAGAAATCAATACAAAATAAAAATTTATCAGATTTATTATTTCCATTTAATTTTATAACAAATAAGTATATTACAGTATAATACAGTAAATAACATGTGACGCTTAAACATCATGAATGAGGTAGGCAAGGCAGACAGTCTTAAACTTTTAAACATTAATGTCTCTTTTTTTGAATTATAAATACTTTCAATTTCAATTTAATTTAACACCAATCGGTGCACAATGTTTTTGGTTAACCTGTCTTTAGCTAACACAAATAGATTCGACGGTTTCCCAACACGTGAACACGCAACATATAGTTGCCCATGAGAAAAACATGGATTTTCCAAATCTAAACCACAAATGGACATTGTTTGACCTTGAGATTTATTTATAGACATGGCGAAAGCTAAACGAATTGGAAACTGTAGCCTTTTGAAGGGTATGGTAGAATCTGATGGTATCATCGGAATACGTGGCAGAAAAACCACTTTTCCTTTAAACTTCCCAGCCAAAATGGTTGCTTCAAGAATGTTACCGGTGATCTTTTTGATGACCAAACGCGTACCGTTACATAATTGAGGCGGATTCAAATTACGGAGGAGAATAATAGGGGAACCAATCTTTAATCGAAGATTATGTGGTGGCATTCCAGGTATATCTAATGAATTTAAAAATTCAATCGGAAAATTTACACTTTCATTTTCATCAACAACAGTATCGATTGATTTAAAAGACATCAGATCGCCTGGTAACAACTGTTGTATCTGGAAGTTAATTTCGTCAACATCAACGTTTTTGGCTGCCAAAATCGCCCGTTGACTGAGCCATTCATGATTCAAATAATTATTCTGTATATCCGGGAAAATACTCTGAATCAATTCATTTTTATCCTGAACAACAGTGCAAAAATTGTCTGGTAGTTTAATGCATTGCGTATTTGGTTGCAGTTCTATTTTACCGTTCCCAATATCTAGTAGTTGTTCGGAAAATATTTGTGCTGATGGATCATTTTGCAATTGTACTCGCATATTTATGGTCAATCGAAGTGTTTCAACACTTCGCCATAAGAATGATTGTTTCAAACATGCATTAATCTCATCCGCGAAAGTTGAGCGAGGTATAACCGGTAAGGTCTGCCGGAAGTCACCAGACAAAAGTAAGATAACACCACCGAAAAGTCTATTATTGCTGTTTAAATCTTGCATAGTTCTGTTTAATGCTTCAAGTGAATATTTGTGTGCCATTGTGCACTCATCCCAAATTATTATAGAACTCTTTCGCAACACTGCAGCTATTCCACTATTCTTTTTGATGTTACACATTGCATCTGGTTTATTATGAACGTCCAATGGCAGCTTGAATGTTGAATGTGCTGTTCGCCCACCATCCAGTAAAGTAGCCGCAATGCCTGACGATGCTACTGCTAATGCGATTTTTTGTTGCGACCGTATTTTGGCAAGAATCAACGATATTAAAAATGTCTTACCGGTTCCACCGGGTGCATCCAAGAAAAAAAAAACCGCCTTGTTCAGCAGCAACAGCCAGCATAATCCGATCATAAATAATTTTTTGTTCTGCTGTCAGTAATGGTTCACTGTTCATGATAATTGTTGCTAAACTTCCATGGTCATATTGCTTTTCTCGTTGTAAATCGGTATTGACTAAGTCGGTGGCTGGACGATTAGGTGATGGCATACCATAATGATTAAGTGGTAAATTTGAAATAAGAACACATAAATCCTCGATCAAGACCAATGCTTCATTGTACATCTCTGGTGTATAATCTATGTTTTGGCATTGATTTGTTTGTCTAATTCGGTGCAAGATGTCTTCTGTCATACAATTTCTATATTTTTCCCACAAAGTTTGTGCTTGCGAGGGATAACATGTCGTCAAAATAATTGCAAACAACTGACGAATGTTATTCGGTGTTGATGTCAACGCAGCATCAGCAAGCGTTAAGTCCCAATGGTTATCGTCTTCTAGCAATTGCAGTTCACGACATGCATCCTGGTATGTATTGAATACTCGACCATTAACTGTTCGTAAAAATTCAAAAGACGTTGGTCCGGGAACATTCACCAATAACAAACGTAAATAGAAGCACTCACGTTGCTTTGGATGTACCGTGTAAAGTCTCCCCAATGTCTTAGCTTTGAATATGCCTGTAATGGAAGGATGTGGTTTTCCTTGTTTCCGTGGCTCCCATTTTTTACTGGATTTGTTCCATGTGAAGTAACGTGGAACATCACCATACACCAATGTCTTCGCGAATTGGCCAAAAACATCAGGTTTTTGACACAATGTAAAAAATTCAGTTAGAGTCGTTTTCGGAGCTTCGAACGCTCTTTGGAGAACATTTTCTCCAGTAAAGTATACACGTTGACCGTTTTCAAGATGTATTGCCAGATGTTGGACAGCAGGATCTCTTTCGTGGATGGGAAAGCTGAGAATATGCCAAATAGCTTCATTGCTGCTAATGTATCTGCCCATTTGGTATCGTGCTATTTCGTCATTTTTATTTATGTTTTGTACTTCAAATATGGCCAAATCACTGCCTTTGTTTACATATTTACAAATATACTTAATTGATTTAACAGAACTGCAAAGCTCAACATTGATATGAGCTTTGTAAGTTTTTGAAAGTAGTGGTGAGTATGGTACCACCCACTGATTATCAAACTCAACTTGATTTGGAAAGTTCGGCAGTCGCATTGTAAATGTGTGGCCACCATTCTCAGTACTTCTGCGGCGATACATTGGATAACCATCAATATCCGTGATCGTGTCATTCGTATGCGGCTTTGGGAAGTTTTTTTTACATTTTCCATTTTCCATGCACGGTGACGTCATGTTGAAAGCACCGCATGGCCCATGGATCATGTGTTTGGTGACAATATCAAATAATTCTTGATCAATTAATGGGTCTGGAATTTCGGCTGAAATTATTTGATCGATTTCTTCAGGACGGATTCTATCTTTAAGCCAAACCAAAATGTGGGCATGAGGCAAACCTCGCTTTTGCCACTCTATCGTATACAGCCAACAACGTGTGATACCAAAAATTGAATATTTAACAATAAAATCAATTAAGGATTTCAATTTTTGTTTAAACACCCGTGCAGTTAAATCATGACGATGAATGGCTTGTTGTCCTGGCAATAGTAAAGTTTGTATCTCTTCCCAATTCGGATTACATGTGAATGTAATAAATAAATCCGGTCGGCCGTAATGACGTACGTAAGTCATCGCATCTTGTATGTATTCCTGCATGTTCCGTGGGCTGCCGATGTAGCTTGAAGGTAAAATGAAAGCATTACCGATGTCATTGGGATTTAAATTTCCATCGATGTTTCCAGCAACAGCATCTCGTAAGTGAATATATTCTTCCGATCGTAGTTTTGCCTGGTTGAATCGAAGGAATCGCAAGCGTTCGCTTTCGACCTTAGCATACATATCAACAATGTATTGATGGAACAGCTGACGATATCGAAGGATATAATTGTCTTGATGTTGTCTAACCATTATTCGGTGTGCGTAGTAGTTCATTGAGCTAACTTTTTTATTTCTGTAATCACCTAAAAAAATAAAAAATAAAATGCAATACGAAATTAAAATCTATACATACAGTAAGAAAATAAATAGATAATTGTCAAATTTACCGGTATTTGGATCATACTGTTTGATATTGAGGTGATATTCATCTTGTCCTTGCCAAAATATTAATGGATATTGTAGTGCATCATATGAACGGTGTAGATCCGAAATCGTACTGACAGTGTTGTCTCGCCGTGTAATTTTTATAGATCTTTCGTCAACTGGATCACCAACCATGATAACAGCAACCTCATCAACAGTTGGAGCGTTGAATCTACCAGCATGTTCACCTAATGGTACTTTGTCGGCTTTAATGACGATTTGATAATTGTCATTTTGCAGTCGTGGCGAAACTCTTTTGATCAATTGAATTAGTTGATTGTGATCTTCTAAAAAATTTTCCAATAATATCACAATTGCTCTTTCCTCTGCTTGTTCAATAAAATTATACAGGCACCGAGTCGTCACGCGCTCTTCACAATCGCCCATAAAATAAATTTGAAGAAATTTCGGATTGTTATCAGGCATTGGCATCAGTGATCCGATTTTATGGTACACCTGGCCTTGAATTTTGAATGTAGTTTCAAAATTACGTCCATCGGATGCACGATCGCAAATTTTAGTTGCCCCAAATGACGTCATTTGGAAGCAAGAATTAAATTTGCGTATCTTACGCAAAAATAATTTGGAATCATCTGAATTGCCAGTAAGAAGGGATAATAAAGGCTCCGGCGGAGCGGGTAGAGGTGACAGCACAACTTTTCCTGATGCGCAGCACATGCCGGCTGCTTCATTCCGAAATTTCAATGCCTGACAATATTGACATACTTTATCCATTCCACCGATAGCAATTTTTGAATGCGCTGAGTAGTTAATATCTGGTGCATATTCAAAGGCAAGCCGAACGAATGATGCACGTGTTAATGAGCGGCTGATCCGTTGCCTTTGTCGATCTAGTACTCGTACTGTAGCTATGTTTCGTTCTCGTGCCGCTCTTGTTCTCGTAATATTCTGTTGCAGACGTTCGTCACGCTGTTCTTGAGATTCTTGTGCACGACTTTCTGCAGTCCTGATTCTTTGAGCTGCATTTCTTGTTTCGATTTGTTCTGGTAATTGCTGAGCTCTTTCAACACGTTTGCGTCGTGCCTCTCTGGTGCACGCGTTGTTGAGGTTAGATTTTTTCGGTGGCATTTGACTGAAAATAATAAATTAATCGTTTAAATATGAGAAAAAAAAATTGAAAATCATTCTAATTAAGTTTTATAATTATGTGATAATACTGACATGTACATATTTAAATTATAGATTATAGATAATAATTTCAATAAGAATTGAAATACTAATTTAATCGTTTAAATATAAGAAAAAAAATCTGAAAAACTTGTTATCATAGCACATTGAAATAATAAGTGCTAAATAATTTTTAATAGAGATTAAATAAAAACAATAAAAAAAATATTTGTACAACTATTGAAAAAGTGTAGGAAATTGTGTATCATTTTTTCATTGACATTTTAATTAAATTTTATAATTATGTGATAATACTTACATACATATATTCAAATTAAATTATAAAGTTTTGATCAATGAAGCACAAATAAGTAAAAAGCAGGATTAATTTCACTGTATTATCTTCATTATAATATGAATTCAATTAACATTTCAGTCTAAGTAACACGTGGCCGGCTATGCTAACACCAAAAATTTAAAAAGTGGAAATAATTGAATTATGCGGTATTTCGTTCACTACAAAATAAATTTAATTAATTTTATAGCGTCAACAACACGTGGTAATTATGCTGTGAAAATGTAGCTTATATGACACGTTCGTAGATTTACCATAGCAGCGCCATCTATTGATTACTTACTCAACCCAGTCGAAAGGTATCGACATCTGTTAGAATCATTTGGAGTTAACAGATAATTGTGACTGTCAAATAATAACAGACGAATAATTAGCAATAAATTAAAATTGCGACTATAATTTGAGATTTAAACTATCCTATCTCTCAAGTTGGATCGAACTGCACATGGTGTGCAAATTTTATTATAATCGGTTAAGTGGTTTAGGAGTCCATTGAGGACAAACATTGTGACACGAGATTTATATATATTAAGATGTTGAAATTCGACTTCAAATTAGGAAGATAGACTTTGAAAATTTTCAATCAACACAAAGTGAAAATCGACCTCAATGGACTTGAATGGATGTTAATCGACGATATCTGACAAAGTTAGATGCAAGCTCACTCAAATATATGAGAAATGTTGAAATTCGAGTTCAATTTAGGAAGATAGACTTTGAAAATTTTCAATCAACACAAAGTGACAATCGACCTCAATGGGCTTCAATGGATGTTAATCGAAGATATCTGACAAAGTAAGATGCAAATTCACTCAAATATATGAGAAATGTTGGAATTCGACTTCAAATTAGGAAGATAGACTTTGAAAATTTCCAATCAACACAAAGTGAAAATCGACCTCAATGGGCTTCAATGGATGTTAATCGACGATATCTGACAAAGCAAGATGCAAACTCACTCAAATATATAAGGAATGTTGAAATTCGGCTTCAAACTAGAAAGATAGACTTCGAAAATTTTCAATCAACACAAAGTGACAATCGACCTCAATGGGCTTCAATGGATGTTAATCGAAGATATCTCACAAAGTAAGATGCAAACTCACTCAAATATATAAGAAATGTTGAAATTCGACTTCAAATTAGGAAGATAGACTTTGAAAATTTCCAATCAACACAAAGTGAAAATCGACCTCAATGGGCTTCAATGGATGTTAATCGACGATATCTGACAAAGCAAGATGCAAACTCACTCGAATATATAAGGAATGTTGAAATTCGGCTTCAAACTAGAAAGATAGACTTTGAAAATTTTCAATCAACACAAAGTGACAATCGACCTCAATGGGCTTCAATGGATGTTAATCGACGATATCTGACAAAGTAAGATGCAAACTCACTCAAATATATAAGAAATGTTGAAATTCGACTTCAAATTAGGAAGATAGACTTTGAAAATTTTCAATCAACACAAAGTGAAAATCGACCAATGGGCTTCAATGAATGTTGATCGACGATATCTGACAAAGTAAGATGCAAACTCACTCAAATATATAAGAAATGTTGAAATTCGGCTTCAAACTAGGAAGATAGACTTTGAAAATTTTCAATCAACACAAAGTGACAATCGACCTCAATGGGCTTCAATGAATGTTGATCGACGATATCTGACATAGTAAGATGCAAACTCACTCAAATATATAAGGAATGTTGAAATTCGGCTTCAAACTAGAAAGATAGACTTTGAATATTTTCAATCAACACAAAGTAACAATCGACCTCAATGGGCTTCAATGGATGTTAATCGAAGATATCTGACAAAGTAAGATGCAAATTCACTCAAATATATGGGAAATGTTGAAATTCGACTTCAAATTAGGAAGATAGACTTTGAAAATTTCCAATCAACACAAAGTGAAAATCGACCTCAATGGGCTTCAATGGATGTTAATCGACGATATCTGACAAAGTAAGATGCAAACTCACTCAAATATATAAGAAATGTTGAAATTCGACTTCAAATTAGGAAGATAGACTTTGAAAATTTTCATACAACACAAAGTGAAAATCGCCCTCAATGGGCTTCAATGAATGTTGATCGACGATATCTGACAAAGTAAGATGCAAACTCACTCAAATATATAAGGAATGTTGAAATTCGGCTTCAAACTAGAAAGATAGACTTTGAAAATTTTCAATCAACACAAAGTGACAATCGACCTCAATGGGCTTCAATGGATGTTAATCGAAGATATCTGACAAAGCAAGATGCAAACTCACTCAAATATATAAGGAATGTTGAAATTCGGCTTCAAACTAGAAAGATAGACTTCGAAAATTTCCAATCAACACAAAGTGAAAATCGACCTCAATGGGCTTCAATGAATGTTGATCGACGATATCTGACAAAGTAAGATGCAAACTCACTCAAATATATAAGAAATGTTGAAATTCGACTTCAAATTAGGAAGATAGACTTTGAAAATTTCCAATCAACACAAAGTGAAAATCGACCTCAATGGGCTTCAATGGATGTTAATCGACGATATCTGACAAAGCAAGATGCAAACTCACTCAAATATATAAGGAATGTTGAAATTCGACTTCAAATTAGGAAGATAGACTTTGAAAATTTTCAATCAACACAAAGTGAAAATCGACCTCAATGGGCTTCAATGAACGTTGATCGACGATATCTGACAAAGTAAGATGCAAACTCACTCAAATATATAAGAAATGTTGAAATTCGACTTCAAATTAGGAAGATAGACTTTGAAAATTTTCAATCAACACAAAGTGAAAATCGACCTCAATGGGCTTCAATGAATGTTGATCGACGATATCTGACAAAGTAAGATGCAAACTCACTCAAATATATAAGAAATGTTGAAATTCGACTTCAAATTAGGAAGATAGACTTTGAAAATTTCCAATCAACACAAAGTGAAAATCGACCTCAATGGGCTTCAATGGATGTTAATCGACGATATCTGACAAAGCAAGATGCAAACGCACTCAAATATATAAGGAATGTTGAAATTCGGCTTCAAACTAGAAAGATAGACTTTGAAAATTTTCAATCAACACAAAGTGACAATCGACCTCAATGGGCTTCAATGGATGTTAATCGACGATATCTGACAAAGTAAGATGCAAACTCACTCAAATATATAAGAAATGTTGAAATTCGACTTCAAATTAGGAAGATAGACTTTGAAAATTTTCAATCAACACAAAGTGAAAATCGACCTCAATGGGCTTCAATGAATGTTGATCGACGATATCTGACAAAGTAAGGTGCAAACTCACTCAAATATATAAGAAATGTTGAAATTCGACTTCAAATTAGGAAGATAGACTTTGAAAATTTTCATACAACACAAAGTGAAAATCGACCTCAATGGGCTTCAATGAATGTTGATCGACGATATCTGACAAAGTAAGATGCAAACTCACTCAAATATATAAGGAATGTTGAAATTCGGCTTCAAACTAGAAAGATAGACTTTGAAAATTTTCAATCAACACAAAGTGACAATCGACCTCAATGGGCTTCAATGGATGTTAATCGAAGATATCTGACAAAGTAAGATGCAAATTCACTCAAATATATGAGAAATGTTGAAATTCGACTTCAAATTAGGAAGATAGACTTTGAAAATTTCCAATCAACACAAAGTGAAAATCGATCTCAATGGGCTTCAATGGATGTTAATCGACGATATCTGACAAAGTAAGATGCAAACTCACTCAAATATATAAGAAATGTTGAAATTCGACTTCAAATTAGGAAGATAGACTTTGAAAATTTTCATACAACACAAAGTGAAAATCGACCTCAATGGGCTTCAATGAATGTTGATTGACGATATCTGACAATGTAAGATGCAAACTCACTCAAATATATAAGGAATGTTGAAATTCGGCTTCAAACTAGAAAGATAGACTTTGAAAATTTTCAATCAACACAAAGTGACAATCGACCTCAATGGGCTTCAATGGATGTTAATCGAAGATATCTGACAAAGCAAGATGCAAACTCACTCAAATATATAAGGAATGTTGAAATTCGGCTTCAAACTAGAAAGATAGACTTCGAAAATTTTCAATCAACACAAAGTGACAAACGACCTCAATGGGCTTCAATGGATGTTATTCGGAGATATCTGACAAAGTAAGATGCAAATTCACTCAAATATATGAGAAATGATGAAATTCGACTTCAAATTAGGAAGATAGACTTTGAAAATTTCCAATCAACACAAAGTGAAAATCGACCTCAATGGGCTTCAATGGATGTTAATCGACGATATCTGACAAAGTAAGATGCAAACTCACTCAAATATATAAGAAATGTTGAAATTCGACTTCAAATTAGGAAGATAGACTTTGAAAATTTTCAATCAACACAAAGTGAAAATCGACCTCAATGGGCTTCAATGAACGTTGATCGACGATATCTGACAAAGTAAGATGCAAACTCACTCAAATATATAAGAAATGTTGAAATTCGACTTCAAATTAGGAAGATAGACTTTGAAAATTTTCAATCAACACAAAGTGAAAATCGACCTCAATGGGCTCCAATGAATGTTGATCGACGATATCTGACAAAGTAAGATGCAAACTCACTCAAATATATAAGGAATGTTGAAATTCGGCTTCAAACTAAAAAGATAGACTTTGAAAATTTTCAATCAACACAAAGTGACAATCGACCTCAATGGGCTTCAATGGATGTTAATCGAAGATATCTGACAAAGTAAGATGCAAATTCACTCAAATATATGAGAAATGATGAAATTCGACTTCAAATTAGGAAGATAGACTTTGAAAATTCCCAATCAACACAAAGTGAAAATCGATCTCAATGGGCTTCAATGATGTTAATCGACGATATCTGACAAAGTCAGATGCTAACTCATTCAAATATATAAGAAATGTTGAAATTAGACTTCAAATTAAGAAGATAGACTATGAAAATTTTCAATCAACAAAAAGTGAAAATCGACCTCAATGGGCTTCAATGGATGATAATCGACGATATCTGACAAAGTTAGATGCAAGCTCACTCAAATATATGAGAAATGTTGAAATTCGGCTTCAAACTAGAAAGATAGACTTTGAAAATTTTCAATCAACACAAAGTGACAATCGACCTCAATGGGCTTCAATGGATGTTAATCGAAGATATCTGACAAAGCAAGATGCAAACTCACTCAAATATATAAGGAATGTTGAAATTCGGCTTCAAACTAGAAAGATAGACTTCGAAAATTTTCAATCAACACAAAGTGACAAACGACCTCAATGGGCTTCAATGGATGTTATTCGGAGATATCTGACAAAGTAAGATGCAAATTCACTCAAATATATGAGAAATGATGAAATTCGACTTCAAATTAGGAAGATAGACTTTGAAAATTTCCAATCAACACAAAGTGAAAATCGACCTCAATGGGCTTCAATGGATGTTAATCGAAGATATCTGACAAACTTAGATGCAAACTCACTCAAATATATGAGAAATGTTGAAATTCGACTTCAAATTAGGAAGATAGACTTTGAAAATTCCCAATCAACACAAAGTGAAAATCGATCTCAATGGGCTTCAATGATGTTAATCGACGATATCTGACAAAGTCAGATGCTAACTCATTCAAATATATAAGAAATGTTGAAATTAGACTTCAAATTAAGAAGATAGACTATGAAAATTTTCAATCAACAAAAAGTGAAAATCGACCTCAATGGGCTTCAATGGATGATAATCGACGATATCTGACAAAGTTAGATGCAAGCTCACTCAAATATATGAGAAATGTTGAAATTCGAGTTCAAATTAGGAAGATAGACTTTGAAAATTTTCAATCAACACAAAGTGAAAATCGACCCCAATGGGCTTCAATGGATGTTAATCGACGATATCTGACAAACTAATATGCAAACTCACTCAAATATATAAGAAATGTTAAAATTCGACTTCAAATTAGGAAGATAGACTTTGAAAATTTTCAATCAACACAAAGTGAAAATCGACCTCAATGGGCTTCAATGGATGTTAATCGACGGAATCTGACAAAGTAAGATGCAAACTCACTCAAATATATAAGAAATGTTGAAATTCGACTTCAAATTAGGAAGATAGACTTTGAAAATTTTCAATCAACACAAAGTGAAAATCGACCTCAATGGGCTTCAATGGATGTTAATCGACGGAATCTGACAAAGTAAGATGCAAACTCACTCAAATATATAAGAAATGTTGAAATTCGACTTCAAATTAGGAAGATAGACTTTGAAAATTTTCAATCAACACAAAGTGAAAATCGACCTCAATGGGCTTGAATGGATGTTAATCAACGATATCTGACAAACTTAGATGCAAGCTCACTCAAATATATGAGAAATGTTGAAATTCGAGTTCAAATTAGGAAGATAGACTTTGAAAATTTTCAATCAACACAAAGTGAAAATCGACCTCAATGGGCTTGAATGGATGTTAATCAACGATATCTGACAAATTATATGCAAACTCACTCAAATATATGAGAAATGTTGAAATTCGACTTCAAATTAGGAAGATAGACTTTGAAAATTTCCAATCAACACAAAGTGAAAATCGACCTCAATGGGCTTCAATGGATGTTAATCGACGATATCTGACAAAGTTAGATGCTAACTCACACAAATATATGAGAAATGTTGAAATTAGACTTCAAATTAAGAAGATAGACTATGAAAATTTTCAATCAACACAAAGTGAAAATCGACCTCAATGGGCTTCAATGGATGTTAATCGACGAAATCTGAGAAAGTAAGATGCAAACTCACTCAAATATATAAGAAATGTTGAAATTCGACTTCAAATTAGGAAGATTGACTTTGAAAATTTCCAATCAACACAAAGTGAAAATCGACCTCAATGGGCTTCAATGGATGTTAATCGACGATATCTGACAAAGTTAGATGCAAGCTCACTCAAATATATGAGAAATGTTGAAATTCGAGTTCAAATTAGGAAGATAGACTTTGAAAATTTTCAATCAACACAAAGTGAAAATCGACCCCAATGAGCTTCAATGGATGTTAATCGACGAAATCTGACAAAGTAAGATGCAAACTCACTCAAATATATAAGAAATGTTAGAATTCGACTTCAAATTAGGAAGATAGACTTTGAAAATTTTCAATGAACACAAAGTGAAAATCGACCTCAATGGGCTTCAATGGATGTTAATCGACGAAATCTGACAAAGTAATATGCAAACTCACTCAAATATATAAGAAATGTTGAAATTCGACTTCAAATTAGGAAGATAGACTTTGAAAATTTCCAATCAACACAAAGTGAAAATCGACCTCAATGGGCTTCAATGGATGTTAATCGACGAAATCTGACAAAGTAAGATGCAAACTCACTCAAATATATAAGAAATGTTGAAATTCGACTTCAAATTAGGAAGATAGACTTTGAAAATTTTCAATCAACACAAAGTGAAAATCGACCTCAATGGGCTTGAATGGATGTTAATCAACGATATCTGACAAACTTATATGCAAACTCACTCAAATATATGAGAAATGTTGAAATTCGACTTCAAATTAGGAAGATAGACTTTGAAAATTTTCATACAACACAAAGTGAAAATCGACCTCAATGGGCTTCAATGGATGTTAATCGACGATATCTGACAAAGTTAGATGCTAACTCACACAAATATATGAGAAATGTTGAAATTAGACTTCAAATTAAGAAGATAGACTATGAAAATTTTCAATCAACACAAAGTGAAAATCGACCTCAATGGGCTTCAATGGATGTTAATCGACGAAATCTGAGAAAGTAAGATGCAAACTCACTCAAATATATAAGAAATGTTGAAATTCGACTTCAAATTAGGAAGATAGACTTTGAAAATTTCCAATCAACACAAAGTGAAAATCGACCTCAATGGGCTTCAATGGATGTTAATCGACGATATCTGACAAAGTTAGATGCAAGCTCACTCAAATATATGAGAAATGTTGAAATTCGAGTTCAAATTAGGAAGATAGACTTTGAAAATTTTCAATCAACACAAAGTGAAAATCGACCCCAATGAGCTTCAATGGATGTTAATCGACGAAATCTGACAAAGTAAGATGCAAACTCACTGAAATATATAAGAAATGTTAAAATTCGACTTCAAATTAGGAAGATAGACTTTGAAAATTTTCAATGAACACAAAGTGAAAATCGACCTCAATGGGCTTCAATGGATGTTAATCGACGAAATCTGACAAAGTAAGATGCAAACTCACTCAAATATATAAGAAATGTTGAAATTCGACTTCAAATTAGGAAGATAGACTTTGAAAATTTCCAATCAACACAAAGTGAAAATCGACCTCAATGGGCTTCAATGGATGTTAATCGACGAAATCTGAGAAAGTAAGATGCAAACTCACTCAAATATATAAGAAATGTTGACATTCGACTTCAAATTAGGAAGATAGACTTTGAAAATTTCCAATCAACACAAAGTGAAAATCGACCTCAATGGGCTTCAATGGATGTTAATCGACGATATCTGACAAAGTTAGATGCAAGCTCACTCAAATATATGAGAAATGTTGAAATTCGAGTTCAAATTAGGAAGATAGACTTTGAAAATTTTCATTCAACACAAAGTGAAAATCGACCCCAATGGGCTTCAATGGATGTTAATCGACGATATCTGACAAACTTATATGCAAACTCACTCAAATATATAAGAAATATTGAAATTCGACTTCAAATTAGGAAGATAGACTTTGAAAATTTTCAATCAACACAAAGTGAAAATCGACCTCAATGGGCTTGAATGGATGTTAATCAACGATATCTGACAAACTTAGATGAAAACTCACTCAAATATATGAGAAATGTTGAAATTCGATTTCAAATTAGGAAGATAGACTTTGAAAATTTCCAATCAACACAAAGTGAAAATCGACCTCAATGGGCTTCAATGGATGATAATCGACGAAATCTGACAAAGTAAGATGCAAACTCACTCAAATATATAAGAAATGTTGAAATTCGACTTCAAATTAGGAAGATAGACTTTGAAAATTTTCAATCAACACAAAGTGAAAATCGACCTCAATGGGCTTGAATGGATGTTAATCAACGATATCTGACAAACTTATATGCAAACTCACTCAAATATATGAGAAATGTTGAAATTCGACTTCAAATTAGGAAGATAGACTTTGAAAATTTTCATACAACACAAAGTGAAAATCGACCTCAATGGGCTTCAATGGATGTTAATCGACGATATCTGAAAAGTTAGATGCTAACTCACACAAATATATGAGAAATGTTGAAATTAGACTTCAAATTAAGAAGATAGACTATGAAAATTTTCAATCAACACAAAGTGAAAATCGACCTCAATGGGCTTCAATGGATGTTAATCGACGAAATCTGAGAAAGTAAGATGCAAACTCACTCAAATATATAAGAAATGTTGAAATTCGACTTCAAATTAGGAAGATAGACTTTGAAAATTTCCAATCAACACAAAGTGAAAATCGACCTCAATGGGCTTCAATGGATGTTAATCGACGATATCTGACAAAGTTAGATGCAAGCTCACTCAAATATATGAGAAATGTTGAAATTCGAGTTCAAATTAGGAAGATAGACTTTGAAAATTTTCAATCAACACAAAGTGAAAATCGACCCCAATGAGCTTCAATGGATGTTAATCGACGAAATCTGACAAAGTAAGATGCAAACTCACTCAAATATATAAGAAATGTTAAAATTCGACTTCAAATTAGGAAGATAGACTTTGAAAATTTTCAATGAACACAAAGTGAAAATCGACCTCAATGGGCTTCAATGGATGTTAATCGACGAAATCTGACAAAGTAAGATGCAAACTCTCTCAAATATATAAGAAATGTTGAAATTCGACTTCAAATTAGGAAGATAGACTTTGAAAATTTCCAATCAACACAAAGTGAAAATCGACCTCAATGGGCTTCAATGGATGTTAATCGACGATATCTGACAAAGTTAGATGCAAGCTCACTCAAATATATGAGAAATGTTGAAATTCGAGTTCAAATTAGGAAGATAGACTTTGAAAATTTTCATTCAACACAAAGTGAAAATCGACCCCAATGGGCTTCAATGGATGTTAATCGACGATATCTGACAAACTTATATGCAAACTCACTCAAATATATAAGAAATATTGAAATTCGACTTCAAATTAGGAAGATAGACTTTGAAAATTTTCAATCAACACAAAGTGAAAATCGACCTCAATGGGCTTGAATGGATGTTAATCAACGATATCTGACAAACTTAGATGAAAACTCACTCAAATATATGAGAAATGTTGAAATTCGATTTCAAATTAGGAAGATAGACTTTGAAAATTTCCAATCAACACAAAGTGAAAATCGACCTCAATGGGCTTCAATGGATGTTAATCGACGATATCTGACAAAGTAAGATGCAAACTCACTCAAATATATAAGAAATGTTGAAATTCGACTTCAAATTAGGAAGATAGACTTTGAAAATTTTCAATCAACACAAAGTGAAAATCGACCTCAATGGGCTTGAATGGATGTTAATCAACGATATCTGACAAACTTATATGCAAACTCACTCAAATATATGAGAAATGTTGAAATTCGACTTCAAATTAGGAAGATAGACTTTGAAAATTTCCAATCAACACAAAGTGAAAATCGACCTCAATGGGCTTCAATGGATGTTAATCGACGATATCTGACAAAGTTAGATGCAAACTCACTCAAATATATAAGAAATGTTAAAATTCGACTTCAAATTAGGAAGATAGACTTTGAAAATTTTCAATGAACACAAAGTGAAAATCGACCTCAATGGGCTTCAATGGATGTTAATCGACGAAATCTGACAAAGTAAGATGCAAACTCACTCAAATATATAAGAAA
Organism: Diorhabda sublineata; assembly: GCF_026230105.1. Lineage (NCBI taxonomy): Eukaryota > Metazoa > Arthropoda > Insecta > Coleoptera > Chrysomelidae > Diorhabda > Diorhabda sublineata. The sequence continues at coordinate 163,057 of NW_026614199.1, forward strand.
TGTTGAAATTCGACTTCAAATTAGGAAGATAGACTTTGAAAATTTCCAATCAACACAAAGTGAAAATCGACCTCAATGGGCTTCAATGGATGTTAATCGACGATATCTGACAAAGTTAGATGCTAACTCACACAAATATATGAGAAATGTTGAAATTAGACTTCAAATTAAGATGATAGACTATGAAAATTTTCAATCAACACAAAGTGAAAATCGACCTCAATGGGCTTCAATGGATGTTAATCGACGAAATCTGAGAAAGTAAGATGCAAACTCACTCAAATATATAAGAAATGTTGAAATTCGACTTCAAATTAGGAAGATAGACTTTGAAAATTTCCAATCAACACAAAGTGAAAATCGACCTCAATGGACTTCAATGGATGTTAATCGACGATATCTGACAAAGTTAGATGCAAGCTCACTTAAATATATGAGAAATGTTGAAATTCGAGTTCAAATTAGGAAGATAGACTTTGAAAATTTTCATTCAACACAAAGTGAAAATCGACCCCAATGGGCTTCAATGGATGTTAATCGACGATATCTGACAAACTTAGATGCAAACTCACTCAAATATATGAGAAATGTTGAAATTCGATTTCAAATTAGGAAGATAGACTTTGAAAATTTCCAATCAACACAAAGTGAAAATCGACCTCAATGGGCTTCAATGGATGTTAATCGACGATATCTGACAAAGTTAGATGCAAACTCACTCAAATATATAAGAAATGTTAAAATTCGACTTCAAATTAGGAAGATAGACTTTGAAAATTTTCAATGAACACAAAGTGAAAATCGACCTCAATGGGCTTCAATGGATGTTAATCGACGAAATCTGACAAAGTAAGATGCAAACTCACTCAAATATATAAGAAATGTTGAAATTCGACTTCAAATTAGGAAGATAGACTTTGAAAATTTTCAATCAACACAAAGTGAAAATCGACCTCAATGGGCTTGAATGGATGTTAATCAACGATATCTGACAAACTTAGATGCAAACTCACTCAAATATATGAGAAATGTTGAAATTCGAGTTCAAATTAGGAAGATAGACTTTGAAAATTTTCAATGAACACAAAGTGGAAATCGACCTCAATGGGCTTCAATGGATGTTAATCGACGAAATCTGACAAAGTAAGATGCAAACTCACTCAAATATATAAGAAATGTTGAAATTCGACTTCAAATTAGGAAGATAGACTTTGAAAATTTTCAATCAACACAAAGTGAAAATCGACCTCAATGGGCTTGAATGGATGTTAATCAACGATATCTGACAAACTTAGATGCAAACTCACTCAAATATATAAGAAATGTTAAAATTCGACTTCAAATTAGGAAGATAGACTTTGAAAATTTGCAATCAACACAAAGTGAAAATCGACCTCAATGGGCTTCAATGGATGTTAATCGACGATATCTGGCAAAGTTAGATGCAAACTCACTCAAATATATAAGAAATGTTAAAATTCGGCTTCAAATTAGGAAGATAGACTTTGAAAATTTCCTATCAACACAAAGTGAAAATCGACCTCAATGGACTTCAATGGATGTTAATCGACGATATCTGACAAAGTTAGATGCAAACTCACTCAAATATATAAGGAATGTTGAAATTCGACTTCAAATTAGGAAGATAGACTTTGAAAATTTTCAATCAAAACAAAGTGAAAATCGACCTCAATGGGCTTCAATGGATGTTAATCGAAGATATCTGACAAAGTTAGATGCAAACTCACTCAAATATTTAAGAAATGTTGAAATTCGACTTCAAATTAGGAAGATGGACTTTGAAAATTTTCAATCAACACAAAGTGAAAATCGACCTCAATGGGCTTGAATGGATGTTAATCAACGATATCTGACAAACTTAGATGCAAACTCACTCAAATATATGAGAAATGTTGAAATTCGACTTCAAATTAGGAAGATAGACTTTGAAAATTTGCAATCAACACAAAGTGGAAATCGACCTCAATGGGCTTCAATGGATGTTAATCGACGATATCTGACAAAGTTAGATGCAAACTCACTCAAATATATAAGAAAGGTTGAAATTCGACTTCAAATTAGGAAGATAGACTTTGAAAATTTTCAATCAACACAAAATGAAAATCGACCTCAATGGGCTTCAATGGATGTTAATCGACGAAATCTGACAAACTTAGATGCAAACTCACTCAAATATATGAGAAATGTTGAAATTCGACTTCAAATTAGGAAGATAGACTTTGAAAATTTCCAATCAACACAAAGTGAAAATCGACCTCAATGGACTTCAATAGATGTTAATCGACGATATCTGACAAAGTTAGATGCAAACTCACTCAAATATATAAGAAATGTTGAAATTCGACTTCAAATTAGGAAGATAGACTTTGAAAATTTTCAATCAAAACAAAGTGAAAATCGACCTCAATGGGCTTCAATGGATGTTAATCGAAGATATCTGACAAAGTTAGATGCAAACTCACTCAAATATATAAGAAATGTTGAAATTCGACTTCAAATTAGGAAGATAGACTTTGAAAATTTTCAATCAACACAAAGTGAAAATCGACCTCAATGGGCTTGAATGGATGTTAATCAACGATATCTGACAAACTTAGATGCAAACTCACTCAAATATATGAGAAATGTTGAAATTCGACTTCAAATTAGGAAGATAGACTTTGAAAATTTGCAATCAACACAAAGTGAAAATTGACCTCAATGGGCTTGAATGGATGTTTATCAACGATATCTGACAAACTTAGATGCAAACTCACTCAAATATATGAGAAATGTTGAAATTCGACTTCAAATTAGGAAGATAGACTTTGAAAATTTTCAATCAACACAAAGTGAAAATCGACCTCAATGGGCTTCAATGGATGTTAATCGACGAAATCTGACAAAGTAAGATGCAAACTCATTCAAATATATAAGAAATGTTGAAATTCGACTTCAAATTAGGAAGATAGACTTTGAAAATTTTCAATCAACACAAAGTGAAAATCGACCTCAATGGGCTTGAATGGATGTTAAACAACGATATCTGACAAACTTAGATGCAAACTCACTCAAATATATGAGAAATGTTGAAATTCGACTTCAAATTAGGAAGATAGACTTTGAAAATTTGCAATCAACACAAAGTGAAAATCGACCTCAATGGGCTTCAATGGATGTTAATCGACGATATCTGACAAAGTTAGATGCAAACTCACTCAAATATATGAGAAATGTTGAAATTCGACTTCAAATTAGGAAGATAGACTTTGAAAATTCTCAATCAACACAAAGTGAAAATCGACCTCAATGGGCTTCAATGGATGTTAATCGACGAAATCTGACAAAGTAAGATGCAAACTCACTCAAATATATAAGAAATGTTGAAATTCGACTTCAAATTAGGAAGATAGACTTTGAAAATTTTCAATCAACACAAAGTGAAAATCGACCTCAATGGGCTTGAATGGATGTTAAACAACGATATCTGACAAACTTAGATGCAAACTCACTCAAATATATGAGAAATGTTGAAATTCGACTTCAAATTAGGAAGATAGACTTTGAAAATTTGCAATCAACACAAAGTGAAAATCGACCTCAATGGGCTTCAATGGATGTTAATCGACGATATCTGACAAAGTTAGATGCAAACTCACTCAAATATATAAGAAATGTTGAAATTCGACTTCAAATTAGGAAGATAGACTTTGAAAATTTTCAATCAACACAAAATGAAAATCGACCTCAATGGGCTTTAATGGATGTTAATCGACGAAATCTGACAAACTTAGATGCAAACTCACTCAAATATATGAGAAATGTTGAAATTCGACTTCAAATTAGAAAGATAGACTTTGAAAATTTCCAATCAACACAAAGTGAAAATCGACCTCAATGGACTTCAATGGATGTTAATCGACGATATCTGACAAAGTTAGATGCAAACTCACTCAAATATATAAGAAATGTTGAAATTCGACTTCAAATTAGGAAGATAGACTTTGAAAATTTTCAATCAACACAAAGTGAAAATCGACCTCAATGGGCTTGAATGGATGTTAATCAACGATATCTGACAAACTTGATGCAAACTCACTCAAATATATGAGAAATGTTGAAATTCGACTTCAAATTAGGAAGATAGACTTTGAAAATTTGCAATCAACACAAAGTGAAAATCGACCTCAATGGGCTTCAATGGATGTTAATCGACGATATCTGACAAAGTTAGATGCAAACTCACTCAAATATATGAGAATTGTTGAAATTCGACTTCAAATTAGGAAGATAGACTTTGAAAATTCTCAATCAACACAAAGTGAAAATCGACCTCAATGGGCTTCAATGGATGTTAATCGACGAAATCTGACAAAGTAAGATGCAAACTCACTCAAATATATAAGAAATGTTGAAATTCGACTTCAAATTAGGAAGATAGACTTTGAAAATTTTCAATTAACACAAAGTGAAAATCGACCTCAATGGGCTTGAATGAATGTTAAACAACGATATCTGACATACTTAGATGCAAACTCACTCAAATATATGAGAAATGTTGAAATTCGACTTCAAATTAGGAAGATAGACTTTGAAAATTTGCAATCAACACAGAGTGAAAATCGACCTCAATGGGCTTCAATGGATGTTAATCGACGATATCTGACAAAGTTAGATGCAAACTCACTCAAATATATAAGAAATGTTGAAATTCGACTTCAAATTAGGAAGATAGACTTTGAAAATTTTCAATCAACACAAAATGAAAATCGACCTCAATGGGCTTTAATGGATGTTAATCGACGAAATCTGACAAACTTAGATGCAAACTCACTCAAATATATGAGAAATGTTGAAATTCGACTTCAAATTAGAAAGATAGACTTTGAAAATTTCCAATCAACACAAAGTGAAAATCGACCTCAATGGACTTCAATGGATGTTAATCGACGATATCTGACAAAGTTAGATGCAAACTCACTCAAATATATAAGAAATGTTGAAATTCGACTTCAAATTAGGAAGATAGACTTTGAAAATTTTCAATCAACACAAAGTGAAAATCGACCTCAATGGGCTTGAATGGATGTTAATCAACGATATCTGACAAATTTAGATGCAAACTCACTCAAATATATGAGAAATGTTGAAATTCGACTTCAAATTAGGAAGATAGACTTTGAAAATTTGCAATCAACACAAAGTGAAAATTGACCTCAATGGGCTTGAATGGATGTTTATCAACGATATCTGACAAACTTAGATGCAAACTCACTCAAATATATGAGAAATGTTGAAATTCGACTTCAAATTAGGAAGATAGACTTTGAAAATTTTCAATCAACACAAAGTGAAAATCGACCTCAATGGGCTTCAATGGATGTTAATCGACGATATCTGACAAAGTTAGATGCAAACTCACTCAAATATATAAGAAATGTTGAAATTCGACTTCAAATTAGGAAGATAGACTTTGAAAATTTCCAATCAACACAAAGTGAAAATCAACCTCAATGGGCTTCAATGGATGTTAATCGACGATATCTGACAAAGTTAGATGCAAACTCACTCAAATATATAAGAAATGTTAAAATTCGACTTCAAATTAGGAAGATAGACTTTGAAAATTTTCAATCAACACAAAGTGAAAATCGACCTCAATGGGCTTCAATGGATGTTAATCAACGATATATGACAAACTTAGATGCAAACTCACTCAAATATATGAGAAATGTTGAAATTCGACTTCAAATTAGGAAGATAGACTTTGAAAATTTCCAATCAACACAAAGTGAAAATCAACCTCAATGGGCTTCAATGGATGTTAATCGACGATATCTGACAAAGTTAGATGCAAACTCACTCAAATATATAAGAAATGTTAAAATTCGACTTCAAATTAGGAAGATAGACTTTGAAAATTTCCAATCAACACAAAGTGAAAATCGACCTCAATGGGCTTCAATGGATGTTAATCGACGATATCTGACAAAGTTAGATGCAAACTCACTCAAATATATAAGAAATGTTAAAATTCGGCTTCAAATTGGGAAGATAGACTTTGAAAATTTTCAATCAACACAAAATGAAAATCGACCTCAATGGGCTTCAATGGATGTTAATCGACGAAATCTGACAAACTTAGATGCAAACTCACTCAAATATATGAGAAATGTTGAAATTCGACTTCAAATTAGGAAGATAGACTTTGAAAATTTTCAATCAACACAAAATGAAAATCGACCTCAATGGGCTTGAATGGATGTTTATCAACGATATCTGACAAACTTAGATGCAAACTCACTCAAATATATGAGAAATGTTGAAATTCGACTTCAAATTAGGAAGATAGACTTTGAAAATTTTCAATCAACACAAAGTGAAAATCGACCTCAATGGGCTTCAATGGATGTTAATCGACGAAATCTGACAAAGTAAGATGCAAACTCACTCAAATATATAAGAAATGTTGAAATTCGACTTCAAATTAGGAAGATAGACTTTGAAAATTTTCAATCAACACAAAGTGAAAATCGACCTCAATGGGCTTGAATGGATGTTAATCAACGATATATGACAAACTTAGATGCAAACTCACTCAAATATATGAGAAATGTTGAAATTCGACTTCAAATTAGGAAGATAGACTTTGAAAATTTCCAATCAACACAAAGTGAAAATCAACCTCAATGGGCTTCAATGGATGTTAATCGACGATATCTGACAAAGTTAGATGCAAACTCACTCAAATATATAAGGAATGTTAAAATTCGACTTCAAATTAGGAAGATAGACTTTGAAAATTTCCAATCAACACAAAGTGAAAATCGACCTCAATGGGCTTCAATGGATGTTAATCGACGATATCTGACGAAGTTAGATGCAAACTCACTCAAATATATAAGAAATGTTAAAATTCGGCTTCAAATTAGGAAGATAGACTTTGAAAATTTTCAATCAACACAAAGTGAAAATCGACCTCAATGGGCTTCAATGGATGTTAATCGACGAAATCTGACAAACTTAGATGCAAACTCACTCAAATATATGAGAAATTTTGAAATTCGACTTCAAATTAGAAAGATAGACTTTGAAAATTTCCAATCAACACAAAGTGAAAATCGACCTCAATGGACTTCAATGGATGTTAATCGACGATATCTGACAAAGTTAGATGCAAACTCACTCAAATATATAAGAAATGTTGAAATTCGACTTCAAATTAGGAAGATAGACTTTGAAAATTGTCAATCAAAACAAAGTGAAAATCGACCTCAATGGGCTTCAATGGATGTTAATCGAAGATATCTGACAAAGTTAGATGCAAACTCACTCAAATATATAAGAAATGTTGAAATTCGACTTCAAATTAGGAAGATAGACTTTGAAAATTTCCAATCAACACAAAGTGAAAATCGACCTCAATGGGCTTCAATGGATGTTAATCGACGATATCTGACAAAGTTAGATGCAAACTCACTCAAATATATAAGAAATGTTGAAATTCGACTTCAAATTAGGAAGATAGACTTTGAAAATTTTCAATCCACACAAAGTGAAAATCGACCTCAATGGGCTTGAATGGATGTTAATCAACGATATCTGACAAACTTATATGCAAACTCACTCAAATATATGAGAAATGTTGAAATTCGACTTCAAATTAGGAAGATAGACTTTGAAAATTTCCAATCAACACAAAGTGAAAATCGACCTCACTGGGCTTGAATGGATGTTAATCAACGATATCTGACAAACTTAGATGCAAACTCACTCAAATATATGAGAAATGTTGAAATTCGACTTCAAATTAAGAAGATAGACTTTGAAAATTTGCAATCAACACAAAGTGAAAATTGACCTCAATGGGCTTGAATGGATGTTTATCAACGATATCTGACAAACTTAGATGCAAACTCACTCAAATATATGAGAAATGTTGAAATTCGACTTCAAATTAGGAAGATAGACTTTGAAAATTTTCAATCAACACAAAGTGAAAATCGACCTCAATGGGCTTCAATGGATGTTAATCGACGATATCTGACAAAGTTAGATGCAAACTCACTCAAATATATAAGAAATGTTGAAATTCGACTTCAAATTAGGAAGATAGACTTTGAAAATTTCCAATCAACACAAAGTGAAAATCAACCTCAATGGGCTTCAATGGATGTTAATCGACGATATCTGACAAAGTTAGATGCAAACTCACTCAAATATATAAGAAATGTTAAAATTCGACTTCAAATTAGGAAGATAGACTTTGAAAATTTTCAATCAACACAAAGTGAAAATCGACCTCAATGGGCTTCAATGGATGTTAATCAACGATATATGACAAACTTAGATGCAAACTCACTCAAATATATGAGAAATGTTGAAATTCGACTTCAAATTAGGAAGATAGACTTTGAAAATTTCCAATCAACACAAAGTGAAAATCAACTTCAATGGGCTTCAATGGATGTTAATCGACGATATCTGACAAAGTTAGATGCAAACTCACTCAAATATATGAGAAATGTTGAAATTCGACTTCAAATTAGGAAGATAGACTTTGAAAATTTCCAATCAACACAAAGTGAAAATCGACCTCAATGGGCTTCAATGGATGTTAATCGACGATATCTGACAAAGTTAGATGCAAACTCACTCAAATATATAAGAAATGTTAAAATTCGACTTCAAATTAGGAAGATATACTTTGAAAATTTTCAATGAACACAAAGTGAAAATCGACCTCAATGGGCTTCAATGGATGTTAATCGACGAAATCTGACAAAGTAAGATGCAAACTCACTCAAATATATAAGAAATGTTGAAATTCGACTTCAAATTAGGAAGATAGACTTTGAAAATTTTCAATAAACACAAAGTGAAAATCGACCTCAATGGGCTTGAATGGATGTTAATCAACGATATCTGACAAACTTAGATGCAAACTCACTCAAATATATGAGAAATGTTGAAATTCGACTTCAAATTAGGAAGATAGACTTTGAAAATTTGCAATCAACACAAAGTGAAAATCGACCTCAATGGGCTTCAATGGATGTTAATCGATGATATCTGACAAAGTTAGATGCAAACTCACTCAAATATATAAGAAATGTTGAAATTAGACTTCAAATTAAGAAGATAGACTTTGAAATTTTCAATCAACACAAAGTGAAAATCGACCTCAATGGCCTTGAATGGATGTTAATCAACGTTATCTGACAAACTTAGATGCAAACTCACTCAAATATATGAGAAATGTTGAAATTCGACTTCAAATTAGGAAGATAGACTTTGAAAATTTATAATCAACACAAAGTGAAAATCGACCTCAATGGGCTTCAATGGATGTTAATCGACGATATCTGACAAAGTTAGATGCTAACTCACTCAAATATATGAGAAATGTTGAAATTAGACTTCAAATTAAGAAGATAGACTTTGAAATTTTCAATCAACACAAAGTGAAAATCGACCTCAATGGGCTTGAATGGATGTTAATCAACGATATCTGACAAACTTAGATGCAAACTCACTCAAATATATAAGAAATGTTAAAATTCGACTTCAAATTAGGAAGATAGACTTTGAAAATATTCAATCAACACAAAGTGAAAATCGACCTCAATGGGCTTCAATGGATGATAATCGACGATATCTGACAAAGTTAGATGCTAACTCACTCAATTATATGAGAAATGTTGAAACTAGACTTCAAATTAAGAAGATAGACTATGAAAATTTTCAATCAACACAAAGTGAAAATCGACCTCAATGGGCTTCAATGGATGATAATCGACGATATCTGAAAAAGTTAGATGCTAACTCACTCAAATATATGAGAAATGTTGAAATTAGACTTCAAATTAAGAAGATAGTCTTTGAAATTTTCAATCAACACAAAGTGAAAATCGACCTCAATGGGCTTGAATGGATGTTAATCAACGATATCTGACAAACTTAGATGCAAACTCACTCAAATATATAAGAAATGTTAAAATTCGACTTCAAATTAGGAAGATAGACTTTGAAAATTTTCAATCAACACAAAGTGAAAATCGACCTCAATGGGCTTCAATGGATGTTAATCGACGAAATCTGACAAAGTAAGGTGCAAACTCACTCAAATATATAAGAAATGTTGAAATTAGACTTCAAATTAAGAAGATAGACTTTGAAATTTTCAATCAACACAAAGTGAAAATCGACCTCAATGGGCTTGAATGGATGTTAATCAACGATATCTGACAAACTTAGATGCAAACTCACTGAAATATATGAGAAATGTTAAAATTCGACTTCAAATTAGGATGACAGACTTTGAAAATTTTCAATCAACACAAAGTGAAAATCGACCTCAATGGGCCTCAATGGATGATAATCGACGATATCTGACAAAGTTAGATGCTAACTCACTCAAATATATGAGAAATGTTGAAACTAGACTTCAAATTAAGAAGATAGACTATGAAAATTTTCAATCAACACAAAGTGAAAATCGACCTCAATGGGCTTCAATGGATGATAATCGACGATATCTGACAAAGTTAGATGCTAACTCACTCAAATATATGAGAAATGTTGAAACTAGACTTCAAATTAAGAAGATAGACTATGAAAATTTTCAATCAACACAAAGTGAAAATCGACCTCAATGGGCTTGAATGGATGTTAATCAACGATATCTGACAAACTTAGATGCAAACTCACTCAAATATATGAGAAATGTTGAAATTCGACTTCAAATTAGGAAGATAGACTTTGAAAATTTCCAATCAACACAAAGTGAAAATCGACCTCAATGGGCTTCAATGGATGTTAATCGACGATATCTGACAAAGGTAGATGCTAACTCACTCAGATATATGAGAAATGTTGAAATTAGACTTCAAATTAAGAAGATAGACTTTGAAATTTTCAATCAACACAAAGTGAAAATCGACCGAAATGGGCTTGAATGGATATTAATCAACGATATCTGACAAACTTAGATGCAAACTCACTCAAATATATGAGAAATGTTGAAATTCGACTTCAAATTAGGAAGATAGACTTTGAAAATTTCCAATCAACACAAAGTGAAAATCGACCTCAATGGGCTTCAATGGATGTTAATCGACGATATCTGACAAAGTTAGATGCAAACTCACTCAAATATATAAGAAATGTTAAAATTCGACTTCAAATTAGGAAGATATACTTTGAAAATTTTCAATGAACACAAAGTGAAAATCGACCTCAATGGGCTTCAATGGATGTTAATCGACGAAATCTGACAAAGTAAGATGCAAACTCACTCAAATATATAAGAAATGTTGAAATTCGACTTCAAATTAGGAAGATAGACTTTGAAAATTTTCAATAAACACAAAGTGAAAATCGACCTCAATGGGCTTGAATGGATGTTAATCAACGATATCTGACAAACTTAGATGCAAACTCACTCAAATATATGAGAAATGTTGAAATTCGACTTCAAATTAGGAAGATAGACTTTGAAAATTTGCAATCAACACAAAGTGAAAATCGACCTCAATGGGCTTCAATGGATGTTAATCGATGATATCTGACAAAGTTAGATGCAAACTCACTCAAATATATAAGAAATGTTGAAATTAGACTTCAAATTAAGAAGATAGACTTTGAAATTTTCAATCAACACAAAGTGAAAATCGACCTCAATGGCCTTGAATGGATGTTAATCAACGTTATCTGACAAACTTAGATGCAAACTCACTCAAATATATGAGAAATGTTGAAATTCGACTTCAAATTAGGAAGATAGACTTTGAAAATTTATAATCAACACAAAGTGAAAATCGACCTCAATGGGCTTCAATGGATGTTAATCGACGATATCTGACAAAGTTAGATGCTAACTCACTCAAATATATGAGAAATGTTGAAATTAGACTTCAAATTAAGAAGATAGACTTTGAAATTTTCAATCAACACAAAGTGAAAATCGACCTCAATGGGCTTGAATGGATGTTAATCAACGATATCTGACAAACTTAGATGCAAACTCACTCAAATATATAAGAAATGTTAAAATTCGACTTCAAATTAGGAAGATAGACTTTGAAAATATTCAATCAACACAAAGTGAAAATCGACCTCAATGGGCTTCAATGGATGATAATCGACGATATCTGACAAAGTTAGATGCTAACTCACTCAATTATATGAGAAATGTTGAAACTAGACTTCAAATTAAGAAGATAGACTATGAAAATTTTCAATCAACACAAAGTGAAAATCGACCTCAATGGGCTTCAATGGATGATAATCGACGATATCTGAAAAAGTTAGATGCTAACTCACTCAAATATATGAGAAATGTTGAAATTAGACTTCAAATTAAGAAGATAGTCTTTGAAATTTTCAATCAACACAAAGTGAAAATCGACCTCAATGGGCTTGAATGGATGTTAATCAACGATATCTGACAAACTTAGATGCAAACTCACTCAAATATATAAGAAATGTTAAAATTCGACTTCAAATTAGGAAGATAGACTTTGAAAATTTTCAATCAACACAAAGTGAAAATCGACCTCAATGGGCTTCAATGGATGTTAATCGACGAAATCTGACAAAGTAAGGTGCAAACTCACTCAAATATATAAGAAATGTTGAAATTAGACTTCAAATTAAGAAGATAGACTTTGAAATTTTCAATCAACACAAAGTGAAAATCGACCTCAATGGGCTTGAATGGATGTTAATCAACGATATCTGACAAACTTAGATGCAAACTCACTGAAATATATGAGAAATGTTAAAATTCGACTTCAAATTAGGATGACAGACTTTGAAAATTTTCAATCAACACAAAGTGAAAATCGACCTCAATGGGCCTCAATGGATGATAATCGACGATATCTGACAAAGTTAGATGCTAACTCACTCAAATATATGAGAAATGTTGAAACTAGACTTCAAATTAAGAAGATAGACTATGAAAATTTTCAATCAACACAAAGTGAAAATCGACCTCAATGGGCTTCAATGGATGATAATCGACGATATCTGACAAAGTTAGATGCTAACTCACTCAAATATATGAGAAATGTTGAAACTAGACTTCAAATTAAGAAGATAGACTATGAAAATTTTCAATCAACACAAAGTGAAAATCGACCTCAATGGGCTTGAATGGATGTTAATCAACGATATCTGACAAACTTAGATGCAAACTCACTCAAATATATGAGAAATGTTGAAATTCGACTTCAAATTAGGAAGATAGACTTTGAAAATTTCCAATCAACACAAAGTGAAAATCGACCTCAATGGGCTTCAATGGATGTTAATCGACGATATCTGACAAAGTTAGATGCTAACTCACTCAGATATATGAGAAATGTTGAAATTAGACTTCAAATTAAGAAGATAGACTTTGAAATTTTCAATCAACACAAAGTGAAAATCGACCTCAATGGGCTTGAATGGATATTAATCAACGATATCTGACAAACTTAGATGCAAACTCACTCAAATATATGAGAAATGTTGAAATTCGACTTCAAATTAGGAAGATAGACTTTGAAAATTTCCAATCAACACAAAGTGACAATCGACCTAAATGGGCTTCAATGGATGTTAATCGACGATATCTGACAGAGTTAGATGCTAACTCACTCAAATATATGAGAAATGTTGAAATTAGACTTCAAATTAAGAAGATAGACTTTGAAATTTTCAATCATGACAAAGTGAAAATCGACCTCAATGGGCTTGAATGGATGTTAATCAACGATATCTGACAAACTTAGATGCAAACTCACTCAAATATATAAGAAATGTTAAAATTCAACTTCAAATTAGGAAGATAGACTTTGAAAATTTTCAATCAACACAAAGTGAAAATCGACCTCAATGGGCCTCAATGGATGATAATCGACGATATCTGACAGAGTTAGATGCTAACTCACTCAAATATATGAGAAATGTTGAAACTAGACTTCAAATTAAGAAGATAGACTATGAAAATTTTCAATCAACACAAAGTGAAAATCGACCTCAATGGGCTTCAATGGATGATAATCGACGATATCTGACAAAGTTAGATGCTAACTCACTCAAATATATGAGAAATGTTGAAATTAGACTTCAAATTAAGAAGATAGACTTTGAAATTTTCAATCAACACAAAGTGAAAATCGACCTCAATGGGCTTGAATGGATGTTAATCAACGATATCTGACAAACTTAGATGCAAACTCACTCAAATATATGAGAAATGATGAAATTCGACTTCAAATTAGGAAGATAGACTTTGAAAATTTTCAATCAACACAAAGTGAAAATCGACCCCAATGGGCTTCAATGGATGTTAATCGACGATATCTGATAAACTTATATGCAAACTCACTCAAATATATAAGAAATGTTAAAATTCGACTTCAAATTAGGAAGATAGACTTTGAAAATTTCCAATCAACACAAAGTGAAAATCGACCTCAATGGGCTTCAATGGATGTTAATCGACGATATCTGACAAAGTTAGATGCAAACTCACTCAAATATATAAGAAATGTTGAAATTCGACTTCAAATTAGGAAGATAGACTTTGAAAATTTTCAATCAAAACAAAGTGAAAATCGACCTCAATGGGCTTCAATGGATGTTAATCGACGATATCTGACAAAGTTAGATGCAAACTCACTCAAATATATAAGAAATGTTGAAATTCGACTTCAAATTAGGAAGATAGACTATGAAAATATTCAATCAACACAAAGTGAAAATCGACCTCAATGGGCTTGAATGGATGTTAATCAACGATATCTGACAAACTTAGATGCAAACTCACTCAAATATATAAGAAATGTTAAAATTCGACTTCAAATTAGGAAGACAGACTTTGAAAATTTCCAATCAACACAAAGTGAAAATCGACCTCAATGGGCTTCAATGGATGTTAATCGACGATATCTGACAAAGTTAGATGCTAACTCACTCAGATATATGAGAAATGTTGAAATTAGACTTCAAATTAAGAAGATAGACTTTGAAATTTTCAATCAACACAAAGTGAAAATCGACCTCAATGGGCTTGAATGGATATTAATCAACGATATCTGACAAACTTAGATGCAAACTCACTCAAATATATGAGAAATGTTGAAATTCGACTTCAAATTAGGAAGATAGACTTTGAAAATTTCCAATCAACACAAAGTGAAAATCGACCTCAATGGGCTTCAATGGATGTTAATCGACGATATCTGACAAAGTTAGATGCTAACTCACTCAAATATATGAGAAATGTTGAAACTAGACTTCAAATTAAGAAGATAGACTATGAAAATTTTCAATCAACACAAAGTGAAAATCGACCTCAATGGGCTTCAATGGATGATAATCGACGATATCTGACAAAGTTAGATGCTAACTCACTCAAATATGTGAGAAATGTTGAAATTAGACTTCAAATTAAGAAGATAGACTTTGAAATTTTCAATCAACACAAAGTGAAAATCGACCTCAATGGGCTTGAATGGATGTTAATCAACGATATCTGACAAACTTAGATGCAAACTCACTCAAATATATGAGAAATGATGAAATTCGACTTCAAATTATGAAGATAGACTTTGAAAATTTTCAATCAACACAAAGTGAAAATCGACCCCAATGGGCTTCAATGGATGTTAATCGACGATATCTGATAAACTTATATGCAAACTCACTCAAATATATAAGAAATGTTAAAATTCGACTTCAAATTAAGAAGATAGACTTTGAAAATTTCCAATCAACACAAAGTGAAAATCGACCTCAATGGGCTTCAATGGATGTTAATCGACGATATCTGACAAAGTTAGATGCAAACTCACTCAAATATATGAGAAATGTTGAAATTAGACTTCAAATTAAGAAGATAGACTATGAAAATTTTCAATCAACACAAAGTGAAAATCGACCTCAATGGGCATCAATGGATGATAATCGACGATATCTGACAAAGTTAGATGCAAACTCACTCAAATATATAAGAAATGTTAAAACTCGACTTCAAATTAGGAAGATAGACTTTGAAAATTTTCAATCAACACAAAGTGAAAATCGACCTCAATGGGCTTCAATCGATGTTAATCGACGAAATCTGACAAAGTAAGATGCAAACTCACTCAAATATATAAGAAATGTTGAAATTCGACTTCAAATTAGGTAGATAGACTTTGAAAATTTTCAATCAACACAAAGTGAAAATCGACCTCAATGGGCTTGAATGGATGTTAATCAACGATATCTGACAAACTTAGATGCAAACTCACTCAAATATATGAGAAATATTGAAATTCGACTTCAAATTAGGAAGATAGACTTTGAAAATTTCCAATCAACACAAAGTGAAAATCGACCTCAATGGGCTTCAATGGATGTTAATCGACGATATGTGACAAAGTTAGATGCAAACTCACTCAAATATATAAGAAATGTTAAAATTCGACTTCAAATTAGGAAGATAGACTTTGAAAATTTTTAATGAACACAAAGTGAAAATCGACCTCAATGGGCTTCAATGGATGTTAATCGACGAAATCTAACAAAGTAAGATACAAACTCACTCAAATATATAAGAAATGTTAAAATTCGACTACAAATTAGGAAGATAGACTTTGAAAATTTCCAATCAACACAAAGTGAAAATCGACCTCAATGGGCTTGAATGGATGTTATCAACGATATCTGACAATCTTAGATGCAAACTCACTCAAATATATGAGAAATGTTGAAATTCGACTTCAAATTAGGAAGATAGACTTTGAAAATTTTCAAACAACACAAAGTGACAATCGACCTCAATGGGCTTCAATGGATGTTAATCAACGATATCTGACAAACTTAGATGCAAACTCACTCAAATATATGAGAAATGTTGAAATTCGACTTCAAATTAGGAAGATAGACTTTGAAAATTTCCAATCAACACAAAGTTAAAATCGACCTCAATGGACTTCAATGGATGTTAATCGACGATATCTGACAAAGTTAGATGCAAACTCACTCAAATATATAAGAAATGTTGAAATTAGACTTCAAATTAAAAAGATAGACTATGAAAGTTTTCAATCAACACAAAGTGAAAATCGACCTCATTTGGCTTCAATGGATGATAATCGAAGATATCTGACAAAGTTAGATGCAAGCTCACTCAAATATATGAGAAATGTTGAAATTCGAGTTCAAATTAGGAAGATAGACTTTGAAAATTTTCAATCAACACAAAGTGAATATCGACCTCAATGGGCTTCAATGGATGTTAATCGACGATATATGACAAAGTTAGATGCAAACTCACTCAAATATATAAGAAATGTTGAAATTCGACGTCAAATTAGGAAGATAGACTTTGAAAATTTCCAATCAACACAAAGTTAAAATCGACCTCAATGGACTTCAATGGATGTTAATCGACGATATCTGACAAAGTTAGATGCAAACTCACTCAAATATATGAGAAATGTTGAAATTCGACTTCAAATTAGGAAGATAGACTTTGAAAATTTCCCATCAACACAAAGTGAAAATCGACCTCAATGGGCTTCAATGGATGTTAATCGACGATATCTGACAAAGTTAGATGCAAACTCACTCAAATATATGAGAAATGTTGAAATTAGACTTCAAATTAAGAAGATAGACTATGAAAATTTTCAATCAACACAAAGTGAAAATCGACCTCAATGGGCTTCAATGGATGTTAATCGACGAAATCTGACAAAGTAAGATGCAAACTCACTCAAATATATAAGAAATGTTGAAATTCGACTTCAAATTAGGAAGATAGACTTTGAAAATTTTCAATCAACACAAAGTGAAAATCGACCTCAATGGGCTTGAATGGATGTTAATCAACGATATCTGACAAACTTAGATGCAAACTCACTCAAATATATGAGAAATATTGAAATTCGACTTCAAATTAGGAAGATAGACTTTGAAAATTTCCAATCAACACAAAGTGAAAATCGACCTCAATGGGCTTCAATGGATGTTAATCGACGATATCTGACAAAGTTAGATGCTAACTCACTCAAATATATGAGAAATGTTGAAACTAGACTTCAAATTAAGAAGATAGACTATGAAAATTTTCAATCAACACAAAGTGAAAATCGACCTCAATGGGCTTCAATGGATGATAATCGACGATATCTGACAAAGTTAGATGCTAACTCACTCAAATATGTGAGAAATGTTGAAATTAGACTTCAAATTAAGAAGATAGACTTTGAAATTTTCAATCAACACAAAGTGAAAATCGACCTCAATGGGCTTGAATGGATGTTAATCAACGATATCTGACAAACTTAGATGCAAACTCACTCAAATATATGAGAAATGATGAAATTCGACTTCAAATTAGGAAGATAGACTTTGAAAATTTTCAATCAACACAAAGTGAAAATCGACCCCAATGGGCTTCAATGGATGTTAATCGACGATATCTGATAAACTTATATGCAAACTCACTCAAATATATAAGAAATGTTAAAATTCGACTTCAAATTAAGAAGATAGACTTTGAAAATTTCCAATCAACACAAAGTGAAAATCGACCTCAATGGGCTTCAATGGATGTTAATCGACGATATCTGACAAAGTTAGATGCAAACTCACTCAAATATATGAGAAATGTTGAAATTAGACTTCAAATTAAGAAGATAGACTATGAAAATTTTCAATCAACACAAAGTGAAAATCGACCTCAATGGGCATCAATGGATGATAATCGACGATATCTGACAAAGTTAGATGCAAACTCACTCAAATATATAAGAAATGTTAAAACTCGACTTCAAATTAGGAAGATAGACTTTGAAAATTTTCAATCAACACAAAGTGAAAATCGACCTCAATGGGCTTCAATCGATGTTAATCGACGAAATCTGACAAAGTAAGATGCAAACTCACTCAAATATATAAGAAATGTTGAAATTCGACTTCAAATTAGGTAGATAGACTTTGAAAATTTCCAATCAACACAAAGTGAAAATCGACCTCAATGGGCTTCAATGGATGTTAATCGACGATATGTGACAAAGTTAGATGCAAACTCACTCAAATATATAAGAAATGTTAAAATTCGACTTCAAATTAGGAAGATAGACTTTGAAAATTTTTAATGAACACAAAGTGAAAATCGACCTCAATGGGCTTCAATGGATGTTAATCGACGAAATCTAACAAAGTAAGATACAAACTCACTCAAATATATAAGAAATGTTAAAATTCGACTACAAATTAGGAAGATAGACTTTGAAAATTTCCAATCAACACAAAGTGAAAATCGACCTCAATGGGCTTGAATGGATGTTATCAACGATATCTGACAATCTTAGATGCAAACTCACTCAAATATATGAGAAATGTTGAAATTCGACTTCAAATTAGGAAGATAGACTTTGAAAATTTTCAAACAACACAAAGTGACAATCGACCTCAATGGGCTTCAATGGATGTTAATCAACGATATCTGACAAACTTAGATGCAAACTCACTCAAATATATGAGAAATGTTGAAATTCGACTTCAAATTAGGAAGATAGACTTTGAAAATTTCCAATCAACACAAAGTTAAAATCGACCTCAATGGACTTCAATGGATGTTAATCGACGATATCTGACAAAGTTAGATGCAAACTCACTCAAATATATAAGAAATGTTGAAATTAGACTTCAAATTAAAAAGATAGACTATGAAAGTTTTCAATCAACACAAAGTGAAAATCGACCTCATTTGGCTTCAATGGATGATAATCGAAGATATCTGACAAAGTTAGATGCAAGCTCACTCAAATATATGAGAAATGTTGAAATTCGAGTTCAAATTAGGAAGATAGACTTTGAAAATTTTCAATCAACACAAAGTGAATATCGACCTCAATGGGCTTCAATGGATGTTAATCGACGATATATGACAAAGTTAGATGCAAACTCACTCAAATATATAAGAAATGTTGAAATTCGACGTCAAATTAGGAAGATAGACTTTGAAAATTTCCAATCAACACAAAGTTAAAATCGACCTCAATGGACTTCAATGGATGTTAATCGACGATATCTGACAAAGTTAGATGCAAACTCACTCAAATATATGAGAAATGTTGAAATTCGACTTCAAATTAGGAAGATAGACTTTGAAAATTTCCCATCAACACAAAGTGAAAATCGACCTCAATGGGCTTCAATGGATGTTAATCGACGATATCTGACAAAGTTAGATGCAAACTCACTCAAATATATGAGAAATGTTGAAATTAGACTTCAAATTAAGAAGATAGACTATGAAAATTTTCAATCAACACAAAGTGAAAATCGACCTCAATGGGCTTCAATGGATGTTAATCGACGAAATCTGACAAAGTAAGATGCAAACTCACTCAAATATATAAGAAATGTTGAAATTCGACTTCAAATTAGGAAGATAGACTTTGAAAATTTTCAATCAACACAAAGTGAAAATCGACCTCAATGGGCTTGAATGGATGTTAATCAACGATATCTGACAAACTTAGATGCAAACTCACTCAAATATATGAGAAATATTGAAATTCGACTTCAAATTAGGAAGATAGACTTTGAAAATTTCCAATCAACACAAAGTGAAAATCGACCTCAATGGGCTTCAATGGATGTTAATCGACGATATCTGACAAAGTTAGATGCAAACTCACTCAAATATATAAGAAATGTTAAAATTCGACTTCAAATTAGGAAGATAGACTTTGAAAATTTTCAATGAACACAAAGTGGAAATCGACCTCAATGGGCTTCAATGGATGTTAATCGACGAAATCTAACAAAGTAAGATACAAACTCACTCAAATATATAAGAAATGTTGAAATTCGACTTCAAATTAGGAAGATAGACTTTGAAAATTTTCAATCAACACAAAGTGAAAATCGACCTCAATGGGCTTGAATGGATGTTAATCAACGATATCTGACAAACTTAGATGCAAACTCACTCAAATATATGAGAAATATTGAAATTCGACTTCAAATTAGGAAGATAGACTTTGAAAATTTCCAATCAACACAAAGTGAAAATCGACCTCAATGGGCTTCAATGGATGTTAATCGACGATATCTGACAAAGTTAGATGCAAACTCACTCAAATATATAAGAAATGTTAAAATTCGACTTCAAATTAGGAAGATAGACTTTGAAAATTTTCAATGAACACAAAGTGAAAATCGACCTCAATGGGCTTCAATGGATGTTAATCGACGAAATCTAACAAAGTAAGATACAAACTCACTCAAATATATAAGAAATGTTAAAATTCGACTTCAAATTAAGAAGATAGACTATGAAAATTTTCAATCAACACAAAGTGAAAATCGACCTCAATGGGCATCAATGGATGATAATCGACGATATCTGACAAAGTTAGATGCAAGCTCACTCAAATATATGAGAAATGTTGAAATTCGAGTTCAAATTAGGAAGATAGACTTTGAAAATTTTCAATCAACACAAAGTGAAAATCGACCCCAATGGGCTTCAATGGATGTTAATCGACGATATCTGACGAACTTATATGCAAACTCACTCAAATATATAAGAAATGTTAAAACTCGACTTCAAATTAGGAAGATAGACTTTGAAAATTTTCAATCAACACAAAGTGAAAATCGACCTCAATGGGCTTCAATGGATGTTAATCGACGAAATCTGACAAAGTAAGATGCAAACTCACTCAAATATATAAGAAATGTTAAAATTCGACTTCAAATTAGGAAGATAGACTTTGAAAATTTTCAATGAACACAAAGTGAAAATCGACCTCAATGGGCTTCAATGGATGTTAATCGACGAAATCTAACAAAGTAAGATACAAACTCACTCAAATATATAAGAAATGTTAAAATTCGACTTCAAATTAAGAAGATAGACTATGAAAATTTTCAATCAACACAAAGTGAAAATCGACCTCAATGGGCATCAATGGATGATAATCGACGATATCTGACAAAGTTAGATGCAAGCTCACTCAAATATATGAGAAATGTTGAAATTCGAGTTCAAATTAGGAAGATAGACTTTGAAAATTTTCAATCAACACAAAGTGAAAATCGACCCCAATGGGCTTCAATGGATGTTAATCGACGATATCTGACGAACTTATATGCAAACTCACTCAAATATATAAGAAATGTTAAAACTCGACTTCAAATTAGGAAGATAGACTTTGAAAATTTTCAATCAACACAAAGTGAAAATCGACCTCAATGGGCTTCAATGGATGTTAATCGACGAAATCTGACAAAGTAAGATGCAAACTCACTCAAATATATAAGAAATGTTGAAATTCGACTTCAAATTAGGAAGATAGACTTTGAAAATTTTCAATCAACACAAAGTGAAAATCGACCTCAATGGGCTTGAATGGATGTTAATCAACGATATCTGACAAACTTAGATGCAAACTCACTCAAATATATGAGAAATATTGAAATTCGACTTCAAATTAGGAAGATAGACTTTGAAAATTTCCAATCAACACAAAGTGAAAATCGACCTCAATGGGCTTCAATGGATGTTAATCGACGATATCTGACAAAGTTAGATGCAAACTCACTCAAATATATAAGAAATGTTAAAATTCGACTTCAAATTAGGAAGATAGACTTTGAAAATTTTCAATGAACACAAAGTGAAAATCGACCTCAATGGGCTTCAATGGATGTTAATCGACGAAATCTAACAAAGTAAGATACAAACTCACTCAAATATATAAGAAATGTTAAAATTCGACTTCAAATTAGGAAGATAGACTTTGAAAATTTTCAATCAACACAAAGTGAAAATCGACCTCAATGGGCTTGAATGGATGTTATTAACGATATCTGACAATCTTAGATGCAAACTCACTCAAATATATGAGAAATGTTGAAATTCGACTTCAAATTAGGAAGATAGACTTTGAAAATTTGCAATCAACACAAAGTGAAAATCGACCTCAATGGGCTTCAATGGATGTTAATCGACGATATCTGACAAAGTTAGATGCAAACTCACTCAAATATATAAGGAATGTTGAAATTCGGCTTCAAACTAGAAAGATAGACTTTGAAAATTTTCAAACAACACAAAGTGACAATCGACCTCAATGGGCTTCAATGGATGTTAATCGAAGATATCTGACAAAGTAAGATGCAAATTCACTCAAATATATGAGAAATGTTGAAATTCGACTTCAAATTAGGAAGATAGACTTTAAAAATTTCCAATCAACACAAAGTGAAAATCGACCTCAATGGGCTTGAATGGATGTTAATCAACGATATCTGACAAACTTAGATGCAAACTCACTCAAATATATGAGAAATGTTGAAATTCGACTTCAAATTAGGAAGATAGACTTTGGAAATTTCCCATCAACACAAAGTGAAAATCGACCTCAATGGGCTTGAATGGATGTTAATCGACGATATCTGACAAAGTTAGATGCAAACTCACTCAAATATATAAGAAATGTTGAAATTAGACTTCAAATTAAAAAGATAGACTATGAAAATTTTCAATCAACACAAAGTGAAAATCGACCTCAATGGGCTTCAATGGATGATAATCGAAGATATCTGACAAAGTTAGATGCAAGCTCACTCAAATATATGAGAAATGTTGAAATTCGAGTTCAAATTAGGAAGATAGACTTTGAAAATTTTCAATCAACACAAAGTGAAAATCGACCTCAATGGGCTTCAACGGATGTTAATCGACGATATCTGACAAATTTAGATGCAAACTCACTAAAATATATAAGAAATGTTGAAATTCGACTTCAAATTAGGAAAATAGACTTTGAAAATTTCCAATCAACACAAAGTGAAAATCGACCTCAATGGACTTCAATGGATGTTAATCGACGATATCTGACAAAGTTAGATGCTAACTCACTCAAATATATAAGAAATGTTGAAATTAGACTTCAAATTAAGAAGATAGACTATGAAAATTTTCAATCAAGACAAAGTGAAAATCGACCTCAATGGGCTTCAATGAATGTTGATCGACGATATCTGACAAAGTAAGATGCAAACTCACTCAAATATATAAGGAATGTTGAAATTCGGCTTCAAACTAGAAAGATAGACTTTGAAAATTTTCAATCAACACAAAGTGACAATTGACCTCAATGGGCTTCAATGGATGTTAATCGACGATATCTGACAAAGTTAGATGCAAACTCACTCAAATATATAAGAAATGTTGAAATTCGACTTCAAATTAGGAAGATAGACTTTGAAAATTTTCAATCAACACAAAGTGAAAATCGACCTCAATGGGCTTCAATGGATGTTAATCGACGATATCTGACAAAGTTAGATGCAAACTCACTCAAATATATAAGAAATGTTGAAATTCGACTTCAAATTAGGAAGATAGACTTTGAAAATTTCCAATCAACACAAAGTGAAAATCGACCTCAATGGGCTTCAATGGATGTTAATCGACGATATCTGACAAAGTTAGATGCAAACTCACTCAAATATATAAGAAATGTTGAAATTTTACTTCAAATTAGGAAGATAGACTTTGAAAATTTTCATTCAACACAAAGTGAAAATCGACCTCAATGGGCTTCAATGTATGTTAATCGACGATATCTGACAAAGTTAGATGCTAACTCACTCAAATATATAAGAAATGTTGAAATTAGACTTCAAATTAAGAAGATAGACTATGAAAATTTTCAATCAAGACAAAGTGAAAATCGACTTCATTGGGCTTCAATGGATGATAATCGACGATATCTGACAAAGTTAGATGCAAGCTGACTTAAATATATGAGAAATGTTGAAATTCGAGTTCAAATTAGGAAGATAGACTTTGAAAATTTCCAATCAACACAAAGTGAAAACCGACCTCAATGGGCTTCAATGGATGTTAATCGACGATATCTGACAAAGTTAGATGCAAACTCACTCAAATATATAAGAAATGTTGAAATTTTACTTCAAATTAGGAAGATAGACTTTGAAAATTTTCATTCAACACAAAGTGAAAATCGACCTCAATGGGCTTCAATGTATGTTAATCGACGATATCTGACAAAGTTAGATGCAAACTCACTCAAATATATAAGAAATGTTGAAATTCGACTTCAAATTAGGAAGATAGACTTTGAAAATTTCCAATCAACACAAAGTGAAAATCGACCTCAATGGGCTTCAATGGATGTTAATCGACGATATCTGACAAAGTTAGATGCAAACTCACTCAAATATATAAGAAATGTTGAAATTTTACTTCAAATTAGGAAGATAGACTTTGAAAATTTTCATTCAACACAAAGTGAAAATCGACCTCAATGGGCTTCAATGTATGTTAATCGACGATATCTGACAAAGTTAGATGCTAACTCACTCAAATATATAAGAAATGTTGAAATTAGACTTCAAATTAAGAAGATAGACTATGAAAATTTTCAATCAAGACAAAGTGAAAATCGACCTCAATGGGCTTCAATGGATGATAATCGACGATATCTGACAAAGTTAGATGCAAGCTGACTTAAATATATGAGAAATGTTGAAATTCGAGTTCAAATTAGGAAGATAGACTTTGAAAATTTTCAATCAACACAAAGTGACAATCGACCTCAATGAGCTTCAATGGATGTTAATCGAAGATATCTGACAAAGTAAGATGCAAACACACTCAAATATATAAGAAATGTTAATATTCGACTTCAAATTAGGAAGATAGACTTTGAAAATTTTCAATCAACACAAAGTGAAAATCGACTCAATGGGCTTCAATGGATGTTAATCGACGATATCTGACAAAGTAAGATGCAAACTCACTCAAATATATAAGAAATGTTGAAATTTGGCTTCAAACTAGGAAGATAGACTTTGAAAATTTTCAATCAACACTGAGTGACAATCGACCTCAATGGGCTTCAATGAATGTTGATCGACGATATCTGACAAAGTAATATGCAAACTCACTCAAATATATAAGGAATGTTGGAATTCGGCTTCAAACTAGAAAGATAGACTTTGAAAATTTTCAATCAACACAAAGTGAAAATCGACTTCAATGGGCTTCAATGGATGATAATCGACGATATCTGACAAAGTTAGATGCAAGCTGACTTAAATATATGAGAAATGTTGAAATTCGAGTTCAAATTAGGAAGATAGACTTTGAAAATTTCCAATCAACACAAAGTGAAAACCGACCTCAATGGGCTTCAATGGATGTTAATCGACGATATCTGACAAAGTTAGATTCAAACTCACTCAAATATATAAGAAATGTTGAAATTTTACTTCAAATTAGGAAGATAGACTTTGAAAATTTTCATTCAACACAAAGTGAAAATCGACCTCAATGGGCTTCAATGTATGTTAATCGACGATATCTGACAAAGTTAGATGCAAACTCACTCAAATATATAAGAAATGTTGAAATTCGACTTCAAATTAGGAAGATAGACTTTGAAAATTTCCAATCAACACAAAGTGAAAATCGACCTCAATGGGCTTCAATGGATGTTAATCGACGATATCTGACAAAGTTAGATGCAAACTCACTCAAATATATAAGAAATGTTGAAATTTTACTTCAAATTAGGAAGATAGACTTTGAAAATTTTCATTCAACACAAAGTGAAAATCGACCTCAATGGGCTTCAATGTATGTTAATCGACGATATCTGACAAAGTTAGATGCTAACTCACTCAAATATATAAGAAATGTTGAAATTAGACTTCAAATTAAGAAGATAGACTATGAAAATTTTCAATCAAGACAAAGTGAAAATCGACCTCAATGGGCTTCAATGGATGATAATCGACGATATCTGACAAAGTTAGATGCAAGCTGACTTAAATATATGAGAAATGTTGAAATTCGAGTTCAAATTAGGAAGATAGACTTTGAAAATTTTCAATCAACACAAAGTGACAATCGACCTCAATGAGCTTCAATGGATGTTAATCGAAGATATCTGACAAAGTAAGATGCAAACACACTCAAATATATAAGAAATGTTAATATTCGACTTCAAATTAGGAAGATAGACTTTGAAAATTTTCAATCAACACAAAGTGAAAATCGACTCAATGGGCTTCAATGGATGTTAATCGACGATATCTGACAAAGTAAGATGCAAACTCACTCAAATATATAAGAAATGTTGAAATTTGGCTTCAAACTAGGAAGATAGACTTTGAAAATTTTCAATCAACACTGAGTGACAATCGACCTCAATGGGCTTCAATGAATGTTGATCGACGATATCTGACAAAGTAAGATGCAAACTCACTCAAATATATAAGGAATGTTGGAATTCGGCTTCAAACTAGAAAGATAGACTTTGAAAATTTTCAATCAACACAAAGTGACAATCGACCTCAATGGGCTTCAATGGATGTTAATCGACGATATCTGACAAAGATGGATGCAAACTCACTCAAATATATAAGAAATGTTGAAATTCGACTTCAAATTAGGAAATAGACTTTGTAAATTTTCATTCAACACAAAGTGAAAATCGACCTCAATGGGCTTCAATGGATGATAATCGAAGATATCTGACAAAGTTAGATGCAAGCTCACTCAAATATATGAGAAATGTTGAAATTCGAGTTCAAATTAGGAAGATAGACTTTGAAAATTTTCAATCAACACAAAGTGAAAATCGACTCAATGGGCTTCAATGGATGTTAATCGACGATATCTGACAAAGTAAGATGCAAACTCACTCAAATATATAAGAAATGTTGAAATTTGGCTTCAAACTAGGAAGATAGACTTTGAAAATTTTCAATCAACACTGAGTGACAATCGACCTCAATGGGCTTCAATGAATGTTGATCGACGATATCTGACAAAGTAAGATGCAAACTCACTCAAATATATAAGGAATGTTGGAATTCGGCTTCAAACTAGAAAGATAGACTTTGAAAATTTTCAATCAACACAAAGTGACAATCGACCTCAATGGGCTTCAATGGATGTTAATCGACGATATCTGACAAAGATGGATGCAAACTCACTCAAATATATAAGAAATGTTGAAATTCGACTTCAAATTAGGAAGATAGACTTTGTAAATTTTCATTCAACACAAAGTGAAAATCGACCTCAATGGGCTTCAATGGATGATAATCGAAGATATCTGACAAAGTTAGATGCAAGCTCACTCAAATATATGAGAAATGTTGAAATTCGAGTTCAAATTAGGAAGATAGACTTTGAAAATTTTCAATCAACACAAAGTGAAAATCGACCTCAATGGGCTTCAACGGATGTTAATCGACGATATCTGACAAATTTAGATGCAAACTCACTAAAATATATAAGAAATGTTGAAATTCGACTTCAAATTAGGAAA
Source organism: Diorhabda sublineata (assembly GCF_026230105.1). Lineage (NCBI taxonomy): Eukaryota > Metazoa > Arthropoda > Insecta > Coleoptera > Chrysomelidae > Diorhabda > Diorhabda sublineata. The sequence goes on from NW_026614199.1 coordinate 191,433, forward strand.
ATAGACTTTGAAAATTTCCAATCAACACAAAGTGAAAATCGACCTCAATGGACTTCAATGGATGTTAATCGACGATATCTGACAAAGTTAGATGCAAACTCACTCAAATATATAAGGAATGTTGAAATTCGACTTCAAATTAGGAAGATAGACTTTGAAAATTTTCATTCAACACAAAGTGAAAATCGACCTCAATGGGCTTCAATGGATGTTAATCGACGATATCTGACAAAGTTAGATGCTAACTCACTCAAATATATAAGAAATGTTGAAATTAGACTTCAAATTAAGAAGATAGACTATGAAAATTTCCAATCAACACAAAGTGAAAATCGACCTCAATGGGCTTCAATGAATGTTGATCGACGATATCTGACAAAGTAAAATGCAAACTCACTCAAATATATAAGGAATGTTGAAATTCGGCTTCAAACTAGAAAGATAGACTTTGAAAATTTTCAATCAACACAAAGTGACAATTGACCTCAATGGGCTTCAATGGATGTTAATCGACGATATCTGACAAAGTTAGATGCAAACTCACTCAAATATATAAGAAATGTTGAAATTCGACTTCAAATTAGGAAGATAGACTTTGAAAATTTTCAATCAACACAAAGTGAAAATCGACCTCAATGGGCTTCAATGGATGTTAATCGACGATATCTGACAAAGTTAGATGCAAACTCACTCAAATATATAAGAAATGTTGAAATTCGACTTCAAATTAGGAAGATAGACTTTGAAAATTTCCAATCAACACAAAGTGAAAATCGACCTCAATGGGCTTCAATGGATGTTAATCGACGATATCTGACAAAGTTAGATGCAAACTCACTCAAATATATAAGAAATGTTGAAATTTTACTTCAAATTAGGAAGATAGACTTTGAAAATTTTCATTCAACACAAAGTGAAAATCGACCTCAATGGGCTTCAATGTATGTTAATCGACGATATCTGACAAAGTTAGATGCTAACTCACTCAAATATATAAGAAATGTTGAAATTAGACTTCAAATTAAGAAGATAGACTATGAAAATTTTCAATCAAGACAAAGTGAAAATCGACCTCAATGGGCTTCAATGGATGATAATCGACGATATCTGACAAAGTTAGATGCAAGCTGACTTAAATATATGAGAAATGTTGAAATTCGAGTTCAAATTAGGAAGATAGACTTTGAAAATTTTCAATCAACACAAAGTGACAATCGACCTCAATGAGCTTCAATGGATGTTAATCGAAGATATCTGACAAAGTAAGATGCAAACACACTCAAATATATAAGAAATGTTAATATTCGACTTCAAATTAGGAAGATAGACTTTGAAAATTTTCAATCAACACAAAGTGAAAATCGACGTCAATGGGCTTCAATGGATGTTAATCGACGATATCTGACAAAGTAAGATGCAAACTCACTCAAATATATAAGAAATGTTGAAATTTGGCTTCAAACTAGGAAGATAGACTTTGAAAATGTTCATTCAACACAAAGTGAAAATCGACCTAAATGGGCTTCAATGGATGTTAATCGACGATATCTGACAAGGTTAGATGCTAACTCACTCAAATATATAAGAAATGTTGAAATTAGACTTCAAATTAAGAAGATAGACTATGAAAATTTTCAATCAAGACAAAGTGAAAATCGACCTCAATGGGCTTCAATGGATGATAATCGACGATATCTGACAAAGTTAGATGCAAGCTGACTCAAATATATGAGAAATGTTGAAATTCGAGTTCAAATTAGGAAGATAGACTTTGAAAATTTTCAATCAACACAAAGTGACAATCAACCTCAATGAGCTTCAATGGATGTTAATCGAAGATATCTGACAAAGTAAGATGCAAACTCACTCAAATATATAAGAAATGTTATAATTCGACTTCAAATTAGGAAGATAGACTTTGAAAATTTTCAAACAACACTAAGTGACAATCGACCTCAATGGGCTTCAATGAATGTTGATCGACGATATCTGACAAAGTAAGATGCAAACTCACTCAAATATATAAGGAATGTTGAAATTCGGCTGTAAACTAGAAAGATAGACTTTGAAAATTTTCAAACAACACAAAGTGACAATCGACCTCAATGGGCTTCAATGGATGTTAATCGAAGATATCTGACAAAGTAAGATGCAAATTCACTCAAATATATGAGAAATGTTGAAATTCGACTTCAAATTGGGAAGATAGACTTTAAAAATTTCCAATCAACACGAAGTGAAAATCGACCTCAATGGGCTTGAATAGATGTTAATCAACGATATCTGACAAACTTAGATGCAAACTCACTCAAATATATGAGAAATGTTGAAATTCGACTTCAAACTAGGAAGATAGACTTTGAAAATTTCCCATCAACACAAAGTGAAAATCGACCTCAATGGGCTTCAATGGATGATAATCGACGATATCTGACAAAGTTAGATGCAAGTTGACTTAAATATATGAGAAATGTTGAAATTCGAGTTCAAATTAGGAAGATAGACTTTGAAAATTTTCAATCAACACAAAGTGACAATCGACCTCAATGAGCTTCAATGGATGTTAATCGAAGATATCTGACAAAGTAAGATGCAAACACACTCAAATATATAAGAAATGTTAATATTCGACTTCAAATTAGGAAGATAGACTTTGAAAATTTTCAATCAACACAAAGTGAAAATCGACGTCAATGGGCTTCAATGGATGTTAATCGACGATATCTGACAAAGTAAGATGCAAACTCACTCAAATATATAAGAAATGTTGAAATTTGGCTTCAAACTAGGAAGATAGACTTTGAAAATGTTCATTCAACACAAAGTGAAAATCGACCTCAATGGGCTTCAATGGATGTTAATCGACGATATCTGACAAAGTTAGATGCTAACTCACTCAAATATATAAGAAATGTTGAAATTAGACTTCAAATTAAGAAGATAGACTATGAAAATTTTCAATCAAGACAAAGTGAAAATCGACCTCAATGGGCTTCAATGGATGATAATCGACGATATCTGACAAAGTTAGATGCAAGCTGACTCAAATATATGAGAAATGTTGAAATTCGAGTTCAAATTAGGAAGATAGACTTTGAAAATTTTCAATCAACACAAAGTGACAATCAACCTCAATGAGCTTCAATGGATGTTAATCGAAGATATCTGACAAAGTAAGATGCAAACTCACTCAAATATATAAGAAATGTTATAATTCGACTTCAAATTAGGAAGATAGACTTTGAAAATTTTCAATCAACACTAAGTGACAATCGACCTCAATGGGCTTCAATGAATGTTGATCGACGATATCTGACAAAGTAAGATGCAAACTCACTCAAATATATAAGGAATGTTGAAATTCGGCTTCAAACTAGAAAGATAGACTTTGAAAATTTTCAAACAACACAAAGTGACAATCGACCTCAATGGGCTTCAATGGATGTTAATCGAAGATATCTGACAAAGTAAGATGCAAATTCACTCAAATATATGAGAAATGTTGGAATTCGACTTCAAATTGGGAAGATAGACTTTAAAAATTTCCAATCAACACAAAGTGAAAATCGACCTCAATGGGCTTGAATGGATGTTAATCAACGATATCTGACAAACTTAGATGCAAACTCACTCAAATATATGAGAAATGTTGAAATTCGACTTCAAATTAGGAAGATAGACTTTGAAAATTTCCCATCAACACAAAGTGAAAATCGACCTCAATGGGCTTGGATGGATGTTAATCGACGATATCTGACAAAGTTAGATGCAAACTCACTCAAATATATAAGAAATGTTGAAATTAGACTTCTAATTAAAAAGATAGACTTTGAAAATTTTCAAACAACACAAAGTGACAATCGACCTCAATGGGCTTCAATGGATGTTAATCGAAGATATCTGACAAAGTAAGATGCAAATTCACTCAAATATATGAGAAATGTTGAAATTAGACTTCAAATTAAGAAGATAGACTATGAAAATTTTCAATCAAGACAAAGTGAAAATCGACCTCAATGGGCTTCAATGGATGATAATCGACGATATCTGACAAAGTTAGATGCAAGCTCACTCAAATATATGAGAAATGTTGAAATTCGAGTTCAAATTAGGAAGATAGACTTTGAAAATTTTCAATCAACACAAAGTGAAAATCGACCTCAATGGGCTTCAATGGATGTTAATCGACGATATCTGACAAAGTTAGATGCAAACTCACTCAAATATATAAGAAATGTTGAAATTAGACTTCAAATTAAAAAGATAGACTATGAAAATTTTCAATCAACACAAAGTGAAAATCGACCTCATTTGGCTTCAATGGATGATAATCGAAGATATCTGACAAAGTTAGGTTAGGTTAGGTTAGGTCTAAGTTTGTCAGATATCGTCGATTGACATCCATTCAAGCCCATTGAGGTCGATTTTCACTTTGTGTTGATTGAAAATTTTCAAAGTCTATCTTCCTAATTTGAAGTCGAATTTCAACATTTCTTATATATTTGAGTGAGTTTGCATCTTACTTTGTCAGATATCTTCGATTAACATCCATTGAAGCTCATTGAGGTCGATTGTCACTTTGTGTTGATTGAAAATTTTCAAAGTCTATCTTCCTAATTTGAACTCGAATTTCAACATTTCTCATATATTTGAGTGAGTTAGCATCTAACTTTGTCAGATATCGTCGATTAACATCCATTGAAGCCCATTGAGGTCGATTTTCACTTTGTGTTGAATGAAAATTTTCAAAGTCTATCTTCTTAATTTGAAGTCTAATTTCAACATTTCTTATATATTTGAGTGAGTTAGCATCTAACTTTGTCAGATATCGTCGATTAACATCCATTGAAGCCCATTGAGGTCGATTTTCACTTTGTGTTGAATGAAAATTTTCAAAGTCTATCTTCCTAATTTGAAGTAAAATTTCAACATTTCTTATATATTTGAGTGAGTTTGCATCTAACTTTGTCAGATATCGTCGATTAACATCCATTGAAGCCCATTGAGGTCGATTTTCACTTTGTGTTGAATGAAAATTTTCAAAGTCTATCTTCCTAATTTGAAGTAAAATTTCAACATTTCTTATATATTTGAGTGAGTTTGCATCTAACTTTGTCAGATATCGTCGATTAACATCCATTGAAGCCCATTGAGGTCGATTTTCACTTTGTGTTGATTGGAAATTTTCAAAGTCTATCTTCCTAATTTGAAGTCGAATTCCAACATTTCTTATATATTTGAGTGTGTTTGCATCTAACTTTGTCAGATATCGTCGATTAACATCCATTGAAGCCCATTGAGGTCGATTTTCACTTTGTGTTGATTGAAAATTTTCAAAGTCTATCTTCCTAATTTGAAGTCGAATTTCAACATTTCTTATATATTTGAGTGAGTTTGCATCTAACTTTGTCAGATATCGTCGATCAACATTCATTGAAGCCCATTGAGGTCGATTTTCACTTTGTCTTGATTTAAAATTTTCATAGTCTATCTTCTTAATTTGAAGTCTAATTTCAACATTTCTTATATATTTGAGTGAGTTAGCATCTAACTTTGTCAGATATCGTCGATTAACATCCATTGAAGTCCATTGAGGTCGATTTTCACTTTGTGTTGATTGAAAATTTTCAAAGTCTATCTTCCTAATTTGAACTCGAATTTCAACATTTCTCATATATTTGAGTGAGCTTGCATCTAACTTTGTCAGATATCTTCGATTATCATTCATTGAAGCCCATTGAGGTCGATTTTCACTTTGTGTTGATTGAAAATTTTTAAAGTCTATCTTCCTAATTTGAAGTCGAATTTCAACATTTCTCATATATTTGAGTGAATTTGCATCTTACTTTGTCAGATATCGTCGATCAACATTCATTGAAGCCCATTGAGGTCGATTGTCACTTAGTGTTGATTGAAAATTTTCAAAGTCTATCTTCCTAGTTTGAAGCCAAATTTCAACATTTCTTATATATTTGAGTGAGTTTGCATCTTACTTTGTCAGATATCGTCGATTAACATCCATTGAAGCCCATTGAGGTCGATTTTCACTTTGTGTTGATTGAAAATTTTCAAAGTCTATCTTCCTAATTTGAAGTAAAATTTCAACATTTCTTATATATTTGAGTGAGTTTGCATCTAACTTTGTCAGATATCGTCGATTAACATCCATTGAAGCCCATTGAGGTCGATTTTCACTTTGTGTTGATTGGAAATTTTCAAAGTCTTTCTTCCTAATTTGAAGTCGAATTTCAACATTTCTTATATATTTGAGTGAGTTTGCAACTAACTTTGTCAGATATCGTCGATTAACATCCATTGAAGCCCATTGAGGTCGATTTTCACTTTGTGTTGATTGAAAATTTTCAAAGTCTATCTTCCTAATTTGAAGTCGAATTTCAACATTTCTTATATATTTGAGTGAGTTTGCATCTAACTTTGTCAGATATCGTCGATTAACATCCATTGAAGCCCATTGAGGTCGATTGTCACTTTGTGTTGATTGAAAATTTTCAAAGTCTATCTTTCCAGTTTGAAGCCGAATTTCAACATTCCTTATATATTTGAGCGAGTTTGCATCTTACTTTGTCAGATATCGTCGATCAACATTCATTGAAGCCCATTGAGGTCGATTTTCACTTTGTCTTGATTGAAAATTTTCATAGTCTATCTTCTTAATTTGAAGTCTAATTTCAACATTTCTTATATATTTGAGTGAGTTAGCATCTAACTTTGTCAGATATAGTAGATTAACATCCATTGAAGCCCATTGAGGTCGATTTTCAATTTGTGTTGAATGAAAATTTTCAAAGTCTATCTTCCTAATTTGAAGTCGAATTTCAACATTTCTTATATATTTGAGTGAGTTTGCATCTAACTTTGTCAGATATCGTCGATTAACATCCATTGAAGCCCATTGAGGTCGATTTTCACTTTGTCTTGATTGAAAATTTTCATAGTCTATCTTCCTAATTTGAAGTAAAATTTCAACATTTCTTATATATTTGAGTGAGTTTGCATCTAACTTTGTCAGATATCGTCGATTAACATCCATTGAAGCCCATTGAGGTCGATTTTCACTTTGTGTTGATTGGAAATTTTCAAAGTCTATCTTTCCTAATTTGAAGTCGAATTTCAACATTTCTTATATATTTGAGTGAGTTTGCATCTAACTTTGTTAGATATCGTCGATTAACATCCATTGAAGCTCATTGAGGTCGATTTTCACTTTGTGTTGATTGAAAATTTTCAAAGTCTATCTTCCTAATTTGAAGTCGAATTTCAACATTTCTTATATATTTGAGTGAGTTTGCATCTAACTTTGTCAGATATCGTCGATTAACATCCATTGAAGCCCATTGAGGTCGATTTTCACTTTGTGTTGATTGAAAATTTTCATAGTCTATCTTCTTAATTTGAAGTCTAATTTCAACATTTCTCATATATTTGAGTGAGTTTGCATCTTACTTTGTCAGATATCGTCGATTAACATCCATTGAAGCCCATTGAGGTCGATTTTCACTTTGTGTTGATTGAAAATTTTCAAAGTCTATCTTCCTAATTTGAACTCGAATTTCAACATTTCTCATATATTTGAGTCAGCTTGCATCTAACTTTGTCAGATATCGTCGATTAACATCCATTGAAGCCCATTGAGGTCGATTTTCACTTTGTGTTGATTGGAAATTTTCAAAGTCTTTCTTCCTAATTTGAAGTCGAATTTCAACATTTCTTATATATTTGAGTGAGTTTGCAACTAACTTTGTCAGATATCGTCGATTAACATCCATTGAAGCCCATTGAGGTCGATTTTCACTTTGTGTTGATTGAAAATTTTCAAAGTCTATCTTCCTAATTTGAAGTCGAATTTCAACATTTCTTATATATTTGAGTGAGTTTGCATCTAACTTTGTCAGATATCGTCGATTAACATCCATTGAAGCCCATTGAGGTCGATTGTCACTTAGTGTTGATTGAAAATTTTCAAAGTCTATCTTCCTAGTTTGAAGCCAAATTTCAACATTTCTTATATATTTGAGTGAGTTTGCATCTTACTTTGTCAGATATCGTCGATTAACATCCATTGAAGCCCATTGAGGTCGATTTTCACTTTGTGTTGATTGAAAATTTTCAAAGTCTATCTTCCTAATTTGAAGTAAAATTTCAACATTTCTTATATATTTGAGTGAGTTTGCATCTAACTTTGTCAGATATCGTCGATTAATATCCATTGAAGCCCATTGAGGTCGATTTTCACTTTGTGTTGATTGGAAATTTTCAAAGTCTTTCTTCCTAATTTGAAGTCGAATTTCAACATTTCTTATATATTTGAGTGAGTTTGCAACTAACTTTGTCAGATATCGTCGATTAACATCCATTGAAGCCCATTGAGGTCGATTTTCACTTTGTGTTGATTGAAAATTTTCAAAGTCTATCTTCCTAATTTGAACTCGAATTTCAACATTTCTCATATATTTGAGTGAGTTTGCATCTTACTTTGTCAGATATCTTCGATTAACATCCATTGAAGCTCATTGAGGTCGATTGTCACTTTGTGTTGATTGAAAATTTTCAAATTCTATCTTCCTAATTTGAACTCGAATTTCAAAATTTCTCATATATTTGAGTCAGCTTGCATCTAACTTTGTCAGATATCGTCGATTATCATCCATTGAAGCCCATTGAGGTCGATTTTCACTTTGTCTTGATTGAAAATTTTCATAGTCTATCTTCCTAATTTGAAGTAAAATTTCAACATTTCTTATATATTTGAGTGAGTTTGCATCTAACTTTGTCAGATATCGTCGATTAACATCCATTGAAGCCCATTGAGGTCGATTTTCACTTTGTGTTGATTGGAAATTTTCAAAGTCTATCTTTCCTAATTTGAAGTCGAATTTCAACATTTCTTATATATTTGAGTGAGTTTGCATCTAACTTTGTTAGATATCGTCGATTAACATCCATTGAAGCTCATTGAGGTCGATTTTCACTTTGTGTTGATTGAAAATTTTCAAAGTCTATCTTCCTAATTTGAAGTCGAATTTCAACATTTCTTATATATTTGAGTGAGTTTGCATCTAACTTTGTCAGATATCGTCGATTAACATCCATTGAAGCCCATTGAGGTCGATTTTCACTTTGTGTTGATTGAAAATTTTCATAGTCTATCTTGTTAATTTGAAGTCTAATTTCAACATTTCTCATATATTTGAGTGAGTTTGCATCTTACTTTGTCAGATATCGTCGATTAACATCCATTGAAGCCCATTGAGGTCGATTTTCACTTTGTGTTGAATGAAAATTTTCAAAGTCTATCTTCCTAATTTGAAGTAAAATTTCAACATTTCTTATATATTTGAGTGAGTTTGCATCTTACTTTGTCAGATATCGTCGATTAACATCCATTGAAGCCCATTGAGGTCGATTTTCACTTTGTGTTGATTGGAAATTTTCAAAGTCTATCTTCCTAATTTGAAGTCGAATTTCAACATTCCTTATATATTTGAGTGAGTTTGCATCTTACTTTGTCAGATATCGTCGATCAACATTCATTGAAGCCCATTGAGGTCGATTGTCACTCAGTGTTGATTGAAAATTTTCATAGTCTATCTTCCTAATTTGAAGTCGAATTTCAACATTTCTTATAAATTTGAGTGAGTTTGCATCTAAGTTTGTCAGATATCGTCGATTAACATCCATTGAAGCCCATTGAGGTCGATTTTCACTTTGTGTTGATTGAAAATTTTCAAAGTCTATCTTCCTAGTTTGAAGCCGAATTCCAACATTCCTTATATATTTGAGTGAGTTTGCATCTAACTTTGTCAGATATCTTCGATTATCATCCATTGAAGCCCATTGAGGTCGATTTTCACTTTGTGTTGATTGAAAATTTTCATAGTCTCTCTTTTTAATTTGAAGTCTAATTTCAACATTTCTTATATATTTGAGTGAGTTTGCATCTAACTTTGTCAGATATCGTCGATTAACATCCATTGAAGCCCATTGAGGTCGATTTTCACTTTGTGTTGATTGAAAATTTTCAAAGTCTATCTTCCTAATTTGAAGTCGAATTTCAACATTTCTTATATATTTGAGTGAGTTTGCATCTAACTTTGTCAGATATCGTCGATTAACATCCATTGAAGCCCATTGAGGTCGATTGTCACTTAGTGTTGATTGAAAATTTTCAAAGTCTATCTTCCTAGTTTGAAGCCAAATTTCAACATTTCTTATATATTTGAGTGAGTTTGCATCTTACTTTGTCAGATATCGTCGATTAACATCCATTGAAGCCCATTGAGGTCGATTTTCACTTTGTGTTGATTGAAAATTTTCAAAGTCTATCTTCCTAATTTGAAGTAAAATTTCAACATTTCTTATATATTTGAGTGAGTTTGCATCTAACTTTGTCAGATATCGTCGATTAACATCCATTGAAGCCCATTGAGGTCGATTTTCACTTTGTGTTGATTGGAAATTTTCAAAGTCTTTCTTCCTAATTTGAAGTCGAATTTCAACATTTCTTATATATTTGAGTGAGTTTGCAACTAACTTTGTCAGATATCGTCGATTAACATCCATTGAAGCCCATTGAGGTCGATTTTCACTTTGTGTTGATTGAAAATTTTCAAAGTCTATCTTCCTAATTTGAACTCGAATTTCAACATTTCTCATATATTTGAGTGAGTTTGCATCTTACTTTGTCAGATATCTTCGATTAACATCCATTGAAGCTCATTGAGGTCGATTGTCACTTTGTGTTGATTGAAAATTTTCAAATTCTATCTTCCTAATTTGAACTCGAATTTCAAAATTTCTCATATATTTGAGTCAGCTTGCATCTAACTTTGTCAGATATCGTCGATTATCATCCATTGAAGCCCATTGAGGTCGATTTTCACTTTGTCTTGATTGAAAATTTTCATAGTCTATCTTCCTAATTTGAAGTAAAATTTCAACATTTCTTATATATTTGAGTGAGTTTGCATCTAACTTTGTCAGATATCGTCGATTAACATCCATTGAAGCCCACTGAGGTCGATTTTCACTTTGTGTTGATTGGAAATTTTCAAAGTCTATCTTTCCTAATTTGAAGTCGAATTTCAACATTTCTTATATATTTGAGTGAGTTTGCATCTAACTTTGTTAGATATCGTCGATTAACATCCATTGAAGCTCATTGAGGTCGATTTTCACTTTGTGTTGATTGAAAATTTTCAAAGTCTATCTTCCTAATTTGAAGTCGAATTTCAACATTTCTTATATATTTGAGTGAGTTTGCATCTAACTTTGTCAGATATCGTCGATTAACATCCATTGAAGCCCATTGAGGTCGATTTTCACTTTGTGTTGATTGAAAATTTTCATAGTCTATCTTGTTAATTTGAAGTCTAATTTCAACATTTCTCATATATTTGAGTGAGTTTGCATCTTACTTTGTCAGATATCGTCGATTAACATCCATTGAAGCCCATTGAGGTCGATTTTCACTTTGTGTTGAATGAAAATTTTCAAAGTCTATCTTCCTAATTTGAAGTAAAATTTCAACATTTCTTATATATTTGAGTGAGTTTGCATCTTACTTTGTCAGATATCGTCGATTAACATCCATTGAAGCCCATTGAGGTCGATTTTCACTTTGTGTTGATTGGAAATTTTCAAAGTCTATCTTCCTAATTTGAAGTCGAATTTCAACATTCCTTATATATTTGAGTGAGTTTGCATCTTACTTTGTCAGATATCGTCGATCAACATTCATTGAAGCCCATTGAGGTCGATTGTCACTCAGTGTTGATTGAAAATTTTCATAGTCTATCTTCCTAATTTGAAGTCGAATTTCAACATTTCTTATAAATTTGAGTGAGTTTGCATCTAAGTTTGTCAGATATCGTCGATTAACATCCATTGAAGCCCATTGAGGTCGATTTTCACTTTGTGTTGATTGAAAATTTTCAAAGTCTATCTTCCTAGTTTGAAGCCGAATTCCAACATTCCTTATATATTTGAGTGAGTTTGCATCTAACTTTGTCAGATATCTTCGATTATCATCCATTGAAGCCCATTGAGGTCGATTTTCACTTTGTGTTGATTGAAAATTTTCATAGTCTCTCTTTTTAATTTGAAGTCTAATTTCAACATTTCTTATATATTTGAGTGAGTTTGCATCTAACTTTGTCAGATATCGTCGATTAACATCCATTGAAGCCCATTGAGGTCGATTTTCACTTTGTGTTGATTGAAAATTTTCAAAGTCTATCTTCCTAATTTGAAGTCGAATTTCAACATTTCTTATATATTTGAGTGAGTTTGCATCTAACTTTGTCAGATATCGTCGATTAACATCCATTGAAGCCCATTGAGGTCGATTGTCACTTAGTGTTGATTGAAAATTTTCAAAGTCTATCTTCCTAGTTTGAAGCCAAATTTCAACATTTCTTATATATTTGAGTGAGTTTGCATCTTACTTTGTCAGATATCGTCGATTAACATCCATTGAAGCCCATTGAGGTCGATTTTCACTTTGTGTTGATTGAAAATTTTCAAAGTCTATCTTCCTAATTTGAAGTAAAATTTCAACATTTCTTATATATTTGAGTGAGTTTGCATCTAACTTTGTCAGATATCGTCGATTAACATCCATTGAAGCCCATTGAGGTCGATTTTCACTTTGTGTTGATTGGAAATTTTCAAAGTCTTTCTTCCTAATTTGAAGTCGAATTTCAACATTTCTTATATATTTGAGTGAGTTTGCAACTAACTTTGTCAGATATCGTCGATTAACATCCATTGAAGCCCATTGAGGTCGATTTTCACTTTGTGTTGATTGAAAATTTTCAAAGTCTATCTTCCTAATTTGAACTCGAATTTCAACATTTCTCATATATTTGAGTGAGTTTGCATCTTACTTTGTCAGATATCTTCGATTAACATCCATTGAAGCTCATTGAGGTCGATTGTCACTTTGTGTTGATTGAAAATTTTCAAATTCTATCTTCCTAATTTGAACTCGAATTTCAAAATTTCTCATATATTTGAGTCAGCTTGCATCTAACTTTGTCAGATATCGTCGATTAACATCCATTGAAGCCCATTGAGGTCGATTTTCACTTTGTGTTGATTGAAAATTTTCAAAGTCTATCTTCCTAGTTTGAAGCCGAATTCCAACATTCCTTATATATTTGAGTGAGTTTGCATCTAACTTTGTCAGATATCTTCGATTATCATCCATTGAAGCCCATTGAGGTCGATTTTCACTTTGTGTTGATTGAAAATTTTCATAGTCTCTCTTTTTAATTTGAAGTCTAATTTCAACATTTCTTATATATTTGAGTGAGTTTGCATCTAACTTTGTCAGATATCGTCGATTAACATCCATTCAAGCCCATTGAGGTCGATTTTCACTTTGTGTTGATGGGAAATTTTCAAAGTCTATCTTCCTAATTTGAAGTCGAATTTCAACATTTCTCATATATTTGAGTGAGCTTGCATCTAACTTTGTCAGATATCTTCGATTATCATCCATTGAAGCCCATTGAGGTCGATTTTCACTTTGTGTTGATTGAAAATTTTCAAAGTCTATCTTTCTAGTTTGAAGCCGAATTTCAACATTCCTTATATATTTGAGCGAGTTTGCATCTTACTTTGTCAGATATCGTCGATCAACATTCATTGAAGCCCATTGAGGTCGATTTTCACTTTGTCTTGATTGGAAATTTTCATAGTCTATCTTCTTGATTTGAAGTCTAATTTCAACATTTCTTATATATTTGAGTGAGATAGCATCTAACTTTGTCAGATATCGTCGATTAACATCCATTGAAGCCCATTGAGGTCGATTTTCAATTTGTGTTGAATGAAAATTTTCAAAGTCTATCTTCCTAATTTGAAGTCGAATTTCAACATTTCTTATATATTTGAGTGAGTTTGCATCTTACTTTGTCAGATATCTTCGATTAACATCCATTGAAGCTCATTGAGGTCGATTGTCACTTTGTGTTGATTGAAAATTTTCAAAGTCTATCTTCCTAATTTGAACTCGAATTTCAACATTTCTCATATATTTGAGTCAGCTTGCATCTAACTTAACATCCATTGAAGCTCATTGAGGTCGATTGTCACTTTGTGTTGATTGAAAATTTTCAAAGTCTATCTTCCTAATTTGAACTCGAATTTCAACATTTCTCATATATTTGAGTCAGCTTGCATCTAACTTTGTCAGATATCGTCGATTATCATCCATTGAAGCCCATTGAGGTCGATTTTCACTTTGTCTTGATTGAAAATTTTCAAAGTCTATCTTCCTAATTTGAAGTCGAATTTCAACATTTCTTATATATTTGAGTGAGTTTGCATCTAACTTTGTCAGATATTGTCGATTAACATCCATTGGGGCCCATTGAGGTCGATTTTCACTTTGTGTTGATTGAAAATTTTCATAGTCTATCTTCCTAATTTGAAGTCGAATTTCAACATTTCTTATATATTTGAGTGAGTTTGCATCTAACTTTGTCAGATATCGTCGATTAACATCCATTGAAGCCCATTGAGGTCGATTGTCACTTTGTGTTGATTGAAAATTTTCAAAGTCTATCTTTCTAGTTTGAAGCCGAATTTCAACATTCCTTATATATTTGAGAGAGTTTGCATCTTACTTTGTCAGATATCGTCGATCAACATTCATTGAAGCCCATTGAGGTCGATTTTCACTTTGTCTTGATTGGAAATTTTCATAGTCTATCTTCTTAATTTGAAGTCTAATTTCAACATTTCTTATATATTTGAGTGAGATAGCATCTTACTTTGTCAGATATCTTCGATTAACATCCATTGAAGCTCATTGAGGTCGATTGTCACTTTGTGTTGATTGAAAATTTTCAAAGTCTATCTTCCTAATTTGAACTCGAATTTCAACATTTCTCATATATTTGAGTCAGCTTGCATCTAACTTTGTCAGATATCGTCGATTATCATCCATTGAAGCCCATTGAGGTCGATTTTCACTTTGTCTTGATTGAAAATTTTCAAAGTCTATCTTCCTAATTTGAACTCGAATTTCAACATTTCTCATATATTTGAGTCAGCTTGCATCTAACTTTGTCAGATATCGTCGATTAACATCCATTGAAGCCCATTGAGGTCGATTTTCAATTTGTGTTGAATGAAAATTTTCAAAGTCTATCTTCCTAATTTGAAGTCGAATTTCAACATTTCTTATATATTTGAGTGAGTTTGCATCTTACTTTGTCAGATATCTTCGATTAACATCCATTGAAGCTCATTGAGGTCGATTGTCACTTTGTGTTGATTGAAAATTTTCAAAGTCTATCTTCCTAATTTGAAGTCGAATTTCAACATTTCTTATATATTTGAGTGAGTTTGCATCTTACTTTGTCAGATATCTTCGATTAACATCCATTGAAGCTCATTGAGGTCGATTGTCACTTTGTGTTGATTGAAAATTTTCAAAGTCTATCTTCCTAATTTGAACTCGAATTTCAACATTTCTCATATATTTGAGTCAGCTTGCATCTAACTTTGTCAGATATCGTCGATTATCATCCATTGAAGCCCATTGAGGTCGATTTTCACTTTGTCTTGATTGGAAATTTTTAAAGTCTATCTTCCTAATTTGAAGTCGAATTTCAACATTTCTTATATATTTGAGTGAGTTTGCATCTAACTTTGTGAGATATCGTCGATTAACATCCATTGGGGCCCATTGAGGTCGATTTTCACTTTGTGTTGATTGAAAATTTTCATAGTCTATCTTCCTAATTTGAAGTCGAATTTCAACATTTCTTATATATTTGAGTGAGTTTGCATCTAACTTTGTCAGATATCGTCGATTAACATCCATTGAAGCCCATTGAGGTCGATTGTCACTTTGTGTTGATTGAAAATTTTCAAAGTCTATCTTTCTAGTTTGAAGCCGAATTTCAACATTCCTTATATATTTGAGCGAGTTTGCATCTTACTTTGTCAGATATCGTCGATCAACATTCATTGAAGCCCATTGAGGTCGATTTTCACTTTGTCTTGATTGGAAATTTTCATAGTCTATCTTCTTAATTTGAAGTCTAATTTCAACATTTCTTATATATTTGAGTGAGATAGCATCTAACTTTGTCAGATATCGTCGATTAACATCCATTGAAGCCCATTGAGGTCGATTTTCAATTTGTGTTGAATGAAAATTTTCAAAGTCTATCTTCCTAATTTGAAGTCGAATTTCAACATTTCTTATATATTTGAGTGAGTTTGCATCTTACTTTGTCAGATATCTTCGATTAACATCCATTGAAGCTCATTGAGGTCGATTGTCACTTTGTGTTGATTGAAAATTTTCAAAGTTTATCTTCCTAATTTGAACTCGAATTTCAACATTTCTCATATATTTGAGTCAGCTTGCATCTAACTTTGTCAGATATCGTCGATTATCATCCATTGAAGCCCATTGAGGTCGATTTTCACTTTGTCTTGATTGAAAATTTTCAAAGTCTATCTTCCTAATTTGAAGTCGAATTTCAACATTTCTTATATATTTGAGTGAGTTTGCATCTAACTTTGTCAGATATCGTCGATCAACATTCATTGAAGCCCATTTTCAATCAACACAAAGTGAAAATCGACCTCAATGGGCTTCAATGGATGTTAATCGACGATATCTGACAAAGTTAGATGCAAACTCACTCAAATATATAAGAAATGTTGAAATTCGACTTCAAATTAGGAAGATAGACTTTGAAAATTTCCAATCAACACAAAGTGAAAATCGACCTCAATGGACTTCAATGGATGTTAATAGACGATATCTGACAAAGTTAGATGCAAACTCACTCAAATATATAAGAAATGTTGAAATTCGACTTCAAATTAGTAAGATAGACTTTGAAAATTTTCATACAACACAAATTGAAAATCGACCTCAATGGGCTTCAATGGATGTTAATCGACGATATCTGACAAAGTTAGATGCTAACTCACTCAAATATATAAGAAATGTTGAAATTAGACTTCAAATTAAGAAGATAGACTTTGAAAATTTCCAATCAACACAAAGTGAAAATCGACCTCAATGGGCTTGAATGGATGTTAATCGACGATATCTGACAAAGTTAGATGCAAACTCACTCAAATATATAAGAAATGTTGAAATTAGACTTCAAATTAAAAAGATAGACTATGAAAATTTTCAATAAACACAAAGTGAAAATCGACCTCAATGGGCTTCAATGGATGATAATCGAAGATAT
This sequence comes from Diorhabda sublineata, assembly GCF_026230105.1. Classification (NCBI taxonomy): domain Eukaryota; kingdom Metazoa; phylum Arthropoda; class Insecta; order Coleoptera; family Chrysomelidae; genus Diorhabda; species Diorhabda sublineata. The sequence continues at coordinate 208,685 of NW_026614199.1, forward strand.
CTGACAAAGTTACATGCAAGCTCACTCAAATATATGAGAAATGTTGAAATTCGAGTTCAAATTAGGAAGATAGACTTTGAAAATTTTCAATCAACACAAAGTGAAAATCGACCTCAATGGGCTTCAATGGATGTTAATCGACGATATCTGACAAAGTTAGATGCAAACTCACTCAAATATATAAGAAATGTTGAAATTCGACTTCAAATTAGGAAGATAGACTTTGAAAATTTTCATTCAACACAAATTGAAAATGGACCTCAATGGGCTTCAATGGATGTTAATCGACGATATCTGACAAAGTTAGATGCTAACTCATTCAAATATATAAGAAATGTTGAAATTAGACTTCAAATTAAGAAGATAGACTATGAAAATTTCCAATCAAGACAAAGTGAAAATCGACCTCAACGGGCTTCAATAAATGTTGATCGACGATATCTGACAAAGTAAGATGCAAACTTGCTCAAATATATAAGGAATGTTGAAATTCGGCTTCAAACTAGAAAGATAGACTTTGAAAATTTTCAATCAACACAAAGTGACAATCGACCTCAATGGGCTTCAATGGATGTTAATCGACGATATCTGACAAACTTAGATGCAAACTCACTCAAATATATGAGAAATGTTGAAATTCGACTTCAAATTAGGAAGATAGACTTTTCTCATATATTTGAGTGAGCTTGCATCTAACTTTGTCAGATATCTTCGATTATCATCCATTGAAGCCCATTGAGGTCGATTTTCACTTTGTGTTGATTGAAAATTTTCATAGTCTATCTTTTTAATTTGAAGTCTAATTTCAACATTTCTTATATATTTGAATGAGTTTGCATCTAACTTTGTCAGATATCGTCGATTAACATCCATTCAAGCCCATTGAGGTCGATTTTCACTTTTTGTTGATGGGAAATTTTCAAAGTCTATCTTCCTAATTTGAAGTCGAATTTCAACATTTCTCATATATTTGAGTGAGCTTGCATCTAACTTTGTCAGATATCTTCGATTATCATCCATTGAAGCCCATTGAGGTCGATTTTCACTTTGTGTTGATTGAAAATTTTCATAGTCTATCTTTTTAATTTGAAGTCTAATTTCAACATTTTTTATATATTTGAGTGAGTTTGCATCTAACTTTGTCAGATATCGTCGATTAACATCCATTCAAGCCCATTGAGTTCGATTTTCACTTTGTGTTGATGGGAAATTTTCAAAGTCTATCTTCCTAATTTGAAGTCGAATTTCAACATTTCTCATATATTTGAGTGAGCTTGCATCTAACTTTGTCAGATATCGTCGATTAACATCCATTGAAGCCCATTGAGGTCGATTGTCACTTTGTGTTGATTGGAAATTTTCAAAGTCTATCTTTCTAGTTTGAAGCCGAATTTCAACATTCCTTATATATTTGAGCGAGTTTGCATCTTACTTTGTCAGATATCGTCGATCAACATTCATTGAAGCCCATTGAGGTCGATTTTCACTTTGTCTTGATTGGAAATTTTCATAGTCTATCTTCTTAATTTGAAGTCTAATTTCAACATTTCTTATATATTTGAGTGAGTTAGCATCTAACTTTGTCAGATATCGTCGATTAACATCCATTGAAGCCCATTGAGGTCGATTTTCACTTTGTGTTGATGGGAAATTTTCAAAGTCTATCTTCCTAATTTGAAGTCGAATTTCAACATTTCTCATATATTTGAGTGAGTTTGCATCTAAGTTTGTCAGATATCGTTGATTAACATCAATTCAAGCCCATTGAGGTCGATTTTCACTTTGTGTTGATTGGAAATTTTTAAAGTCTATCTTCCTAATTTGAAGTCGAATTTCAACATTTCTCATATATTTGAGTGAATTTGCATCTTACTTTGTCAGATATCTTCGATTAACATCCATTGAGGCCCATTGAGGTCGATTGTCACTTTGTGCTGTTTGAAAATTTTCAAAGTCTATCTTTCTAGTTTGAAGCCGAATTTCAACATTCCTTATATATTTGAGTGAGTTTTGAGAGGCCCATTGAGGTCGATTTTCACTTTGTGTTGATTGAAAATTTTCATAGTCTATCTTCTTAATTTGAAGTCGAATTTTAACATTTCTTATATATTCGAGTGAATTTGCATCTTACTTTGTCAGATATCTTCGATTAACATCCATTGAAGCCCATTGAGGTCGATTGTCACTTTGTGTTGATTGAAAATTTTCAAAGTCTATCTTCCTAATTTGAACTCGAATTTCAACATTTCCCATATATTTGAGTCAGCTTGCATCTAACTTTGTCAGATATCGTCGATTATCATCCATTGAAGCCCATTGAGGTCGATTTTCACTTTGTCTTGATTGAAAATTTTCATAGTCTATCTTCTTAATTTGAAGTCTAATTTCAACATTTCTTATATATTTGAGTGAGTTAGCATCTAACTTTGTCAGATATCGTCGATTAACATCCATTGAAGCCCATTGAGGTCGATTTTCAATTTGTGTTGAATGAAAATTTTCAAAGTCTATCTTCCTAATTTGAAGTCGAATTTCAACATTTCTTATATATTTGAGTGAGTTTGCATCTAACTTTGTCAGATATCGTCGATTAACATCCATTGAAGCCCATTGAGGTCGATTTTCACTTTGTGTTGATTGAAAATTTTCAAAGTCTATCTTCCTAATTTGAACTCGAATTTCCATTTCTCATATATTTGAGTGAGCTTGCATCTAACTTTGTCAGATATCTCCGATTATCATCCATTGAAGCCCATTGAGGTCGATTTTCACTTTGTGTTGATTGAAAATTTTCAAAGTCTATCTTTCTAGTTTGAAGCCGAATTTCAACATTCCTTATATATTTGAGCAAGTTTGCATCTTACTTTGTCAGATATCGTCGATCAACATTCATTGAAGTCCATTGAGGTCGATTTTCACTTTGTCTTGATTGGAAATTTTCATAGTCTATCTTCTTAATTTGAAGTCTAATTTCAACATTTCTTATATATTTGAGTGAGTTAGCATCTAACTTTGTCAGATATCGTCGATTAACATCCATTGAAGCCCATTGAGGTCGATTTTCACTTTGTGTTGATTGGAAATTTTCATAGTCTATCTTTTTAATTTGAAGTCTAATTTCAACATTTCTCATATATTTGAGTGAGTTTGCATCTTACTTTGTCAGATATCGTCGATTAACATCCATTCAAGCCCATTGAGGTCGATTTTCACTTTGTGTTGATGGGAAATTTTCAAAGTCTATCTTCCTAATTTGAAGTCGAATTTCAACATTCCTTATATATTTGAGCAAGTTTGCATCTTACTTTGTCAGATATCGTCGATCAACATTCATTGAAGTCCATTGAGGTCGATTTTCACTTTGTCTTGATTGGAAATTTTCATAGTCTATCTTCTTAATTTGAAGTCTAATTTCAACATTTCTTATATATTTGAGTGAGTTAGCATCTAACTTTGTCAGATATCGTCGATAAACATCCATTGAAGCCCATTGAGGTCGATTTTCAATTTGTGTTGAATGAAAATTTTCAAAGTCTATCTTCCTAATTTGAAGTCGAATTTCAACATTTCTCATATATTTGAGTGAGTTTGCATCTAACTTTGTCAGATATCGTCGATTAACATCCATTGAAGCCCATTGAGGTCGATTTTCACTTTGTGTTGATTGAAAATTTTCAAAGTCTATCTTCCTAATTTGAACTCGAATTTCAAACATTTCTCATATATTTGAGTGAGCTTGCATCTAACTTTGTCAGATATCTTCGATTATCATCCATTGAAGCCCATTGAGGTCGATTTTCACTTTGTGTTGATTGAAAATTTTCATAGTCTATCTTTTTAATTTGAAGTCTAATTTCAATATTTCTTATATATTTGAGTGAGTTTGCATCTAACTTTGTCAGATATCGTCGATTAACATCCATTCAAGCCCATTGAGGTCGATTTTCACTTTGTGTTGATGGGAAATTTTCAAAGTCTATCTTCCTAATTTGAAGTCGAATTTCAACATTTCTCATATATTTGAGTGAGCTTGCATCTAACTTTGTCAGATATCTTCGATTATCATCCATTGAAGCCCATTGAGGTCGATTTTCACTTTGTGTTGATTGAAAATTTTCATAGTCTATCTTCCTAATTTGAAGTCGAATTTCAACATTTCTCATATATTTGAGTGAGTTTGCATCTAAGTTTGTCAGATATCGTCGATTAACATCCATTGAAGCCCATTGAGGTCGATTGTCACTTTGTGTTGATTGAAAATTTTCAAAGTCTATCTTTCTAGTTTGAAGCCGAATTTCAACATTCCTTATATATTTGAGCAAGTTTGCATCTTACTTTGTCAGATATCGTCGATTAACATCCATTGAAGCCCATTGAGGTCGATTTTCACTTTGTGTTGATTGAAAATTTTCAAAGTCTATCTTCCTAATTTGAACTCGAATATCAACATTTCTCATATATTTGAGTGAGCTTGCATCTAAATTTGTCAGATATCGTTGATTAACATCCATTCAAGCCAATTGAGGTCGATTTTCACTTTGTGTTGATTGGAAATTTTCAAAGTCTATCTTCCTAATTTGAAGTCGAATTTCAACATTTCTTATATATTTGAGTGAGTTTGCATCTAACTTTGTCAGATATCGTCGATTAACATCCATTGAAGCCCATTGAGGTCGATTTTCACTTTGTGTTGATTGAAAATTTTCAAAGTCTATCTTCCTAATTTGAACTCGAATTTCAACATTTCTCATATATTTGAGTGAGCTTGCATCTAACTTTGTCAGATATCTTCGATTATCATCCATTGAAGCCCATTGAGGTCGATTTTCACTTTGTGTTGATTGAAAATTTTCATAGTCTATCTTTTTAATTTGAAGTCTAATTTCAATATTTCTTATATATTTGAGTGAGTTTGCATCTAACTTTGTCAGATATCGTCGATTAACATCCATTCAAGCCCATTGAGGTCGATTTTCACTTTGTGTTGATGGGAAATTTTCAAAGTCTATCTTCCTAATTTGAAGTCGAATTTCAACATTTCTCATATATTTGAGTGAGCTTGCATCTAACTTTGTCAGATATCTTCGATTATCATCCATTGAAGCCCATTGAGGTCGATTTTCACTTTGTGTTGATTGAAAATTTTCATAGTCTATCTTCCTAATTTGAAGTCGAATTTCAACATTTCTCATATATTTGAGTGAGTTTGCATCTAAGTTTGTCAGATATCGTCGATTAACATCCATTGAAGCCCATTGAGGTCGATTGTCACTTTGTGTTGATTGAAAATTTTCAAAGTCTATCTTTCTAGTTTGAAGCCGAATTTCAACATTCCTTATATATTTGAGCAAGTTTGCATCTTACTTTGTCAGATATCGTCGATTAACATCCATTGAAGCCCATTGAGGTCGATTTTCACTTTGTGTTGATTGAAAATTTTCAAAGTCTATCTTCCTAATTTGAACTCGAATATCAACATTTCTCATATATTTGAGTGAGCTTGCATCTAACTTTGTCAGATATCTTCGATTATCATCCATTGAAGCCCATTGAGGTCGATTTTCACTTTGTGTTGATTGAAAATTTTCATAGTCTATCTTTTTAATTTGAAGTCTAATTTTAACATTTCTTATATATTTGAGTGAGTTTGCATCTAACTTTGTCAGATATCGTCGATTAACATCCATTCAAGCCCATTGAGGTCGATTTTCACTTTGTGTTGATGGGAAATTTTCAAAGTCTATCTTCCTAATTTGAACTCGAATTTCAACATTTCTCATATATTTGAGTGAGCTTGCATCTAACTTTGTCAGATATCTTCGATTATCATCCATTGAAGCCCATTGAGGTCGATTTTCACTTTGTGTTGATTGAAAATTTTCATAGTCTATCTTTTTAATTTGAAGTCTAATTTCAATATTTCTTATATATTTGAGTGAGTTTGCATCTAACTTTGTCAGATATCGTCGATTAACATCCATTCAAGCCCATTGAGGTCGATTTTCACTTTGTGTTGATGGGAAATTTTCAAAGTCTATCTTCCTAATTTGAAGTCGAATTTCAACATTTCTCATATATTTGAGTGAGCTTGCATCTAACTTTGTCAGATATCTTCGATTATCATCCATTGAAGCCCATTGAGGTCGATTTTCACTTTGTGTTGATTGAAAATTTTCATAGTCTATCTTCCTAATTTGAAGTCGAATTTCAACATTTCTCATATATTTGAGTGAGTTTGCATCTAAGTTTGTCAGATATCGTCGATTAACATCCATTGAAGCCCATTGAGGTCGATTGTCACTTTGTGTTGATTGAAAATTTTCAAAGTCTATCTTTCTAGTTTGAAGCCGAATTTCAACATTCCTTATATATTTGAGCAAGTTTGCATCTTACTTTGTCAGATATCGTCGATTAACATCCATTGAAGCCCATTGAGGTCGATTTTCACTTTGTGTTGATTGAAAATTTTCAAAGTCTATCTTCCTAATTTGAACTCGAATATCAACATTTCTCATATATTTGAGTGAGCTTGCATCTAACTTTGTCAGATATCTTCGATTATCATCCATTGAAGCCCATTGAGGTCGATTTTCACTTTGTGTTGATTGAAAATTTTCATAGTCTATCTTTTTAATTTGAAGTCTAATTTTAACATTTCTTATATATTTGAGTGAGTTTGCATCTAACTTTGTCAGATATCGTCGATTAACATCCATTCAAGCCCATTGAGGTCGATTTTCACTTTGTGTTGATGGGAAATTTTCAAAGTCTATCTTCCTAATTTGAAGTCGAATTTCAACATTTCTCATATATTTGAGTGAGTTTGCATCTAAGTTTGTCAGATATCGTTGATTAACATCAATTCAAGCCCATTGAGGTCGATTTTCACTTTGTGTTGATTGGAAATTTTTAAAGTCTATCTTCCTAATTTGAAGTCGAATTTCAACATTTCTCATATATTTGAGTGAATTTGCATCTTACTTTGTCAGATATCTTCGATTAACATCCATTGAGGCCCATTGAGGTCGATTGTCACTTTGTGTTGTTTGAAAATTTTCAAAGTCTATCTTTCTAGTTTGAAGCCGAATTTCAACATTCCTTATATATTTGAGTGAGTTTGCATCTTACTTTGTCAGATATCGTCGATCAACATTCATTGAAGCCCATTGAGGTCGATTGTCACTTAGTGTTGATTGAAAATTTTCAAAGTCTATCTTCCTAGTTTGAAGCCAAATTTCAACATTTCTTATATATTTGAGTGAGTTTGCATCTTACTTTGTCAGATATCTTCGATTAACATCCATTGAAGCCCATTGAGGTCGATTTTCACTTTGTGTTGATTGAAAATTTTCATAGTCTATCTTCTTAATTTGAAGTCGAATTTTAACATTTCTTATATATTTGAGTGAGTTTGCATCTAACTTTGTCAGATATCGTCGATTAACATCCATTCAAGCCCATTGAGGTCGATTTTCACTTTGTGTTGATGGGAAATTTTCAAAGTCTATCTTCCTAATTTGAAGTCGAATTTCAACATTTCTCATATATTTGAGTGAGTTTGCATCTAAGTTTGTCAGATATCGTTGATTAACATCAATTCAAGCCCATTGAGGTCGATTTTCACTTTGTGTTGATTGAAAATTTTCATAGTCTATCTTCTTAATTTGAAGTCGAATTTTAACATTTCTCATATATTTGAGTGAGTTTGCATCTTACTTTGTCAGATATCGTCGATTAACATCCATTGAAGCCCATTGAGGTCGATTTTCACTTTGTGTTGATTGAAAATTTTCATAGTCTATCTTCTTAATTTGAAGTCGAATTTTAACATTTCTTATATATTCGAGTGAATTTGCATCTTACTTTGTCAGATATCTTCGATTATCATCCATTGAAGCCCATTGAGGTCGATTTTCACTTTGTCTTGATTGGAAATTTTCATAGTCTATCTTCCTAATTTGAAGTCGAATTTCAACATTTCTCATATATTTGAGTGAATTTGCATCTTACTTTGTCAGATATCTTCGATTAACATCCATTGAGGCCCATTGAGGTCGATTGTCACTTTGTGTTGTTTGAAAATTTTCAAAGTCTATCTTTCTAGTTTGAAGCCGAATTTCAACATTCCTTATATATTTGAGTGAGTTTGCATCTTACTTTGTCAGATATCGTCGATCAACATTCATTGAAGCCCATTGAGGTCGATTGTCACTTAGTGTTGATTGGAAATTTTCAAAGTCTATCTTCCTAGTTTGAAGCCAAATTTCAACATTTCTTATATATTTGAGTGAGTTTGCATCTTACTTTGTCATATATCGTCGATTAACATCCATTGAAGCCCATTGAGGTCGATTTTCACTTTGTGTTGATTGAAAATTTTCATAGTCTATCTTCTTAATTTGAAGTCGAATTTTAACATTTCTTATATATTCGAGTGAATTTGCATCTTACTTTGTCAGATATCTTCGATTATCATCCATTGAAGCCCATTGAGGTCGATTTTCACTTTGTCTTGATTGGAAATTTTTAAAGTCTATCTTCCTAATTTGAAGTCGAATTTCAACATTTCTCATATATTTGAGTGAATTTGCATATTACTTTGTCAGATATCTTCGATTAACATCCATTGAGGCCCATTGAGGTCGATTGTCACTTTGTGTTGTTTGAAAATTTTCAAAGTCTATCTTTCTAGTTTGAAGCCGAATTTCAACATTCCTTATATATTTGAGTGAGTTTGCATCTTACTTTGTCAGATATCGTCGATCAACATTCATTGAAGCCCATTGAGGTCGATTGTCACTTAGTGTTGATTGAAAATTTTCAAAGTCTATCTTCCTAGTTTGAAGCCAAATTTCAACATTTCTTATATATTTGAGTGAGTTTGCATCTTACTTTGTCAGATATCGTCGATTAACATCCATTGAAGCCCATTGAGGTCGATTTTCACTTTGTGTTGATAGAAAATTTTCAAAGTCTATCTTCCTAATTTGAACTCGAATTTCAACATTTCTCATATATTTGAGTGAGCTTGCATCTAACTTTGTCAGATATCTTCGATTATCATCCATTGAAGCCCATTGAGGTCGATTTTCACTTTGTGTTGATTGAAAATTTTCATAGTCTATCTTTTTAATTTGAAGTCGAATTTCAACATTTCTCATATATTTGAGTGAGTTTGCATCTAAGTTTGTCAGATATCGTCGATTAACATCCATTGAAGCCCATTGAGGTCGATTGTCACTTTGTGTTGATTGAAAATTTTCAAAGTCTATCTTTCTAGTTTGATGCCGAATTTCAACATTCCTTATATATTTGAGCAAGTTTGCATCTTACTTTGTCAGATATCGTCGATTAACATCCATTGAAGCCCATTGAGGTCGATTTTCACTTTGTGTTGATTGAAAATTTTCAAAGTCTATCTTCCTAATTTGAACTCGAATATCAACATTTCTCATATATTTGAGTGAGCTTGCATCTAACTTTGTCAGATATCTTCGATTATCATCCATTGAAGCCCATTGAGGTCGATTTTCACTTTGTGTTGATTGAAAATTTTCATAGTCTATCTTTTTAATTTGAAGTCTAATTTTAACATTTCTTATATATTTGAGTGAGTTTGCATCTAACTTTGTCAGATATCGTCGATTAACATCCATTCAAGCCCATTGAGGTCGATTTTCACTTTGTGTTGATGGGAAATTTTCAAAGTCTATCTTCCTAATTTGAAGTCGAATTTCAACATTTCTCATATATTTGAGTGAGTTTGCATCTAAGTTTGTCAGATATCGTTGATTAACATCAATTCAAGCCCATTGAGGTCGATTTTCACTTTGTGTTGATTGGAAATTTTTAAAGTCTATCTTCCTAATTTGAAGTCGAATTTCAACATTTCTCATATATTTGAGTGAATTTGCATCTTACTTTGTCAGATATCTTCGATTAACATCCATTGAGGCCCATTGAGGTCGATTGTCACTTTGTGTTGTTTGAAAATTTTCAAAGTCTATCTTTCTAGTTTGAAGCCGAATTTCAACATTCCTTATATATTTGTGTGAGTTTGCATCTTACTTTGTCAGATATCGTCGATCAACATTCATTGAAGCCCATTGAGGTCGATTGTCACTTAGTGTTGATTGAAAATTTTCAAAGTCTATCTTCCTAGTTTGAAGCCAAATTTCAACATTTCTTATATATTTGAGTGAGTTTGCATCTTACTTTGTCAGATATCGTCGATTAACATCCATTGAAGCCCATTGAGGTCGATTTTCACTTTGTGTTGATTGAAAATTTTCATAGTCTATCTTCTTAATTTGAAGTCGAATTTTAACATTTCTTATATATTTGAGTGAGTTTGCATCTAACTTTGTCAGATATCGTCGATTAACATCCATTCAAGCCCATTGAGGTCGATTTTCACTTTGTGTTGATGGGAAATTTTCAAAGTCTATCTTCCTAATTTGAAGTCGAATTTCAACATTTCTCATATATTTGAGTGAGTTTGCATCTAAGTTTGTCAGATATCGTTGATTAACATCAATTCAAGCCCATTGAGGTCGATTTTCACTTTGTGTTGATTGGAAATTTTTAAAGTCTATCTTCCTAATTTGAAGTCGAATTTCAACATTTCTCATATATTTGAGTGAATTTGCATCTTACTTTGTCAGATATCTTCGATTAACATCCATTGAGGCCCATTGAGGTCGATTGTCACTTTGTGTTGTTTGAAAATTTTCAAAGTCTATCTTTCTAGTTTGAAGCCGAATTTCAACATTCCTTATATATTTGAGTGAGTTTGCATCTTACTTTGTCAGATATCGTCGATCAACATTCATTGAAGCCCATTGAGGTCGATTGTCACTTAGTGTTGATTGAAAATTTTCAAAGTCTATCTTCCTAGTTTGAAGCCAAATTTCAACATTTCTTATATATTTGAGTGAGTTTGCATCTTACTTTGTCAGATATCTTCGATTAACATCCATTGAAGCCCATTGAGGTCGATTTTCACTTTGTGTTGATTGAAAATTTTCATAGTCTATCTTCTTAATTTGAAGTCGAATTTTAACATTTCTTATATATTTGAGTGAGTTTGCATCTAACTTTGTCAGATATCGTCGATTAACATCCATTCAAGCCCATTGAGGTCGATTTTCACTTTGTGTTGATGGGAAATTTTCAAAGTCTATCTTCCTAATTTGAAGTCGAATTTCAACATTTCTCATATATTTGAGTGAGTTTGCATCTAAGTTTGTCAGATATCGTTGATTAACATCAATTCAAGCCCATTGAGGTCGATTTTCACTTTGTGTTGATTGAAAATTTTCATAGTCTATCTTCTTAATTTGAAGTCGAATTTTAACATTTCTCATATATTTGAGTGAGTTTGCATCTTACTTTGTCAGATATCGTCGATTAACGTCCATTGAAGCCCATTGAGGTCGATTTTCACTTTGTGTTGATTGAAAATTTTCATAGTCTATCTTCTTAATTTGAAGTCGAATTTTAACATTTCTTATATATTCGAGTGAATTTGCATCTTACTTTGTCAGATATCTTCGATTATCATCCATTGAAGCCCATTGAGGTCGATTTTCACTTTGTCTTGATTGGAAATTTTCATAGTCTATCTTCCTAATTTGAAGTCGAATTTCAACATTTCTCATATATTTGAGTGAATTTGCATCTTACTTTGTCAGATATCTTCGATTAACATCCATTGAGGCCCATTGAGGTCGATTGTCACTTTGTGTTGTTTGAAAATTTTCAAAGTCTATCTTTCTAGTTTGAAGCCGAATTTCAACATTCCTTATATATTTGAGTGAGTTTGCATCTTACTTTGTCAGATATCGTCGATCAACATTCATTGAAGCCCATTGAGGTCGATTGTCACTTAGTGTTGATTGAAAATTTTCAAAGTCTATCTTCCTAGTTTGAAGCCAAATTTCAACATTTCTTATATATTTGAGTGAGTTTGCATCTTACTTTGTCATATATCGTCGATTAACATCCATTGAAGCCCATTGAGGTCGATTTTCACTTTGTGTTGATTGAAAATTTTCATAGTCTATCTTCTTAATTTGAAGTCGAATTTTAACATTTCTTATATATTCGAGTGAATTTGCATCTTACTTTGTCAGATATCTTCGATTATCATCCATTGAAGCCCATTGAGGTCGATTTTCACTTTGTCTTGATTGGAAATTTTTAAAGTCTATCTTCCTAATTTGAAGTCGAATTTCAACATTTCTCATATATTTGAGTGAATTTGCATATTACTTTGTCAGATATCTTCGATTAACATCCATTGAGGCCCATTGAGGTCGATTGTCACTTTGTGTTGTTTGAAAATTTTCAAAGTCTATCTTTCTAGTTTGAAGCCGAATTTCAACATTCCTTATATATTTGAGTGAGTTTGCATCTTACTTTGTCAGATATCGTCGATCAACATTCATTGAAGCCCATTGAGGTCGATTGTCACTTAGTGTTGATTGAAAATTTTCAAAGTCTATCTTCCTAGTTTGAAGCCAAATTTCAACATTTCTTATATATTTGAGTGAGTTTGCATCTTACTTTGTCAGATATCGTCGATTAACATCCATTGAAGCCCATTGAGGTCGATTTTCACTTTGTGTTGATAGAAAATTTTCAAACTCTATCTTCCTAATTTGAACTCGAATTTCAACATTTCTCATATATTTGAGTGAGCTTGCATCTAACTTTGTCAGATATCTTCGATTATCATCCATTGAAGCCCATTGAGGTCGATTTTCACTTTGTGTTGATTGAAAATTTTCATAGTCTATCTTTTTAATTTGAAGTCGAATTTCAACATTTCTCATATATTTGAGTGAGTTTGCATCTAAGTTTGTCAGATATCGTCGATTAACATCCATTGAAGCCCATTGAGGTCGATTGTCACTTTGTGTTGATTGAAAATTTTCAAAGTCTATCTTTCTAGTTTGATGCCGAATTTCAACATTCCTTATATATTTGAGCAAGTTTGCATCTTACTTTGTCAGATATCGTCGATTAACATCCATTGAAGCCCATTGAGGTCGATTTTCACTTTGTGTTGATTGAAAATTTTCAAAGTCTATCTTCCTAATTTGAACTCGAATATCAACATTTCTCATATATTTGAGTGAGCTTGCATCTAACTTTGTCAGATATCTTCGATTATCATCCATTGAAGCCCATTGAGGTCGATTTTCACTTTGTGTTGATTGAAAATTTTCATAGTCTATCTTTTTAATTTGAAGTCTAATTTTAACATTTCTTATATATTTGAGTGAGTTTGCATCTAACTTTGTCAGATATCGTCGATTAACATCCATTCAAGCCCATTGAGGTCGATTTTCACTTTGTGTTGATGGGAAATTTTCAAAGTCTATCTTCCTAATTTGAAGTCGAATTTCAACATTTCTCATATATTTGAGTGAGTTTGCATCTAAGTTTGTCAGATATCGTTGATTAACATCAATTCAAGCCCATTGAGGTCGATTTTCACTTTGTGTTGATTGGAAATTTTTAAAGTCTATCTTCCTAATTTGAAGTCGAATTTCAACATTTCTCATATATTTGAGTGAATTTGCATCTTACTTTGTCAGATATCTTCGATTAACATCCATTGAGGCCCATTGAGGTCGATTGTCACTTTGTGTTGTTTGAAAATTTTCAAAGTCTATCTTTCTAGTTTGAAGCCGAATTTCAACATTCCTTATATATTTGAGTGAGTTTGCATCTTACTTTGTCAGATATCGTCGATCAACATTCATTGAAGCCCATTGAGGTCGATTGTCACTTAGTGTTGATTGAAAATTTTCAAAGTCTATCTTCCTAGTTTGAAGCCAAATTTCAACATTTCTTATATATTTGAGTGAGTTTGCATCTTACTTTGTCAGATATCGTCGATTAACATCCATTGAAGCCCATTGAGGTCGATTTTCACTTTGTGTTGATTGAAAATTTTCATAGTCTATCTTCTTAATTTGAAGTCGAATTTTAACATTTCTTATATATTCGAGTGAATTTGCATCTTACTTTGTCAGATATCTTCGATTATCATCCATTGAAACCCATTGAGGTCGATTTTCACTTTGTCTTGATTGGAAATTTTCATAGTCTATCTTCTTAATTTGAAGTCTAATTTCAACATTTCTTATATATTTGAGTAAGTTAGCATCTAACTTTGTCAGATATCGTCGATTAACATCCATTGAAGCCCATTGAGGTCGATTTTCAATTTGTGTTGAATGAAAATTTTCAAAGTCTATCTTCCTAATTTGAAGTCGAATTTCAACATTTCTTATATATTTGAGTGAGTTTGCACCTAACTTTGTCAGATATCGTCGATTAACATCCATTGAAGTCCATTGAAGTCGATTTTCACTTTGTGTTGATTGGAAATTTTCAAAGTCTATCTTCCTAATTTGAGGTCGAATTTCAACATTTCTTTTATATTTGAGTGAGTTTGCATCTAACTTTGTCAGATATCGTCGATTAACATCCATTGAAGCCCATTGAGGTCGATTTTCACTTTGTGTTGATTGAAAATTTTCAAAGTCTATCTTCCTAATTTGAACTCGAATTTCAACATTTCTCATATATTTGAGTGAGCTTGCATCTAACTTTGTCAGATATCTTCGATTATCATCCATTGAAGCCCATTGAGGTCGATTTTCACTTTGTGTTGATTGAAAATTTTCATAGTCTATCTTTTTAATTTGAAGTCTAATTTCAACATTTCTTATATATTTGAGTGAGTTTGCATCTAACTTTGTCAGATATCGTCGATTAACATCCATTCAAGCCCATTGAGGTCGATTTTCACTTTGTGTTGATGGGAAATTTTCAAAGTCTATCTTCCTAATTTGAAGTCGAATTTCAACATTTCTCATATATTTGAGTGAATTTGCATCTTACTTTGTCAGATATCTTCGATTAACATCCATTGAAGCCCATTGAGGTCGATTGTCACTTTGTATTGTTTAAAAATTTTCAAAGTCTATCTTTCTAGTTTGAAGCCGAATTTCAACATTCCTTATATATTTGAGTGAGTTTGCCTCTTACTTTGTCAGATATCGTCGATCAACATTCATTGAAGCCCATTGAGGTCGATTGTCACTTAGTGTTGATTGAAAATTTTCAAAGTCTATCTTCCTAGTTTGAAGCCAAATTTCAACATTTCTTATATATTTGAGTGAGTTTGCATCTTACTTTGTCAGATATCGTCGATTAACATCCATTGAAGCCCATTGAGGTCGATTTTCACTTTGTGTTGATTGAAAATTTTCAAAGTCTATCTTCCTAATTTGAAGTCGAATTTTAACATTTCTTATATATTTGAGTGAGTTTGCATCTTACTTTGTCAGATATCTTCGATTAACATCCATTGAAGCTCATTGAGGTCGATTGCCACTTTGTGTTGATTGAAAATTTTCAAAGTCTATCTTTCTAGTTTGAAGCCGAATTTCAACATTCCTTATATATTCGAGTGAGTTTGCATCCTACTTTGTCAGATATCGTCGATCAACATTCATTGAAGCCCATTGAGCTCGATTGTCACTCAGTGTTGATTGAAAATTTTCAAAGTCTATCTTCCTAATTTGAACTCGAATTTCAACATTTCTCATATATTTGAGTCAGCTTGCATCTAACTTTGTCAGATATCGTCGATTATCATCCATTGAAGCCCATTGAGGTCGATTTTCACTTTGTCTTGATTGAAAATTTTCATAGTCTATCTTCTTAATTTGAAGTCTAATTCCAACATTTCTTATATATTTGAGTGAGTTAGCATCTAACTTTGTCAGATATCGTCGATTAACATCCATTGAAGCCCATTGAGGTCGATTTTTACTTTGTGTTGATTGAAAATTTTCAAAGTCTATCTTCCTAGTTTGAAGCCAAATTTCAACATTTCTTATATATTTGAGTGAGTTTGCATCTTACTTTGTCAGATATCGTCGATTAACATCCATTGAAGCCCATTGAGGTCGATTTTCACTTTGTGTTGATTGAAAATTTTCAAAGTCTATCTTCCTAATTTGAAGTCGAATTTTAACATTTCTTATATATTTGAGTGAGTTTGCATCTTACTTTGTCAGATATCTTCGATTAACATCCATTGAAGCTCATTGAGGTCGATTGCCACTTTGTGTTGATTGAAAATTTTCAAAGTCTATCTTTCTAGTTTGAAGCCGAATTTCAACATTCCTTATATATTCGAGTGAGTTTGCATCCTACTTTGTCAGATATCGTCGATCAACATTCATTGAAGCCCATTGAGCTCGATTGTCACTCAGTGTTGATTGAAAATTTTCAAAGTCTATCTTCCTAATTTGAACTCGAATTTCAACATTTCTCATATATTTGAGTCAGCTTGCATCTAACTTTGTCAGATATCGTCGATTATCATCCATTGAAGCCCATTGAGGTCGATTTTCACTTTGTCTTGATTGAAAATTTTCATAGTCTATCTTCTTAATTTGAAGTCTAATTCCAACATTTCTTATATATTTGAGTGAGTTAGCATCTAACTTTGTCAGATATCGTCGATTAACATCCATTGAAGCCCATTGAGGTCGATTTTTACTTTGTGTTGATTGAAAATTTTCAAAGTCTATCTTCCTAGTTTGAAGCCAAATTTCAACATTTCTTATATATTTGAGTGAGTTTGCATCTTACTTTGTCAGATATCGTCGATTAACATCCATTGAAGCCCATTGAGGTCGATTTTCACTTTGTGTTGATTGAAAATTTTCAAAGTCTATCTTCCTAATTTGAAGTCGAATATTAACATTTCTTATATATTTGAGTGAGTTTGCATCTTACTTTGTCAGAAATCTTCGATTAACATCCATTGAAGCTCATTGAGGTCGATTGTCACTTTGTGTTGATTGAAAATTTTCAAAGTCTATCTTCCTAATTTGAACTCGAATTTCAACATTTCTCATATATTTGAAACAGCTTGCATCTAACTTCGTCAGATATCGTCGATTAACATCCATTGAAGCCCATTGAGGTCGATTTTCACTTTTTGTTGATTGAAAATTTTCAAAGTCTATCTTCCTAATTTGAAGTCGAATTTCAACATTTCTTATATATTTGAGTGAGTTTGCATCTAACTTTGTCAGATATCGTCGATTAACATCCATTGAAGCCCATTGAGGTCGATTGTCACTTTGTGTTGATTGAAAATTTTCAAAGTCTATCTTTCTAGTTTGAAGCCGAATTTCAACATTCCTTATATATTTGAGTGAGTTTGCATCTTACTTTGTCAGATATCGTCGATCAACATTCATTGAAGCCCATTGAGGTCGATTTTCACTTTGTCTTGATTGAGAGTTTTCATAGTCTATCTTCTTAATTTGAAGTCTAATTTCAACATTTCTAATATATTTGAGTGAGTTAGCATCTAACTTTGTCAGATATCGTCGATTAACATCCATTGAAGCCCATTGAGGTCGATTTTCACTTTGTGTTGAATGAAAACTTTCAAAGTATATCTTCCTAATTTGAAGTCGAATTTCAACATTTCTTATATATTTGAGTGAGTTTGCATCTAACTTTGTCAGATATCGTCGATTAACATCCATTGAAGTCCATTGAGGTCGATTTTCACTTTGTGTTGATTGGAAATTTTCAAAGTCTATCTTCCTAATTTGACGTCGAATTTCAACATTTCTTATATATTTGAGTGAGTTTGCATCTAACTTTGTCAGATATCGTCGATTAACATCCATTAAAGCCCATTGAGGTCGATTTTCACTTTGTGTTGATTGAAAATTTTCAAAGTCTATCTTCCTAATTTGAACTCGAATTTCAACATTTCTCATATATTTGAGTGAGCTTGCATCTAATTTTGTCAGATATCTTCGATTATCATCCATTGAAGCCAAATGAGGTCGATTTTCACTTTGTGTTGATTGAAAATTTTCATAGTCTATCTTTTTAATTTGAAGTCTAATTTCAACATTTCTTTTATATTTGAGTAAGTTAGCATCTAACTTTGTCAGATATCGTCGATTAACATCCATTGAAGCCCATTGAGGTCGATTTTCACTTTGTGTTGATTGAAAATTTTCAAAGTCTATCTTCCTAATTTGAACTCGAATTTCAACATTTCTCATATATTTGAGTGAGCTTGCATCTAACTTTGTCAGATATCGTCGATTAACATCCATTCAAGCCCATTGAGGTCGATTTTCACTTTGTGTTGATGGGAAATTTTCAAAGTCTATCTTCCTAATTTGAAGTCGAATTTCAACATTTCTCATATATTTGAGTGAATTTGCATCTTACTTTGTCAGATATCGTCGATTAACATCCATTGAAGTCCATTGAGGTCGATTTTCACTTTGTGTTGATTGAAAATTTTCATAGTCTATCTTTTTAATTTGAAGTCTAATTTCAACATTTCTTTTATATTTGAGTAAGTTAGCATCTAACTTTGTCAGATATCGTCGATTAACATCCATTGAAGCCCATTGAGGTCGATTTTCACTTTGTGTTGATTGAAAATTTTCAAAGTCTATCTTCCTAATTTGAACTCGAATTTCAACATTTCTCATATATTTGAGTGAGCTTGCATCTAACTTTGTCAGATATCGTCGATTAACATCCATTCAAGCCCATTGAGGTCGATTTTCACTTTGTGTTGATGGGAAATTTTCAAAGTCTATCTTCCTAATTTGAAGTCGAATTTCAACATTTCTCATATATTTGAGTGAATTTGCATCTTACTTTGTCAGATATCGTCGATTAACATCCATTGAAGTCCATTGAGGTCGATTTTCACTTTGTGTTGATGGGAAATTTTCAAAGTCTATCTTCCTAATTTGAAGTCGAATTTCAACATTTCTTATATATTTGAGTGAGTTTGCATCTAACTTTGTCAGATATCGTCGATTAACATCCATTGAAGTCCATTGAGGTCGATTTTCACTTTGTGTTGATTGGAAATTTTCAAAGTCTATCTTCCTAATTTGAAGTCGAATTTCAACATTTCTTATATATTTGAGTGAGTTTGCACTAACTTTGTCAGATATCGTCGATTAACATCCATTGAAGCCCATTGAGGTCGATTTTCACTTTGTGTTGATTGAAAATTTTCAAAGTCTATCTTCCTAATTTGAACTCGAATTTCAACATTTCTCATATATTTGAGTGAGCTTGCATCTAACTTTGTCAGATATCGTCGATTAACATCCATTGAAGTCCATTGAGGTCGATTTTCACTTTGTGTTGATTGGAAATTTTCAAAGTCTATCTTCCTAATTTGAAGTCGAATTTTAACATTTCTCATATATTTGAGTGAGTTTGCATCTAACTTTGTCAGATATCGTCGATTAACATCCATTCAAGCCCATTGAGGTCGATTTTCACTTTGTGTTGATGGGAAATTTTCAAAGTCTATCTTCCTAATTTGAAGTCGAATTTCAACATTTCTCATATATTTGAGTGAATTTGCATCTTACTTTGTCAGATATCTTCGATTAACATCCATTGAAGCCCATTGAGGTCGATTGTCACTTTGTATTGTTTAAAAATTTTCAAAGTCTATCTTTCTAGTTTGAAGCCGAATTTCAACATTCCTTATATATTTGAGTGAGTTTGCATCTTACTTTGTCAGATATCGTCGATCAACATTCATTGAAGCCCATTGAGGTCGATTGTCACTTAGTGTTGATTGAAAATTTTCAAAGTCTATCTTCCTAGTTTGAAGCCAAATTTCAACATTTCTTATATATTTGAGTGAGTTTGCATCTTACTTTGTCAGATATCGTCGATTAACATCCATTGAAGCCCATTGAGGTCGATTGTCACTTTGTGTTGATTGAAAATTTTCAAAGTCTATCTTTCTAGTTTGAAGCCGAATTTCAACATTCCTTATATATTCGAGTGAGTTTGCATCCTACTTTGTCAGATATCGTCGATCAACATTCATTGAAGCCCATTGAGGTCGATTGTCACTCAGTGTTGATTGAAAATTTTCAAAGTCTATCTTCCTAGTTTGAAGCCAAATTTCAACATTTCTTATATATTTGAGTGAGTTTGCATCTTACTTTGTCAGATATCGTCGATTAACATCCATTGAAGCCCATTGAGGTCGATTTTCACTTTGTGTTGATTGAAAATTTTCAAAGTCTATCTTCCTAATTTGAAGTCGAATATTAACATTTCTTATATATTTGAGTGAGTTTGCATCTTACTTTGTCAGATATCTTCGATTAACATCCATTGAAGCTCATTGAGGTCGATTGTCACTTTGTGTTGATTGAAAATTTTCAAAGTCTATCTTCCTAATTTGAACTCGAATTTCAACATTTCTCATATATTTGAGTCAGCTTGCATCTAACT
Organism: Diorhabda sublineata; assembly: GCF_026230105.1. Classification (NCBI taxonomy): domain Eukaryota; kingdom Metazoa; phylum Arthropoda; class Insecta; order Coleoptera; family Chrysomelidae; genus Diorhabda; species Diorhabda sublineata. The sequence goes on from NW_026614199.1 coordinate 229,043, forward strand.
TTGTCAGATATCGTCGATTATCATCCATTGAAGCCCATTGGGGTCGATTTTCACTTTGTCTTGATTGAAAATTTTCATAGTCTATCTTCTTAATTTGAAGTCTAATTTCAACATTTCTTATATATTTGAGTGAGTTAGCATCTAACTTTGTCAGATATCGTCGATTAACATCCATTGAAGCCCATTGAGGTCGATTTTCACGTTGTGTTGATTGGAAATTTTCAAAGTCTATCTTCCTAATTTGAAGTCGAATTTCAACATTTCTTATATATTTGAGTGAGTTTGCATCTAACTTTGTCAGATATCGTCGATTAACATCCATTGAAGCCCATTGAGGTCGATTTTCACTTTGTGTTGATTGAAAATTTTCAAAGTCTATCTTCCTAATTTGAAGTCGAATTTCAACATTTCTTATATATTTGAGTGAGTTTGCATCTAACTTTGTCAGATATCGTCGATTAACATCCATTGAAGCCCATTGAGGTCGATTGTCACTTTGTGTTGATTGAAAATTTTCAAAGTCTATCTTCCTAGTTTGAAGCCAAATTTCAACATTTCTTATATATTTGAGTGAGTTTGCATCTTACTTTGTCAGATATCGTCGATTAACATCCATTGAAGCCCATTGAGGTCGATTGTCACTTTGTGTTGATTGAAAATTTTCAAAGTCTATCTTTCTAGTTTGAAGCCGAATTTCAACATTCCTTATATATTCGAGTGAGTTTGCATCCTACTTTGTCAGATATCGTCGATCAACATTCATTGAAGCCCATTGAGGTCGATTGTCACTCAGTGTTGATTGAAAATTTTCAAAGTCTATCTTCCTAATTTGAAGACGAATTTCAACATTTCTCATATATTTGAGTCAGCTTGCATCTAACTTTGTCAGATATCGTCGATTATCATCCATTGAAGCCCATTGAGGTCGATTTTCACTTTGTCTTGATTGAAAATTTTCAAAGTCTATCTTCCTAATTTGAAGTCGAATTTTAACATTTCTTATATATTTGAGTGAGTTTGCATCTAACTTTGTCAGATATCGTCGATTAACATCCATTGAAGCCCATTGAGGTCGATTTTCACGTTGTGTTGATTGGAAATTTTCAAAGTCTATCTTCCTAATTTGAAGTCGAATTTCAACATTTCTTATATATTTGAGTGAGTTTGCATCTAACTTTGTCAGATATCGTCGATTAACATCCATTGAAGCCCATTGAGGTCGATTTTCACTTTGTGTTGATTGAAAATTTTCAAAGTCTATCTTCCTAATTTGAAGTCGAATTTCAACATTTCTTATATATTTGAGTGAGTTTGCATCTAACTTTGTCAGATATCGTCGATTAACATCCATTGAAGCCCATTGAGGTCGATTGTCACTTTGTGTTGATTGAAAATTTTCAAAGTCTATCTTCCTAGTTTGAAGCCAAATTTCAACATTTCTTATATATTTGAGTGAGTTTGCATCTTACTTTGTCAGATATCGTCGATTAACATCCATTGAAGCCCATTGAGGTCGATTGTCACTTTGTGTTGATTGAAAATTTTCAAAGTCTATCTTTCTAGTTTGAAGCCGAATTTCAACATTCCTTATATATTCGAGTGAGTTTGCATCCTACTTTGTCAGATATCGTCGATCAACATTCATTGAAGCCCATTGAGGTCGATTGTCACTCAGTGTTGATTGAAAATTTTCAAAGTCTATCTTCCTAATTTGAAGACGAATTTCAACATTTCTCATATATTTGAGTCAGCTTGCATCTAACTTTGTCAGATATCGTCGATTATCATCCATTGAAGCCCATTGAGGTCGATTTTCACTTTGTCTTGATTGAAAATTTTCATAGTCTATCTTCTTAATTTGAAGTCTAATTTCAACATTTCTTATATATTTGAGTGAGTTAGCATCTAACTTTGTCAGATATCGTCGATTAACATCCATTGAAGCTCATTGAGGTCGATTGTCACTTTGTGTTGATTGAAAATTTTCAAAGTCTATCTTCCTAATTTGAACTCGAATTTCAACATTTCTCATATATTTGAGTCAGCTTGCATCTAACTTTGTCAGATATCGTCGATTATCATCCATTGAAGCCCATTGGGGTCGATTTTCACTTTGTCTTGATTGAAAATTTTCATAGTCTATCTTCTTAATTTGAAGTCTAATTTCAACATTTCTTATATATTTGAGTGTGTTAGCATCTAACTTTGTCAGATATCGTCGATTAACATCCATTGAAGCCCATTGAGGTCGATTTTCACGTTGTGTTGATTGGAAATTTTCAAAGTCTATCTTCCTAATTTGAAGTCGAATTTCAACATTTCTTATATATTTGAGTGAGTTTACATCTAACTTTGTCAGATATCGTCGATTAACATCCATTGAAGCCCATTGAGGTCGATTTTCACTTTGTGTTGATTGAAAATTTTCAAAGTCTATCTTCCTAATTTGAAGTCGAATTTCAACATTTCTTATATATTTGAGTGAGTTTGCATCTAACTTTGTCAGATATCGTCGATTAACATCCATTGAAGCCCATTGAGGTCGATTGTCACTTTGTGTTGATTGAAAATTTTCAAAGTCTATCTTCCTAATTTGAAGTCGAATTTCAACATTTCTTATATATTTGAGTGAGTTTGCATCTAACTTTGTCAGATATCGTCGATTAACATCCATTAAAGCCCATTGAGGTCGATTTTCACTTTGTGTTGATTGAAAATTCTCAAAGTCTATCTTCCTAATTTGAACTCGAATTTCAACATTTCTCATATATTTGAGTGAGCTTGCATCTAACTTTGTCAGATATCTTCGATTATCATCCATTGAAGCCAAATGAGGTCGATTTTCACTTTGTGTTGATTGAAAATTTTCATAGTCTATCTTTTTAATTTGAAGTCTAATTTCAACATTTCTTATATATTTGAGTGAGTTTGCATCTAACTTTGTCAGATATCGTCGATTAACATCCATTCAAGCCCATTGAGGTCGATTTTCACTTTGTGTTGATGGGAAATTTTCAAAGTCTATCTTCCTAATTTGAAGTCGAATTTCAACATTTCTCATATATTTGAGTGAGTTTGCATCTAACTTTGTCAGATATCGTCGATTAACATCCATTGAAGCCCATTGAGGTCGATTTTCACTTTGTGTTGATTGAAAATTTTCAAAGTCTATCTTCCTAATTTGAAGTCGAATATTAACATTTCTTATATATTTGAGTGAGTTTGCATCTTACTTTGTCAGATATCTTCGATTAACATCCATTGAAGCTCATTGAGGTCGATTGTCACTTTGTGTTGATTGAAAATTTTCAAAGTCTATCTTCCTAATTTGAACTCGAATTTCAACATTTCTCATATATTTGAGTCAGCTTGCATCTAACTTTGTCAGATATCGTCGATTATCATCCATTGAAGCCCATTGGGGTCGATTTTCACTTTGTCTTGATTGAAAATTTTCATAGTCTATCTTCTTAATTTGAAGTCTAATTTCAACATTTCTTATATATTTGAGTGAGTTAGCATCTAACTTTGTCAGATATCGTCGATTAACATCCATTGAAGCCCATTGAGGTCGATTTTCACGTTGTGTTGATTGGAAATTTTCAAAGTCTATCTTCCTAATTTGAAGTCGAATTTCAACATTTCTTATATATTTGAGTGAGTTTGCATCTAACTTTGTCAGATATCGTCGATTAACATCCATTGAAGCCCATTGAGGTCGATTTTCACTTTGTGTTGATTGAAAATTTTCAAAGTCTATCTTCCTAATTTGAAGTCGAATTTCAACATTTCTTATATATTTGAGTGAGTTTGCATCTAACTTTGTCAGATATCGTCGATTAACATCCATTGAAGCCCATTGAGGTCGATTGTCACTTTGTGTTGATTGAAAATTTTCAAAGTCTATCTTCCTAGTTTGAAGCCAAATTTCAACATTTCTTATATATTTGAGTGAGTTTGCATCTTACTTTGTCAGATATCGTCGATTAACATCCATTGAAGCCCATTGAGGTCGATTGTCACTTTGTGTTGATTGAAAATTTTCAAAGTCTATCTTTCTAGTTTGAAGCCGAATTTCAACATTCCTTATATATTCGAGTGAGTTTGCATCCTACTTTGTCAGATATCGTCGATCAACATTCATTGAAGCCCATTGAGGTCGATTGTCACTCAGTGTTGATTGAAAATTTTCAAAGTCTATCTTCCTAATTTGAAGACGAATTTCAACATTTCTCATATATTTGAGTCAGCTTGCATCTAACTTTGTCAGATATCGTCGATTATCATCCATTGAAGCCCATTGAGGTCGATTTTCACTTTGTCTTGATTGAAAATTTTCAAAGTCTATCTTCCTAATTTGAAGTCGAATTTTAACATTTCTTATATATTTGAGTGAGTTTGCATCTAACTTTGTCAGATATCGTCGATTATCATCCATTGAAGCCCATTGGGGTCGATTTTCACTTTGTCTTGATTGAAAATTTTCATAGTCTATCTTCTTAATTTGAAGTCTAATTTCAACATTTCTTATATATTTGAGTGAGTTAGCATCTAACTTTGTCAGATATCGTCGATTAACATCCATTGAAGCCCATTGAGGTCGATTTTCACGTTGTGTTGATTGGAAATTTTCAAAGTCTATCTTCCTAATTTGAAGTCGAATTTCAACATTTCTTATATATTTGAGTGAGTTTGCATCTAACTTTGTCAGATATCGTCGATTAACATCCATTGAAGCCCATTGAGGTCGATTTTCACTTTGTGTTGATTGAAAATTTTCAAAGTCTATCTTCCTAATTTGAAGTCGAATTTCAACATTTCTTATATATTTGAGTGAGTTTGCATCTAACTTTGTCAGATATCGTCGATTAACATCCATTGAAGCCCATTGAGGTCGATTGTCACTTTGTGTTGATTGAAAATTTTCAAAGTCTATCTTCCTAGTTTGAAGCCAAATTTCAACATTTCTTATATATTTGAGTGAGTTTGCATCTTACTTTGTCAGATATCGTCGATTAACATCCATTGAAGCCCATTGAGGTCGATTGTCACTTTGTGTTGATTGAAAATTTTCAAAGTCTATCTTTCTAGTTTGAAGCCGAATTTCAACATTCCTTATATATTCGAGTGAGTTTGCATCCTACTTTGTCAGATATCGTCGATCAACATTCATTGAAGCCCATTGAGGTCGATTGTCACTCAGTGTTGATTGAAAATTTTCAAAGTCTATCTTCCTAATTTGAAGACGAATTTCAACATTTCTCATATATTTGAGTCAGCTTGCATCTAACTTTGTCAGATATCGTCGATTATCATCCATTGAAGCCCATTGAGGTCGATTTTCACTTTGTCTTGATTGAAAATTTTCATAGTCTATCTTCTTAATTTGAAGTCTAATTTCAACATTTCTTATATATTTGAGTGAGTTAGCATCTAACTTTGTCAGATATCGTCGATTAACATCCATTGAAGCTCATTGAGGTCGATTGTCACTTTGTGTTGATTGAAAATTTTCAAAGTCTATCTTCCTAATTTGAACTCGAATTTCAACATTTCTCATATATTTGAGTCAGCTTGCATCTAACTTTGTCAGATATCGTCGATTATCATCCATTGAAGCCCATTGGGGTCGATTTTCACTTTGTCTTGATTGAAAATTTTCATAGTCTATCTTCTTAATTTGAAGTCTAATTTCAACATTTCTTATATATTTGAGTGTGTTAGCATCTAACTTTGTCAGATATCGTCGATTAACATCCATTGAAGCCCATTGAGGTCGATTTTCACGTTGTGTTGATTGGAAATTTTCAAAGTCTATCTTCCTAATTTGAAGTCGAATTTCAACATTTCTTATATATTTGAGTGAGTTTACATCTAACTTTGTCAGATATCGTCGATTAACATCCATTGAAGCCCATTGAGGTCGATTTTCACTTTGTGTTGATTGAAAATTTTCAAAGTCTATCTTCCTAATTTGAAGTCGAATTTCAACATTTCTTATATATTTGAGTGAGTTTGCATCTAACTTTGTCAGATATCGTCGATTAACATCCATTGAAGCCCATTGAGGTCGATTGTCACTTTGTGTTGATTGAAAATTTTCAAAGTCTATCTTCCTAATTTGAAGTCGAATTTCAACATTTCTTATATATTTGAGTGAGTTTGCATCTAACTTTGTCAGATATCGTCGATTAACATCCATTAAAGCCCATTGAGGTCGATTTTCACTTTGTGTTGATTGAAAATTCTCAAAGTCTATCTTCCTAATTTGAACTCGAATTTCAACATTTCTCATATATTTGAGTGAGCTTGCATCTAACTTTGTCAGATATCTTCGATTATCATCCATTGAAGCCAAATGAGGTCGATTTTCACTTTGTGTTGATTGAAAATTTTCATAGTCTATCTTTTTAATTTGAAGTCTAATTTCAACATTTCTTATATATTTGAGTGAGTTTGCATCTAACTTTGTCAGATATCGTCGATTAACATCCATTCAAGCCCATTGAGGTCGATTTTCACTTTGTGTTGATGGGAAATTTTCAAAGTCTATCTTCCTAATTTGAAGTCGAATTTCAACATTTCTCATATATTTGAGTGAGTTTGCATCTAACTTTGTCAGATATCGTCGATTAACATCCATTGAAGTCCATTGAGGTCGATTTTCACTTTGTGTTGATTGGAAATTTTTAAAGTCTATCTTCCCAATTTGAAGTCGAATTTCAACATTTCTCATATATTTGAGTGAATTTGCATCTTACTTTGTCAGATATCTTCGATTAACATCCATTGAAGCCCATTGAGGTCGATTGTCACTTTGTGTTGTTTGAAAATTTTCAAAGTCTATTTTTCTAGTTTGAAGCCGAATTTCAACATTCCTTATATATTTGAGTGAGTTTGCATCTTACTTTGTCAGATATCGTCGATCAACATTCATTGAAGTCCATTGAGGTCGATTGTCACTTAGTGTTGATTGAAAATTTCCAAAGTCTATCTTTCTAGTTTGAAGCCAAATTTTAACATTTCTTATATATTTGAGTGAGTTTGCATCTTACTTTGTCAGATATCGTCGATTAACATCCATTGAAGCCCATTGAGGTCGATTTTCACTTTGTGTTGATTGAAAATTTTCAAAGTCTATCTTCCTAATTTGAAGTCGAATCTTAACATTTCTTATATATTTGAGTGAGTTTGCATCTTACTTTGTCAGATATCTTCGATTAACATCCATTGAAGCTCATTGAGGTCGATTGTCACTTTGTGTTGATTGAAAATTTTCAAAGTCTATCTTCCTAATTTGAACTCGAATTTCAACATTTCTCATATATTTGAGTCAGCTTGCATCTAACTTTGTCAGATATCGTCGATTATCATCCATTGAAGCCCATTGAGGTCGATTTTCACTTTGTCTTGATTGAAAATTTTCATAGTCTATCTTCTTAATTTGAGGTCTAATTTCAACATTTCTTATATATTTGAGTGAGTTAGCATCTAACTTTGTCAGATATCGTCGATTAACATCCATTGAAGCCCATTGAGGTCGATTTTCACTTTGTGTTGATTGAAAATTTTCAAAGTCTATCTTCCTAGTTTGAAGCCAAATTTCAACATTTCTTATATATTTGAGTGAGTTTGCATCTTACTTTGTCAGATATCGTCGATTAACATCCATTGAAGCCCATTGAGGTCGATTTTCACTTTGTGTTGATTGAAAATTTTCAAAGTCTATCTTCCTAATTTGAACTCGAATTTCAACATTTCTCATATATTTGAGTCAGCTTGCATCTAACTTTGTCAGATATCGTCGATTATCATCCATTGAAGCCCATTGAGGTCGATTTTCACGTTGTGTTGATTGGAAATTTTCATAGTCTATCTTCTTAATTTGAAGTCGAATTTCAACATTTCTCATATATTTGAGTGAGTTTGCATCTTACTTTGTCAGATATCTTCGATTAACATCCATTGAAGCCCATTGAGGTCGATTGTCACTTTGTGTTGTTTGAAAATTTTCAAAGTCTATCTTTCTAGTTTGAAGCCGAATTTCAACATTCCTTATATATTTGAGTGAGTTTGCATCTTACTTTGTCAGATATCGTCGATCAACATTCATTGAAGCCCATTGAGGTTGATTGTCACTTAGTGTTGATTGAAAATTTCCAAAGTCTATCTTTCTAGTTTGAAGCCAAATTTTAACATTTCTTATATATTTGAGTGAGTTTGCATCTTACTTTGTCAGATATCGTCGATTAACATCCATTGAAGCCCATTGAGGTCGATTTTCACTTTGTGTTGATTGAAAATTTCCAAAGTCTATCTTCCTAATTTGAAGTCGAATTTTAACATTTCTTATATATTTGAGTGAGTTTGCATCTTACTTTGTCAGATATCTTCGATTAACATCCATTGAAGCTCATTGAGGTTGATTGTCACTTTGTGTTGATTGAAAATTTTCAAAGTCTATCTTCCTAATTTGAACTCGAATTTCAACATTTCTCATATATTTGAGTCAGCTTGCATCTAACTTTGTCAGATATCGTCGATTATCATCCATTGAAGCCCATTGAGGTCGATTTTCACTTTGTCTTGATTGAAAATTTTCATAGTCTATCTTCTTAATTTGAAGTCTAATTTCAACATTTCTTATATATTTGAGTGAGTTAGCATCTACCTTTGTCAGATATCGTCGATTAACATCCATTGAAGCCCATTGAGGTCGATTTTCACTTTGTGTTGAATGAAAATTTTCAAAGTCTATCTTCCTAATTTGAAGTAAAATTTCAACATTTCTTATATATTTGAGTGAGTTTGCATCTAACTTTGTCAGATATCGTCGATTAACATCCATTGAAGCCCATTGAGGTCGATTTTCACTTTGTGTTGATTGGAAATTTTCAAAGTCTATCTTCCTAATTTGAAGTCGAATTTCAACATTTCTTATATATTTGAGTGAGTTTGCATCTAACTTTGTCAGATATCGTCGATTAACATCCATTCAAGCCCATTGAGGTCGATTTTCACTTTGTGTTGATGGGAAATTTTCAAAGTCTATCTTCCTAATTTGAAGTCGAATTTCAACATTTCTCATATATTTGAGTGAGTTTGCATCTAACTTTGTCAGATATCGTCGATTAACATCCATTGAAGTCCATTGAGGTCGATTTTCACTTTGTGTTGATTGGAAATTTTTAAAGTCTATCTTCCCAATTTGAAGTCGAATTTCAACATTTCTCATATATTTGAGTGAATTTGCATCTTACTTTGTCAGATATCTTCGATTAACATCCATTGAAGCCCATTGAGGTCGATTGTCACTTTGTGTTGTTTAAAAATTTTCAAAGTCTATCTTTCTAGTTTGAAGCCGAATTTCAACATTCCTTATATATTTGAGTGAGTTTGCATCTTACTTTGTCAGATATCGTCGATCAACATTCATTGAAGCCCATTGAGGTCGATTGTCACTTAGTGTTGATTGAAAATTTTCAAAGTCTATCTTTCTAGTTTGAAGCCAAATTTCAACATTTCTTATATATTTGAGTGAGTTTGCATCTTACTTTGTCAGATATCGTCGATTAACATCCATTGAAGCTCATTGAGGTCGATTTTCACTTTGTGTTGATTGAAAATTTTCAAAGTCTATTTTCCTAATTTGAAGTCGAATTTTAACATTTCTTATATATTTGAGTGAGTTTGCATCTTACTTTGTCAGATATCTTCGATTAACATCCATTGAAGCTCATTGAGGTCGATTTTCACTTTGTGTTGAATGAAAATTTTCAAAGTCTATCTTCCTAATTTGAAGTCGAATTTCAACATTTCTTATATATTTGAGTGAGTTTGCATCTATCTTTGTCAGATATCGTCGATTAACATCCATTGAAGCCCATTGAGGTCGATTGTCACTTTGTGTTGATTGAAAATTTTCAAAGTCTATCTTTCTAGTTTGAAGCCGAATTCCAACATTCCTTATATATTTGAGTGAGTTTGCATCTTACTTTGTCAGATATCATCGATCAACATTCATTGAAGCCCATTGAGGTCGATTGTCACTCAGTGTTGATTGAAAATTTTCAAAGTCTATCTTCCTAATTTGAAGTCGAATATTAACATTTCTTATATATTTGAGTTTGTTTGCATCTTACTTTGTCAGATATCTTCGATTAACATCCATTGAAGCTCATTGAGGTCGATTGTCACTTTGTGTTGATTGAAAATTTTCAAAGTCTATCTTCCTAATTTGAACTCGAATTTCAACATTTCTCATATATTTGAGTCAGCTTGCATCTAACTTTGTCAGATATCGTCGATAATCATCCATTGAAGCCCATTGAGGTCGATTTTCACTTTGTCTTGATTGAAAATTTTCATAGTCAATCTTCTTAATTTGAAGTCTAATTTCAACATTTCTTATATATTTGAGTGAGTTAGCATCTACCTTTGTCAGATATCGTCGATTAACATCCATTGAAGCCCATTGAAGTCGATTTTCACTTTGTGTTGAATGAAAATTTTCAAAGTCTATCTTCCTAATTTGAAGTAAAATTTCAACATTTCTTATATATTTGAGTGAGTTTGCATCTAACTTTGTCAGATATCGTCGATTAACATCCATTGAAGCCCATTGAGGTCGATTTTCACTTTGTGTTGATTGGAAATTTTCAAAGTCTATCTTCCTAATTTGAAGTCGAATTTCAACATTTCTTATATATTTGAGTGAGTTTGCATCTAACTTTGTCAGATATCGTCGATTAACATCCATTGAAGCCCATTGAGGTCGATTTTCACTTTGTGTTGAATGAAAATTTTTAAAGTCTATCTTCCTAATTTGAAGTCGAATTTCAACATTTCTTATATATTTGAGTGAGTTTGCATCTAACTTTGTCAGATATCGTCGATTAACATCCATTGAAGCCCATTGAGGTCGATTTTCACTTTGTGTTGATTGGAAATTTTCAAAGTCTATCTTCCTAATTTGAAGTCGAATTTCAACATTTCTTATATATTTGAGTGAGTTTGCATCTAACTTTGTCAGATATCGTCGATTAACATCCATTGAAGCCCATTGAGGTCGATTTTCACTTTGTGTTGATTGGAAATTTTCAAAGTCTATCTTCCTAATTTGAAGTCGAATTTCAACATTTCTTATATATTTGAGTGAGTTTGCATCTAACTTTGTCAGATATCGTCGATTAACATCCATTGAAGCCCATTGAGGTCGATTTTCACTTTGTGTTGAATGAAAATTTTCAAAGTCTATCTTCCTAATTTGAAGTCGAATTTCAACATTTCTTATATATTTGAGTGAGTTTGCATCTAACTTTGTCAGATATCGTCGATTAACATCCATTGAAGCCCATTGAGGTCGATTTTCACTTTGTGTTGAATGAAAATTTTTAAAGTCTATCTTCCTAATTTGAAGTCGAATTTCAACATTTCTTATATATTTGAGTGAGTTTGCATCTAACTTTGTCAGATATCGTCGATTAACATCCATTGAAGCCCATTGAGGTCGATTTTCACTTTGTGTTGATTGGAAATTTTCAAAGTCTATCTTCCTAATTTGAAGTCGAATTTCAACATTTCTTATATATTTGAGTGAGTTTGCATCCAACTTTGTCAGATATCGTCGATTAACATCCATTGAAGCCCATTGAGGTCGATTTTCACTTTGTGTTGAATGAAAATTTTCAAAGTCTATCTTCCTAATTTGAAGTCGAATTTCAACATTTCTTATATATTTGAGTGAGATTGCATCTAACTTTGTCAGATATCGTCGATTAACATCCATTGAAGTCCATTGAGGTCGATTTTCACTTTGTGTTGATTGGAAATTTTCAAAGTCTATCTTCCTAATTTGAACTCGAATTTCAACATTTCTCATATATTTGAGTGGGCTTGCATCTAACTTTGTCAGATATCTTCGATTATCATCCATTGAAGCCAAATGAGGTCGATTTTCACTTTGTGTTGATTGAAAATTTTCATAGTCTATCTTTCTAGTTTGAAGCCGAATTTCAACATTCCTTATATATTTGAGTGAGTTTGCATCTTACTTTGTCAGATATCGTCGATCAACATTCATTGAAGCCCATTGAGGTCGATTTTCACTTTGTCTTGATTGAAAATTTTCATAGTCTATCTTCTTAATTTGAAGTCTAATTTCAACATTTCTTATATATTTGAGTGAGTTAGCATCTAACTTTGTCAGATATCGTCGATTAACATCCATTGAAGCCCATTGAGGTCGATTTTCACTTTGTGTTGAATGAAAATTTTCAAAGTCTATCTTCCTAATTTGAAGTCGAATTTCAACATTTCTTATATATTTGAGTGAGTTTGCATCTAACTTTGTCAGATATCGTCGATTAACATCCATTGAAGTCCATTGAGGTCGATTTTCACTTTGTGTTGATTGGAAATTTTCAAAGTCTATCTTCCTAATTTGAAGTCGAATTTCAACATTTCTTATATATTTGAGTGAGTTTGCATCTAACTTTGTCAGATATCGTCGATTAACATCCATTGAAGCCCATTGAGGTCGATTTTCACTTTGTGTTGATTGAAAATTTTCAAAGTCTATCTTCCTAATTTGAACTCGAATTTCAACATTTCTCATATATTTCAGTGAGCTTGCATCTAACTTTGTCAGATATCTTCGATTATCATCCATTGAAGCCAAATGAGGGCGATTTTCACTTTGTGTTGATTGAAAATTTTCATAGTCTATCTTTTTAATTTGAAGTCTAATTTCAACATTTCTTATATATTTGAGTGAGTTTGCATCTAACTTTGTCAGATATCGTCGATTAACGTCCATTCAAGCCCATTGAGGTCGATTTTCACTTTGTGTTGATGGGAAATTTTCAAAGTCTATGTTCCTAATTTGAAGTCGAATTTCAACATTTCTTATATATTTGAGTGAGTTTGCATCTAACTTTGTCAGATATCGTCGATTAACATCCATTGAAGTCCATTGAGGTCGATTTTAACTTTGTGTTGATTGGAAATTTTCAAAGTCTATCTTCCTAATTTGACGTCGAATTTCAACATTTCTTATATATTTGAGTGAGTTTGCATCTAACTTTGTCAGATATCGTCGATTAACATCCATTGAAGCCCATTGAGGTCGATTTTCACTTTGTGTTGATTGAAAATTTTCAAAGTCTATCTTCCTAATTTGAACTCGAATTTCAACATTTCTCATATATTTGAGTGAGCTTGCATCTAACTTTGTCAGATATCTTCGATTATCATCCATTGAAGCCAAATGAGGTCGATTTTCACTTTGTGTTGATTGAAAATTTTCATAGTCTATCTTTTTAATTAGAAGACTAATTTCAACATTTCTTATATATTTGAGTGAGTTTGCATCTAACTTTGTCAGATATCGTCGATTAACATCCATTCAAGCCCATTGAGGTCGATTTTCACTTTGTGTTGATGGGAAATTTTCAAAGTCTATCTTCCTAATTTGAAGTCGAATTTCAACATTTCTCATATATTTGAGTGAGTTTGCATCTAAGTTTGTCAGATATCGTTGATTAACATCCATCCAAGCCCATTGAGGTCGATTTTCACTTTCTGTTGATTGGAAATTTTTAAAGTCTATCTTCCCAATTTGAAGTCGAATTTCAACATTTCTCATATATTTGAGTGAATTTGCATCTTACTTTGTCAGATATCTTCGATTAACATCCATTGAAGCCCATTGAGGTCGATTGTCACTTTGTGTTGTTTGAAAATTTTCAAAGTCTATCTTTCTAGTTTGAAGCCGAATTTCAACATTCCTTATATATTTGAGTGAGTTTGCATCTTACTTTGTCAGATATCGTCGATCAACATTCATTGAAGCCCATTGAGGTCGATTGTCACTTAGTGTTGATTGAAAATTTTCAAAGTCTATCTTTCTAGTTTGAAGCCAAATTTCAACATTTCTCATATATTTGAGTGAGTTTGCATCTTACTTTGTCAGATATCGTCGATTATCATCCATTGAAGCCCATTGAGGTCGATTTTCACTTTGTCTTGATTGAAAATTTTCAAAGTCTATCTTCTTAATTTGAAGTCTAGTTTCAACATTTCTTATATATTTGAGTGAGTTAGCATCTAACTTTGTCAGATATCGTCGATTAACATCCATTGAAGTCCATTGAGGTCGATTTTCACTTTGTGTTGAATGAAAATTTTCAAAGTCTATCTTCCTAATTTGAAGTCGAATTGCAACATTTCTTATATATTTGAGTGAGTTTGCATCCATCTTTGTCAGATATCGTCGATTAACATCCATTGAAGCCCATTGAGGTCGATTGTCACTTTGTGTTGATTGAAAATTTTCAAAGTCTATCTTTCTAGTTTGAAGCCGAATTCCAACATTCCTTATATATTTGAGTGAGTTTGCATCTTACTTTGTCAGATATCGTCGATCAACATTCATTGAAGCCCATTGAGGTCGATTGTCACTCAGTGTTGATTGAAAATTTTCAAAGTCTATCTTCCTAGTTTGAAGCCAAATTTCAACATTTCTTATATATTTGAGTGAGTTTGCATCTTACTTTGCCAGATATCGTCGATTAACATCCATTGAAGCCCATTGAGGTCGATTTTCACTTTGTGTTGATTGAAAATTTTCAAAGTCTATCTTCCTAATTTGAAGTCGAATTTCAACATTTCTCATATATTTGAGTCAGCTTGCATCTAACTTTGTCAGATATCGTCGATTATCATCCATTGAAGCCCATTGAGGTCGATTTTCACTTTGTCTTGATTGAAAATTTTCATAGTCTATCTTCTTAATTTGAAGTCTAATTTCAACATTTCTTATATATTTGAGTGAGTTAGCATCTAACTTTGTCAGATATCGTCGATTAACATCCATTGAAGCCCATTGAGGTCGATTTTCACTTTGTGTTGGATGAAAATTTTCAAAGTCTATCTTCCTAATTTGAAGTCGAATTTCAACATTTCTTATATATTTGAGTTAGTTTGCATCTATCTTTGTCAGATATCGTCGATTAACATCCATTGAAGCCCATTGAGGTCGATTGTCACTTTGTGTTGATTGAAAATTTTCAAAGTCTATCTTTCTAGTTTGAAGCCGAATTCCAACATTCCTTATATATTTGAGTGAGTTTGCATCTTACTTTGTCAGATATCGTCGATCAACATTCATTGAAGCCCATTGAGGTCGATTGTCACTCAGTGTTGATTGAAAATTTTCAAAGTCTATCTTCCTAGTTTGAAGCCAAATTTCAACATTTCTTATATATTTGAGTGAGTTTGCATCTTACTTTGTCAGATATCGTCGATTAACATCCATTGAAGCCCATTGAGGTCGATTTTCACTTTGTGTTGATTGAAAATTTTCAAAGTCTATCTTCCTAATTTGAAGTCGAATATTAACATTTCTTAAATATTTGAGTGTGTTTGCATCTTACTTTGTCAGATATCTTCGATTAACATCCATTGAAGCTCATTGAGGTCGATTGTCACTTTGTGTTGATTGAAAATTTTCAAAGTCTATCTTCCTAATTTGAACTCGAATTTCAACATTTCTCATATATTTGAGTCAGCTTGCATCTAACTTTGTCAGATATCGTCGATTATCATCCATTGAAGCCCATTGAGGTCGATTTTTACTTTGTCTTGATTGAAAATTTTCATAGTCTATCTTCTTAATTTGAAGTCTAATTTCAACATTTCTTATATATTTGAGTGAGTTAGCATCTACCTTTGTCAGATATCGTCGATTAACATCCATTGAAGCCCATTGAGGTCGATTTTCACTTTGTGTTGATTGAAAATTTTCAAAGTCTATCTTCCTAATTTGAAGTCGAATTTTAACATTTCTTATATATTTGAGTGAGTTTGCATCTTACTTTGTCAGATATCTTCGATTAACATCCATTGAAGCTCATTGAGGTCGATTGTCACTTTGTGTTGATTGAAAATTTTCAAAGTCTATCTTCCTAATTTGAACTCGAATTTCAACATTTCTCATATATTTGAGTCAGCTTGCATCTAACTTTGTCAGATATCGTCGATTATCATCCATTGAAGCCCATTGAGGTCGATTTTCACTTTGTCTTGATTGAAAATTTTCATAGTCTATCTTCTTAATTTGAAGTCTAATTTCAACATTTCTTATATATTTGAGTGAGTTAGCATCTACCTTTGTCAGATATCGTCGATTAACATCCATTGAAGCCCATTGAGGTCGATTTTCACTTTGTGTTGATTGAAAATTTTCAAAGTCTATCTTCCTAATTTGAAGTCGAATTTTAACATTTCTTATATATTTGAGTGAGTTTGCATCTTACTTTGTCAGATATCTTCGATTAACATCCATTGAAGCTCATTGAGGTTGATTGTCACTTTGTGTTGATTGAAAATTTTCAAAGTCTATCTTCCTAATTTGAACTCGAATTTCAACATTTCTCATATATTTGAGTCAGCTTGCATCTAACTTTGTCAGATATCGTCGATTATCATCCATTGAAGCCCATTGAGGTCGATTTTCACTTTGTCTTGATTGAAAATTTTCATAGTCTATCTTCTTAATTTGAAGTCTAATTCCAACATTTCTTATATATTTGAGTGAGTTAGCATCTAACTTTGTCAGATATCGTCGATTAACATCCATTGAAGCCCATTGAGGTCGATTTTCACTTTGTGTTGAATGAGAATTTTCAAAGTCTATCTGCCTAATTTGAAGTCGAATTTCAACATTTCTTATATATTTGAGTGAGTTTGCATCCATCTTTGTCAGATATCGTCGATTAACATCCATTGAAGCCCATTGAGGTCGATTGTCACTTTGTGTTGATTGAAAATTTTCAAAGTCTATCTTTCTAGTTTGAAGCCGAATTCCAACATTCCTTATATATTTGAGTGAGTTTGCATCTTACTTTGTCAGATATCGTCGATCAACATTCATTGAAGCCCATTGAGGTCGATTGTCACTCAGTGTTGATTGAAAATTTTCAAAGTCTATCTTCCTAGTTTGAAGCCAAATTTCAACATTTCTTATATATTTGAGTGAGTTTGTATCTTACTTTGTCAGATATCGTCGATTAACATCCATTGAAGCCCATTGAGGTCGATTTTCACTTTGTGTTGATTGAAAATTTTCAAAGTCTATCTTCCTAATTTGAAGTCGAATTTCAACATTTCTCATATATTTGAGTCAGCTTGCATCTAACTTTGTCAGATATCGTCGATTATCATCCATTGAAGCCCATTGAGGTCGATTTTCACTTTTTCTTGATTGAAAATTTTCATAGTCTATCTTCTTAATTTGGAGTCTAATTTCAACATTTCTTATATATTTGAGTGAGTTAGCATCTACCTTTGTCAGATATCGTCGATTAACATCCATTGAAGCCCATTGAGGTCGATTTTCACTTTGTGTTGATTGAAAATTTTCAAAGTCTATCTTCCTAATTTGAAGTCGAATTTTAACATTTCTTATATATTTGAGTGAGTTTGCATCTTACTTTGTCAGATATCTTCGATTAACATCCATTGAAGCTCATTGAGGTCGATTGTCACTTTGTGTTGATTGAAAATTTTCAAAGTCTATCTTCCTAATTTGAACTCGAATTTCAACATTTCTCATATATTTGAGTCAGCTTGCATCTAACTTTGTCAGATATCGTCGATTATCATCCATTGAAGCCCATTGAGGTCGATTTTCACTTTGTCTTGATTGAAAATTTTCATAGTCTATCTTCTTAATTTGAACTCGAATTTCAACATTTCTCATATATTTGAGTCAGCTTGCATCTACCTTTGTCAGATATCGTCGATTAACATCCATTGAAGCCCATTGAGGTCGATTTTCACTTTGTGTTGATTGAAAATTTTCAAAGTCTATCTTCCTAATTTGAAGTCGAATTTTAACATTTCTTATATATTTGAGTGAGTTTGCATCTTACTTTGGCAGATATCTTCGATTAACATCCATTGAAGCCCATTGAGGTCGATTTTAACTTTGTGTTGATTGAAAATTTTCAAAGTCTATCTTCCTAATTTGAAGTCGAATTCCAACATTTCTCATATATTTGAGTCAGCTTGCATCTAACTTTGTCAGATATCGTCGATTATCATCCATTGAAGCCCATTGAGGTCGATTTTCACTTTTTCTTGATTGAAAATTTTCATAGTCTATCTTCTTAATTTGAAGTCTAATTTCAACATTTCTTATATATTTGAGTGAGTTAGCATCTAACTTTGTCAGATATCGTCGATTAACATCCATTGAAGCTCATTGAGGTCAATTGTCACTTTGTGTTGATTGAAAATTTTCAAAGTCTATCTTCCTAGTTTGAAGCCAAATTTCAACATTTCTTATATATTTGGGTGAGTTTGCATCTTACTTTGTCAGATATCGTCAATTAACATCCATTGAAGCCCATTGAGGTCGATTTTCACTTTGTGTTGATTGAAAATTTTCAAAGTCTATCTTCCTAATTTGAAGTCGAATATTAACATTTCTTATATATTTGAGTGTGTTTGCATCTTACTTTGTCAGATATCTTCGATTAACATCCATTGAAGCTCATTGAGGTCGATTGTCACTTTGTGTTGATTGAAAATTTTCAAAGTCTATCTTCCTAATTTGAACTCGAATTTCAACATTTCTCATATATTTGAGTCAGCTTGCATCTAACTTTGTCAGATATCGTCGATTATCATCCATTGAAGCCCATTGAGGTCGATTTTCACTTTGTCTTGATTGAAAATTTTCATAGTCTATCTTCTTAATTTGAAGTCTAATTTCAACATTTCTTATATATTTGAGTGAGTTAGCATCTACCTTTGTCAGATATCGTCGATTAACATCCATTGAAGCCCATTGAGGTCGATTTTCACTTTGTCTTGATTGAAAATTTTCATAGTCTATCTTCTTAATTTGAAGTCTAATTTCAACATTTCTTATATATTTGAGTGAGTTAGCATCTAACTTTGTCAGATATCGTCGATTAACATCCATTGAAGCCCATTGAGGTCGATTTTCACTTTGTGTTGGATGAAAATTTTCAAAGTCTATCTTCCTAATTTGAAGTCGAATTTCAACATTTCTTATATATTTGAGTGAGTTTGCATCTATCTTTGTCAGATATCGTCGATTAACATCCATTGAAGCCCATTGAGGTCGATTGTCACTTTGTGTTGATTGAAAATTTTCAAAGTCTATCTTTCTAGTTTGAAGCCGAATTCCAACATTCCTTATATATTTGAGTGAGTTTGCATCTTACTTTGTCAGATATCGTCGATCAACATCCATTGAAGCCCATTGAGGTCGATTTTCACTTTGTCTTGATTGAAAATTTTCATAGTCTATCTTCTTAATTTGAAGTCTAATTTCAACATTTCTTATATATTTGAGTGAGTTAGCATCTACCTTTGTCAGATATCGTCGATTAACATCCATTGAAGCCCATTGAGGTCGATTTTCACTTTGTGTTGATTGAAAATTTTCAAAGTCTATCTTCCTAATTTGAACTCGAATTTCAACATTTCTCATATATTTGAGTCAGCTTGCATCTAACTTTGTCAGATATCGTCGATTATCATCCATTGAAGCCCATTGAGGTCGATTTTCACTTTGTCTTGATTGAAAATTTTCATAGTCTATCTTCTTAATTTGAAGTCTAATTCCAACATTTCTTATATATTTGAGTGAGTTAGCATCTAACTTTGTCAGATATCGTCGATTAACATCCATTGAAGCCCATTGAGGTCGATTTTCACTTTGTGTTGAATGAAAATTTTCAAAGTCTATCTTCCTAATTTGAAGTCGAATTTCAACATTTCTTATATATTTGAGTGAGTTTGCATCCATCTTTGTCAGATATCGTCGATTAACATCCATTGAAGCCCATTGAGGTCGATTTTCACTTTGTCTTGATTGAAAATTTTCATAGTCTATCTTCTTAATTTGAAGTCTAATTTCAACATTTCTTATATATTTGAGTGAGTTAGCATCTACCTTTGTCAGATATCGTCGATTAACATCCATTGAAGCCCATTGAGGTTGATTGTCACTTTGTGTTGATTGAAAATTTTCAAAGTCTATCTTCCTAATTTGAACTCGAATTTCAACATTTCTCATATATTTGAGTCAGCTTGCATCTAACTTTGTCAGATATCGTCGATTATCATCCATTGAAGCCCATTGAGGTCGATTTTCACTTTGTCTTGATTGAAAATTTTCATAGTCTATCTTCTTAATTTGAAGTCTAATTTCAACATTTCTTATATATTTGAGTGAGTTAGCATCTAACTTTGTCAGATATCGTCGATTAACATCCATTGAAGCCCATTGAGGTTGATTGTCACTTTGTGTTGATTGAAAATTTTCAAAGTCTATCTTCCTAATTTGAACTCGAATTTCAACATTTCTCATATATTTGAGTCAGCTTGCATCTAACTTTGTCAGATATCGTCGATTATCATCCATTGAAGCCCATTGAGGTCGATTTTCACTTTGTCTTGATTGAAAATTTTCATAGTCTATCTTCTTAATTTGAAGTCTAATTCCAACATTTCTTATATATTTGAGTGAGTTAGCATCTAACTTTGTCAGATATCGTCGATTAACATCCATTGAAGCCCATTGAGGTCGATTTTCACTTTGTGTTGAATGAAAATTTTCAAAGTCTATCTTCCTAATTTGAAGTCGAATTTCAACATTTCTTATATATTTGAGTGAGTTTGCATCCATCTTTGTCAGATATCGTCGATTAACATCCATTGAAGCCCATTGAGGTCGATTTTCACTTTGTCTTGATTGAAAATTTTCATAGTCTATCTTCTTAATTTGAAGTCTAATTTCAACATTTCTTATATATTTGAGTGAGTTAGCATCTACCTTTGTCAGATATCGTCGATTAACATCCATTGAAGCCCATTGAGGTCGATTTTCACTTTGTGTTGATTGAAAATTTTCAAAGTCTATCTTCCTAATTTGAAGTCGAATTTTAACATTTCTTATATATTTGAGTGAGTTTGCATCTTACTTTGTCAGATATCTTCGATTAACATCCATTGAAGCCCATTGAGGTCGATTTTAACTTTGTGTTGATTGAAAATTTTCAAAGTCTATCTTCCTAATTTGAAGTCGAATTTCAACATTTCTCATATATTTGAGTGAGTTTGCATCTAACTTTGTCAGATATCGTCGATTATCATCCATTGAAGCCCATTGAGGTCGATTTTCACTTTTTCTTGATTGAAAATTTTCATAGTCTATCTTCTTAATTTGAAGTCTAATTTCAACATTTCTTATATATTTGAGTGAGTTAGCATCTAACTTTGTCAGATATCGTCGATTAACATCCATTGAAGCCCATTGAGGTCAATTGTCACTTTGTGTTGATTGAAAATTTTCAAAGTCTATCTTCCTAGTTTGAAGCCAAATTTCAACATTTCTTATATATTTGGGTGAGTTTGCATCTTACTTTGTCAGATATCGTCGATTAACATCCATTGAAGCCCATTGAGGTCGATTTTCACTTTGTGTTGATTGAAAATTTTCAAAGTCTATCTTCCTAATTTGAAGTCGAATATTAACATTTCTTATATATTTGAGTGTGTTTGCATCTTACTTTGTCAGATATCTTCGATTAACATCCATTGAAGCTCATTGAGGTCGATTGTCACTTTGTGTTGATTGAAAATTTTCAAAGTCTATCTTCCTAATTTGAACTCGAATTTCAACATTTCTCATATATTTGAGTCAGCTTGCATCTAACTTTGTCAGATATCGTCGATTATCATCCATTGAAGCCCATTGAGGTCGATTTTCACTTTGTCTTGATTGAAAATTTTCATAGTCTATCTTCTTAATTTGAAGTCTAATTTCAACATTTCTTATATATTTGAGTGAGTTAGCATCTACCTTTGTCAGATATCGTCGATTAACATCCATTGAAGCCCATTGAGGTCGATTTTCACTTTGTGTTGATTGAAAATTTTCAAAGTCTATCTTCCTAATTTGAAGTCGAATTTTAACATTTCTTATATATTTGAGTGAGTTTGCATCCATCTTTGTCAGATATCGTCGATTAACATCCATTGAAGCCCATTGAGGTCGATTTTCACTTTGTCTTGATTGAAAATTTTCATAGTCTATCTTCTTAATTTGAAGTCTAATTTCAACATTTCTTATATATTTGAGTGAGTTAGCATCTACCTTTGTCAGATATCGTCGATTAACATCCATTGAAGCCCATTGAGGTTGATTGTCACTTTGTGTTGATTGAAAATTTTCAAAGTCTATCTTCCTAATTTGAACTCGAATTTCAACATTTCTCATATATTTGAGTCAGCTTGCATCTAACTTTGTCAGATATCGTCGATTATCATCCATTGAAGCCCATTGAGGTCGATTTTCACTTTGTCTTGATTGAAAATTTTCATAGTCTATCTTCTTAATTTGAAGTCTAATTTCAACATTTCTTATATATTTGAGTGAGTTAGCATCTAACTTTGTCAGATATCGTCGATTAACATCCATTGAAGCCCATTGAGGTTGATTGTCACTTTGTGTTGATTGAAAATTTTCAAAGTCTATCTTCCTAATTTGAACTCGAATTTCAACATTTCTCATATATTTGAGTCAGCTTGCATCTAACTTTGTCAGATATCGTCGATTATCATCCATTGAAGCCCATTGAGGTCGATTTTCACTTTGACTTGATTGAAAATTTTCATAGTCTATCTTCTTAATTTGAAGTCTAATTCCAACATTTCTTATATATTTGAGTGAGTTAGCATCTAACTTTGTCAGATATCGTCGATTAACATCCATTGAAGCCCATTGAGGTCGATTTTCACTTTGTGTTGAATGAAAATTTTCAAAGTCTATCTTCCTAATTTGAAGTCGAATTTCAACATTTCTTATATATTTGAGTGAGTTTGCATCCATCTTTGTCAGATATCGTCGATTAACATCCATTGAAGCCCATTGAGGTCGATTTTCACTTTGTCTTGATTGAAAATTTTCATAGTCTATCTTCTTAATTTGAAGTCTAATTTCAACATTTCTTATATATTTGAGTGAGTTAGCATCTACCTTTGTCAGATATCGTCGATTAACATCCATTGAAGCCCATTGAGGTCGATTTTCACTTTGTGTTGATTGAAAATTTTCAAAGTCTATCTTCCTAATTTGAAGTCGAATTTTAACATTTCTTATATATTTGAGTGAGTTTGCATCTTACTTTGTCAGATATCTTCGATTAACATCCATTGAAGCCCATTGAGGTCGATTTTAACTTTGTGTTGATTGAAAATTTTCAAAGTCTATCTTCCTAATTTGAAGTCGAATTTCAACATTTCTCATATATATTCGAGTGAGTTTGCATCTAACTTTGTCAGATATCGTCGATTATCATCCATTGAAGCCCATTGAGGTCGATTTTCACTTTTTCTTGATTGAAAATTTTCATAGTCTATCTTCTTAATTTGAAGTCTAATTTCAACATTTCTTATATATTTGAGTGAGTTAGCATCTAACTTTGTCAGATATCGTCGATTAACATCCATTGAAGCCCATTGAGGTCAATTGTCACTTTGTGTTGATTGAAAATTTTCAAAGCTATCTTCCTAGTTTGAAGCCAAATTTCAACATTTCTTATATATTTGGGTGAGTTTGCATCTTACTTTGTCAGATATCGTCGATTAACATCCATTGAAGCCCATTGAGGTCGATTTTCACTTTGTGTTGATTGAAAATTTTCAAAGTCTATCTTCCTAATTTGAAGTCGAATATTAACATTTCTTATATATTTGAGTGTGTTTGCATCTTACTTTGTCAGATATCTTCGATTAACATCCATTGAAGCTCATTGAGGTCGATTGTCACTTTGTGTTGATTGAAAATTTTCAAAGTCTATCTTCCTAATTTGAACTCGAATTTCAACATTTCTCATATATTTGAGTCAGCTTGCATCTAACTTTGTCAGATATCGTCGATTATCATCCATTGAAGCCCATTGAGGTCGATTTTCACTTTGTCTTGATTGAAAATTTTCATAGTCTATCTTCTTAATTTGAAGTCTAATTTCAACATTTCTTATATATTTGAGTGAGTTAGCATCTACCTTTGTCAGATATCGTCGATTAACATCCATTGAAGCCCATTGAGGTCGATTTTCACTTTGTGTTGATTGAAAATTTTCAAAGTCTATCTTCCTAATTTGAAGTCGAATTTTAACATTTCTTATATATTTGAGTGAGTTTGCATCTTACTTTGTCAGATATCTTCGATTAACATCCATTGAAGCTCATTGAGGTCGATTGTCACTTTGTGTTGATTGAAAATTTTTAAAGTCTATCTTCCTAATTTGAACTCGAATTTCAACATTTCTCATATATTTGAGTCAGCTTGCATCTAACTTTGTCAGATATCGTCGATTATCATCCATTGAAGCCCATTGAGGTCGATTTTCACTTTGTCTTGATTGAAAATTTTCATAGTCTATCTTCTTAATTTGAAGTCTAATTTCAACATTTCTTATATATTTGAGTGAGTTAGCATCTACCTTTGTCAGATATCGTCGATTAACATCCATTGAAGCCCATTGAGGTCGATTTTCACTTTGTGTTGATTGAAAATTTTCATAGTCTATCTTCTTAATTTGAAGTCTAATTCCAACATTTCTTATATATTTGAGTGAGTTAGCATCTAACTTTGTCAGATATCGTCGATTAACATCCATTGAAGCCCATTGAGGTCGATTTTCACTTTGTGTTGAATGAAAATTTTCAAAGTCTATCTTCCTAATTTGAAGTCGAATTTCAACATTTCTTATATATTTGAGTGAGTTTGCATCCATCTTTGTCAGATATCGTCGATTAACATCCATTGAAGCCCATTGAGGTCGATTGTCACTTTGTGTTGATTGAAAATTTTCAAAGTCTATCTTTCTAGTTTGAAGCCGAATTCCAACATTCCTTATATATTTGAGTGAGTTTGCATCTTACTTTGTCAGATATCGTCGATCAACATTCATTGAAGACCATTGAGGTCTATTGTCACTCAGTGTTGATTGAAAATTTTCAAAGTCTATCTTCCTAATTTGAAGTCGAATTTCAACATTTCTCATATATTTGAGTCAGCTTGCATCTAACTTTGTCAGATATCGTCGATTATCATCCATTGAAGCCCATTGAGGTCGATTTCCACTTTTTCTTGATTGAAAATTTTCATAGTCTATCTTCTTAATTTGAAGTCTAATTTCAACATTTCTTATATATTTGAGTGAGTTAGCATCTAACTTTGTCAGATATCGTCGATTAACATCCATTGAAGCCCATTGAGGTCGATTTTCACTTTGTGTTGATTGAAAATTTTCATAGTCTATCTTCTTAATTTGAAGTCTAATTCCAACATTTCTTATATATTTGAGTGAGTTAGCATCTAACTTTGTCAGATATCGTCGATTAACATCCATTGAAGCCCATTGAGGTCGATTTTCACTTTGTGTTGAATGAAAATTTTCAAAGTCTATCTTCCTAATTTGAAGTCGAATTTCAACATTTCTTATATATTTGAGTGAGTTTGCATCCATCTTTGTCAGATATCGTCGATTAACATCCATTGAAGCCCATTGAGGTCGATTGTCACTTTGTGTTGATTGAAAATTTTCAAAGTCTATCTTTCTAGTTTGAAGCCGAATTCCAACATTCCTTATATATTTGAGTGAGTTTGCATCTTACTTTGTCAGATATCGTCGATCAACATTCATTGAAGACCATTGAGGTCTATTGTCACTCAGTGTTGATTGAAAATTTTCAAAGTCTATCTTCCTAGTTTGAAGCCAAATTTCAACATTTCTTTTATATTTGAGTGAGTTTGCATCTTACTTTGTCAGATATCGTCGATTAACATCCATTGAAGCCCATTGAGGTCGATTTTCACTTTGTGTTGATTGAAAATTTTCATAGTCTATCTTCTTAATTTGAAGTCTAATTCCAACATTTCTTATATATTTGAGTGAGTTAGCATCTAACTTTGTCAGATATCGTCGATTAACATCCATTGAAGCCCATTGAGGTCGATTTTCACTTTGTGTTGAATGAAAATTTTCAAAGTCTATCTTCCTAATTTGAAGTCGAATTTCAACATTTCTTATATATTTGAGTGAGTTTGCATCCATCTTTGTCAGATATCGTCGATTAACATCCATTGAAGCCCATTGAGGTCGATTGTCACTTTGTGTTGATTGAAAATTTTCAAAGTCTATCTTTCTAGTTTGAAGCCGAATTCCAACATTCCTTATATATTTGAGTGAGTTTGCATCTTACTTTGTCAGATATCGTCGATCAACATTCATTGAAGACCATTGAGGTCTATTGTCACTCAGTGTTGATTGAAAATTTTCAAAGTCTATCTTCCTAGTTTGAAGCCAAATTTCAACATTTCTTATATATTTGAGTGAGTTTGCATCTTACTTTGTCAGATATCGTCGATTAACATCCATTGAAGCCCATTGAGGTCGATTTTCACTTTGTGTTGATTGAAAATTTTCAAAGTCTATCTTCCTAATTTGAAGTCGAATATTAACATTTCTTATATATTTAAGTGTGTTTGCATCTTACTTTGTCAGATATCTTCGATTAACATCCATTGAAGCTCATTGAGGTCGATTGTCACTTTGTGTTGATTGAAAATTTTCAAAGTCTATCTTCCTAATTTGAACTCGAATTTCAACATTTCTCATATATTTGAGTCAGCTTGCATCTAACTTTGTCAGATATCGTCGATTATCATCCATTGAAGCCCATTGAGGTCGATTTTCACTTTGTCTTGATTGAAAATTTTCATAGTCTATCTTCTTAATTTGAAGTCTAATTTCAACATTTCTTATATATTTGAGTGAGTTAGCATCTACCTTTGTCAGATATCGTCGATTAACATCCATTGAAGCCCAGTGAGGTCGATTTTCACTTTGAGTTGATTGAAAATTTTCAAAGTCTATCTTCCTAATTTGAAGTCGAATTTCAACATTTCTTATATATTTGAGTGAGTTTGCATCTAACTTTGTCAGATATCGTCGATTAACATCCATTGAAGCCCATTGAGGTCAATTGTCACTTTGTGTTGAATGAAAATTTTCAAAGTCTATCTTCCTAATTTGAAGTAAAATTTCAACATTTCTTATATATTTGAGTGAGTTTGCATCTAACTTTGTCAGATATCGTCGATTAACATCCATTGAAGCCCATTGAGGTCGATTTTCACTTTGAGTTGATTGAAAATTTTCAAAGTCTATCTTCCTAATTTGAAGTCGAATTTCAACATTTCTTATATATTTGAGTGAGTTTGCATCTAACTTTGTCAGATATCGTCGATTAACATCCATTGAGGCCCATTGAGGTCAATTGTCACTTTGTGTTGATTGAAAATTTTCATAGTCTATCTTCTTAATTTGAAGTCGAATTTCAACATTTCTCATATGTTTGAGTGAATTTGCATCTTACTTTGTCAGATATCTTCGATTAACATCCATTCAAGCCCATTGAGGTCGATTTTCACTTTGTGTTGATTGAAAATTTTCAAAGTCTATCTTCCTAATTTGAAGTCGAATTTCAAAATTTCTCATATATTTGAGTGAATTTGCATCTTACTTTGTCAGATATCATCGATTAACATCCATTGAAGCCCATTGAGGTCGATTTTCACTTTGTGTTGATTGAAAATTTTCAAAGTCTATCTTCCTAATTTGAAGTCGAATTTCAACATTTCTTATATATTTGAGTGAGTTTGCATCTAACTTGGTCAGATATCGTCGATTAACATCCATTGAAGCCCATTGAGGTCGATTTTCACTTTGTGTTGATTGGAAATTTTCATAGTCTATCTTCTTAATTTGAAGTCGAATTTCAACATTTCTCATATATTTGAGTGAATTTGCATCTTACTTTGTCAGATATCTTCGATTAACATCCATTCAAGCCCATTGAGGTCGATTTTCACTTTGTGTTGATTGAAAATTTTCAAAGTCTATCTTCCTAATTTGAAGTCGAATTTCAACATTTCTCATATATTTGAGTGAATTTGCATCTTACTTTGTCAGAT
This sequence comes from Diorhabda sublineata, assembly GCF_026230105.1. Lineage (NCBI taxonomy): Eukaryota > Metazoa > Arthropoda > Insecta > Coleoptera > Chrysomelidae > Diorhabda > Diorhabda sublineata. Next base: position 257,130 of record NW_026614199.1, read on the forward strand.
ATCGTCGATTAACATCCATTGAAGCCCATTGAGGTCGATTTTCACTTTGTGTTGATTGAAAATTTTCAAAGTCTATCTTCCTAATTTGAAGTCGAATTTCAACATTTCTTATATATTTGAGTGAGTTTGCATCTTACTTTGTCAGATATCGTCGATTAACATCCATTGAAGCCCATTGAGGTCGATTTTCACTTTGTGTTGATTGGAAATTTTCAAAGTCTATCTTCCTAATTTGAAGTCGAATTTCAACATTTCTCATATATTTGAGTGAATTTGTATCTTACTTTGTCAGATATCGTCGATTAACATCCATTGAAGCCTATTGAGGTCGATTGTCACTTTGTGTTGATTGAAAATTTTCAAAGTCTATCTTCCTAGTTTGAAGCCGAATTTCAACATTTCTCATATATTTGAGTGAATTTGCATCTAACTTTGTCAGATATCGTCGATTAACATCCATTGAAGCCCATTGGGGTCGATTTTCACTTTGTGTTGATTGGAAATTTTCAAAGTCTATCTTCCTAATTTGAAGTCGAATTTCATCATTTCTCATATATTTGAGTGAATTTGCATCTAACTTTGCCAGATATCGTCGATTATCATCCATTGAAGCCCATTGAGGTCGATTTTCACTTTGTGTTGATTGAAAATTTTCATAGTCTATCTTCTTAATTTGAAGTCTAATTTCAACATTTCTTATATATTTGAGTGAGTTTGCATCTAAGTTTGTCAGATATCGTTGATGAACATCCATTCAAGCCCATTGAGGTCGATTTTCACTTTGTGTTGATTGAAAATTTTCAAAGTCTATCTTCCTAATTTGAAGTCGAATTTCAACATTTCTTATATATTTGAGTGAGTATGCATCTTACTTTGTCAGATATCGTCGATTAACATCCATTAAATCCCATTGAGGTCGATTTTCACTTTGTGTTGATTGGAAATTTTCAAAGTCTATCTTCCTAATTTGAAGTCGAATTTCAACATTTCCCATATATTTGAGTGAATTTGCATCTTACTTTGTCAGATATCTTCGATTAACATCTATTGAAGCCCATTGAGATCGATTGTCACTTTGTGTTGATTGAAAATTTTCAAAGTCTATATTTCTAGTTTGAAGCCGAATTTCAACATTCCTTATATATTTGAGTGAGTTTGCATCTTACTATGTCAGATATCGTCGATCAACATCCATTGAAGACCATTGAGGTCGATTATCACTTTGTGTTGATTGAAAATTTTCAAAGTCTATCTTCCTAGTTTGAAGCCGAATTTCAACATTTCTTATATATTTGAGTGAGTTTGCATCTCACTTTGTCAGATATCGTCGATTAACATCCATTGAAGCCCATTAAGGTCGATTTTCACTTTGTGTTGATTGAAAATTTTCAAAGTCTATCTTCCTAATTTGAAGTCGAATTTTAACATTTCTTATATATTTGAGTGAGTTTGCATATAAGTTTGTAAGATATCGTCGATTAACATCCTTTGAATCCCATTGGGGTCGATTTCCACTTTGTGTTGATTGAAAATTTTCAAAGTCTATCTTCCTAATATGAACTCGAATTTCAACATTTCTCATATATTTGAGTGAGCTTGCATCTAACTTTGTCAGATATCGTCGATTATCATCCATTGAAGCCCATTGAGGTCGATTTTCACTTTGTGTTGATTGAAAATTTTCATAGTCTCTCTTCTTAATTTGAAGTCTAATTTCAACATTTCTCATATATTTGAGTGAGTTAGCATCTAACTTTGTCAGATATCGTCGATTAACATCCATTGAAGCCCATTGAGGTCGATTTTCACTTTGTGTTGATTGGAAATTTCCCAAGTCTATCTTCCTAATTTGAAGTCGAATTTCAACATTTCTCATATATTTGAGTGAGTTTGCATCTAAGATTGTCAGATATCGTTGATTAACATCCATTCAAGCCCATTGAGGTCGATTTTCACTTTGTGTTGATTGAAAATTTTCAAAGTCTATCTTCCTAATTTCAAGTCGAATTTCAACATTTCTTATATATTTGAGTGAGTTTGCATCTTACTTTGTCAGATATCGTCGATTAACATCCATTGAAGCCTATTTATGTCGATTTTCACTTTGTGTTGATTGAAAATTTTCAAAGTCTATCTTCCTAATTTGAAGTCGAATTTTAACATTTCTTATATATTTGAGTGAGTTTGCATATAAGTTTGTCAGATATCGTCGATTAACATCCATTGAAGCCCATTGAGGTCGATTTTCACTTTGTGTTGATTGAGAATTTTCATAGTCTATCTTTTTAATTTGAAGTCTAATTTCAACATTTCTTATATATTTGAGTGAGTTTGCATCTAACTTTGTCAGATATCGTCGATTAACATCCATTCAAGCCCATTGAGGTCGATTTTCACTTTGTGTTGATGGGAAATTTTCAAAGTCTATCTTCCTAATTTGAAGTCGAATTTCAACATTTCTCATATATTTGAGTGAGTTTGCATCTAAGTTTGTCAGATATCGTTGATTAACATCCATTCAAGCCCATTGAGGACGATTTTCACTTTGTGTTGATTGGAAATTTTTAAAGTCTAACTTCCTAATTTGAAGTCGAATTTCAACATTTCTCATATATTTGAGTGAGTTTGCATCTAAGTTTGTCAGATATCGTTGATTAACATCCATTGAAGCCCATTGAGGTCGATTGTCACTTTGTGTTGATTGAAAATTTTCAAAGTCTATCTTTCTAGTTTGAAGCCGAATTTCAACATTCCTTATATATTTGAGTGAGTTTGCATCTTACTTTGTCAGATATCGTCGATCAACATTCATTGAAGCCCATTGAGGTCGATTGTCACTTAGTGTTGACCGAAAATTTTCAAAGTCTATCTTCCTAGTTTGAAGCCAAATTTCAACATTTCTTATATATTTGAGTGAGTTTGCATCTTACTTTGTCAGATATCGTCGATTAACATCCATTGAAGCCCATTGAGGTCGATTTTCACTTTGTGTTGATTGAAAATTTCCAAAGTCTATCTTCCTAATTTGAAGTCGAAATTTAACATTTCTTATATATTTGAGTGAGTTTGCATCTTACTTTGTCAGATATCTTCGATTAACATCCATTGAAGCTCATTGAGGTCGATTGTCACTTTGTGTTGATTGAAAATTTTCAAAGTCTATCTTCCTAATTTGAAGCCGAATTTCAACATTTCTCATATATTTGAGTGAATTTGCATCTAACTTTGTCAGATATCGTCGATTAACATCCATTGAAGCCCATTGGGGTCGATTTTCACTTTGTGTTGATTGGAAATTTTCAAAGTCTATCTTCCTAATTTGAAGTCGAATTTCATCATTTCTCATATATTTGAGTGAATTTGCATCTAACTTTGCCAGATATCGTCGATTATCATCCATTGAAGCCCATTGAGGTCGATTTTCACTTTGTGTTGATTGAAAATTTTCATAGTCTATCTTCTTAATTTGAAGTCTAATTTCAACATTTCTTATATATTTGAGTGAGTTTGCATCTAAGTTTGTCAGATATCGTTGATGAACATCCATTCAAGCCCATTGAAGTCGATTTTCACTTTGTGTTGATTGAAAATTTTCAAAGTCTATCTTCCTAATTTGAAGTCGAATTTCAACATTTCTTATATATTTGAGTGAGTTTGCATCTTACTTTGTCAGATATCGTCGATTAACATCCATTAAATCCCATTGAGGTCGATTTTCACTTTGTGTTGATTGGAAATTTTCAAAGTCTATCTTCCTAATTTGAAGTCGAATTTCAACATTTCTCATATATTTGAGTGAATTTGCATCTTACTTTGTCAGATATCTTCGATTAACATCTATTGAAGCCCATTGAGGTCGATTGTCACTTTGTGTTGATTGAAAATTTTCAAAGTCTATATTTCTAGTTTGAAGCCGAATTTCAACATTCCTTATATATTTGAGTGAGTTTGCATCTTACTATGTCAGATATCGTCGATCAACATCCATTGAAGACCATTGAGGTCGATTATCACTTTGTGTTGATTGAAAATTTTCAAAGTCTATCTTCCTAGTTTGAAGCCGAATTTCAACATTTCTTATATATTTGAGTGAGTTTGCATCTCACTTTGTCAGATATCGTCGATTAACATCCATTGAAGCCCATTAAGGTCGATTTTCACTTTGTGTTGATTGAAAATTTTCAAAGTCTATCTTCCTAATTTGAAGTCGAATTTTAACATTTCTTATATATTTGAGTGAGTTTGCATATAAGTTTGTAAGATATCGTCGATTAACATCCTTTGAATCCCATTGGGGTCGATTTCCACTTTGTGTTGATTGAAAATTTTCAAAGTCTATCTTCCTAATATGAACTCGAATTTCAACATTTCTCATATATTTGAGTGAGCTTGCATCTAACTTTGTCAGATATCGTCGATTATCATCCATTGAAGCCCATTGAGGTCGATTTTCACTTTGTGTTGATTGAAAATTTTCATAGTCTATCTTCTTAATTTGAAGTGTAATTTCAACATTTCTCATATATTTAAGTGAGTTAGCATCTAACTTTGTCAGATATCGTCGATTAACATCCATTGAAGCCCATTGAGGTCGATTTTCACTTTGTGTTGATTGGAAATTTTCAAAGTCTATCTTCCTAATTTGAAGTCGAATTTCAACATTTCTCATATATTTGAGTGAGTTTGCATCTAAGATTGTCAGATATCGTTGATTAACATCCATTCAAGCCCATTGAGGTCGATTTTCACTTTGTGTTGATTGAAAATTTTCAAAGTCTATCTTCCTAATTTCAAGTTGAATTTCAACATTTCTTATATATTTGAGTAAGTTTGCATCTTACTTTGTCAGATATCGTCGATTAACATCCATTGAAGCCTATTGAGGTCGATTTTCACTTTGTGTTGATTGAAAATTTTCAAAGTCTATCTTCCTAATTTGAAGTCGAATTTTAACATTTCTTATATATTTGAGTGAGTTTGCCTATAAGTTTGTCAGATATCGTCGATTAACATCCATTGAAGCCCATTGAGGTCGATTTTCACTTTGTGTTGATTGAGAATTTTCATAGTCTATCTTTTTAATTTGAAGTCTAATTTCAACATTTCTTATATATTTGAGTGAGTTTGCATCTAACTTTGTCAGATATCGTCGATTAACATCCATTCAAGCCCATTGAGGTCGATTTTCACTTTGTGTTGATGGGAAATTTTCAAAGTCTATCTTCCTAATTTGAAGTCGAATTTCAACATTTCTCATATATTTGAGTGAGTTTGCATCTAAGTTTGTCAGATATCGTTGATTAACATCCATTCAAGCCCATTGAGGACGATTTTCACTTTGTGTTGATTGGAAATTTTTAAAGTCTAACTTCCTAATTTGAAGTCGAATTTCAACATTTCTCATATATTTGAGTGAATTTGCATCTTACTTTGTCAGATATCTTCGATTAACATCCATTGAAGCCCATTGAGGTCGATTGTCACTTTGTGTTGATTGAAAATTTTCAAAGTCTATCTTTCTAGTTTGAAGCCGAATTTCAACATTCCTTATATATTTGAGTGAGTTTGCATCTTACTTTGTCAGATATCGTCGATCAACATTCATTGAAGCCCATTGAGGTCGATTGTCACTTAGTGTTGACCGAAAATTTTCAAAGTCTATCTTCCTAGTTTGAAGCCAAATTTCAACATTTCTTATATATTTGAGTGAGTTTGCATCTTACTTTGTCAGATATCGTCGATTAACATCCATTGAAGCCCATTGAGGTCGATTTTCACTTTGTGTTGATTGAAAATTTCCAAAGTCTATCTTCCTAATTTGAAGTCGAATTTTAACATTTCTTATATATTTGAGTGAGTTTGCATCTTACTTTGTCAGATATCTTCGATTAACATCCATTGAAGCTCATTGAGGTCGATTGTCACTTTGTGTTGATTGAAAATTTTCAAAGTCTATCTTCCTAATTTGAACTCGAATTTCAACATTTCTTATATATTTGAGTGAGTTTGCATCCATCTTTGTCAGATATCGTCGATTAACATCCATTGAAGCCCATTGAGGTCGATTGTCACTTTGTGTTGATTGAAAATTTTCAAAGTCTATCTTTCTAGTTTGAAGCCGAATTCCAACATTCCTTATATATTTGAGTGAGTTTGCATCTTACTTTGTCAGATATCGTCGATCAACATTCATTGAAGACCATTGAGGTCTATTGTCACTCAGTGTTGATTGAAAATTTTCAAAGTCTATCTTCCTAATTTGAAGTCGAATTTCAACATTTCTCATATATTTGAGTCAGCTTGCATCTAACTTTGTCAGATATCGTCGATTATCATCCATTGAAGCCCATTGAGGTTGATTTTCACTTTTTCTTGATTGAAAATTTTCATAGTCTATCTTCTTAATTTGAAGTCTAATTTCAACATTTCTTATATATTTGAGTGAGTTAGCATCTAACTTTGTCAGATATCGTCGATTAACATCCATTGAAGCCCATTGAGGTCGATTTTCACTTTGTGTTGATTGAAAATTTTCATAGTCTATCTTCTTAATTTGAAGTCTAATTCCAACATTTCTTATATATTTGAGTGAGTTAGCATCTAACTTTGTCAGATATCGTCGATTAACATCCATTGAAGCCCATTGAGGTCGATTTTCACTTTGTGTTGAATGAAAATTTTCAAAGTCTATCTTCCTAATTTGAAGTCGAATTTTAACATTTCTTATATATTTGAGTGAGTTTGCCTATAAGTTTGTCAGATATCGTCGATTAACATCCATTGAAGCCCATTGAGGTCGATTTTCACTTTGTGTTGATTGAGAATTTTCATAGTCTATCTTTTTAATTTGAAGTCTAATTTCAACATTTCTTATATATTTGAGTGAGTTTGCATCTAACTTTGTCAGATATCGTCGATTAACATCCATTCAAGCCCATTGAGGTCGATTTTCACTTTGTGTTGATGGGAAATTTTCAAAGTCTATCTTCCTAATTTGAAGTCGAATTTCAACATTTCTCATATATTTGAGTGAGTTTGCATCTAAGTTTGTCAGATATCGTTGATTAACATCCATTCAAGCCCATTGAGGACGATTTTCACTTTGTGTTGATTGGAAATTTTTAAAGTCTAACTTCCTAATTTGAAGTCGAATTTCAACATTTCTCATATATTTGAGTGAATTTGCATCTTACTTTGTCAGATATCTTCGATTAACATCCATTGAAGCCCATTGAGGTCGATTGTCACTTTGTGTTGATTGAAAATTTTCAAAGTCTATCTTTCTAGTTTGAAGCCGAATTTCAACATTCCTTATATATTTGAGTGAGTTTGCATCTTACTTTGTCAGATATCGTCGATCAACATTCATTGAAGCCCATTGAGGTCGATTGTCACTTAGTGTTGACCGAAAATTTTCAAAGTCTATCTTCCTAGTTTGAAGCCAAATTTCAACATTTCTTATATATTTGAGTGAGTTTGCATCTTACTTTGTCAGATATCGTCGATTAACATCCATTGAAGCCCATTGAGGTCGATTTTCACTTTGTGTTGATTGAAAATTTCCAAAGTCTATCTTCCTAATTTGAAGTCGAATTTTAACATTTCTTATATATTTGAGTGAGTTTGCATCTTACTTTGTCAGATATCTTCGATTAACATCCATTGAAGCTCATTGAGGTCGATTGTCACTTTGTGTTGATTGAAAATTTTCAAAGTCTATCTTCCTAATTTGAACTCGAATTTCAACATTTCTTATATATTTGAGTGAGTTTGCATCCATCTTTGTCAGATATCGTCGATTAACATCCATTGAAGCCCATTGAGGTCGATTGTCACTTTGTGTTGATTGAAAATTTTCAAAGTCTATCTTTCTAGTTTGAAGCCGAATTCCAACATTCCTTATATATTTGAGTGAGTTTGCATCTTACTTTGTCAGATATCGTCGATCAACATTCATTGAAGACCATTGAGGTCTATTGTCACTCAGTGTTGATTGAAAATTTTCAAAGTCTATCTTCCTAATTTGAAGTCGAATTTCAACATTTCTCATATATTTGAGTCAGCTTGCATCTAACTTTGTCAGATATCGTCGATTATCATCCATTGAAGCCCATTGAGGTCGATTTCCACTTTTTCTTGATTGAAAATTTTCATAGTCTATCTTCTTAATTTGAAGTCTAATTTCAACATTTCTTATATATTTGAGTGAGTTAGCATCTAACTTTGTCAGATATCGTCGATTAACATCCATTGAAGCCCATTGAGGTCGATTTTCACTTTGTGTTGATTGAAAATTTTCATAGTCTATCTTCTTAATTTGAAGTCTAATTCCAACATTTCTTATATATTTGAGTGAGTTAGCATCTAACTTTGTCAGATATCGTCGATTAACATCCATTGAAGCCCATTGAGGTCGATTTTCACTTTGTGTTGAATGAAAATTTTCAAAGTCTATCTTCCTAATTTGAAGTCGAATTTCAACATTTCTTATATATTTGAGTGAGTTTGCATCCATCTTTGTCAGATATCGTCGATTAACATCCATTGAAGCCCATTGAGGTCGATTGTCACTTTGTGTTGATTGAAAATTTTCAAAGTCTATCTTTCTAGTTTGAAGCCGAATTCCAACATTCCTTATATATTTGAGTGAGTTTGCATCTTACTTTGTCAGATATCGTCGATCAACATTCATTGAAGACCATTGAGGTCTATTGTCACTCAGTGTTGATTGAAAATTTTCAAAGTCTATCTTCCTAGTTTGAAGCCAAATTTCAACATTTCTTATATATTTGAGTGAGTTTGCATCTTACTTTGTCAGATATCGTCGATTAACATCCATTGAAGCCCATTGAGGTCGATTTTCACTTTGTGTTGATTGAAAATTTTCATAGTCTATCTTCTTAATTTGAAGTCTAATTCCAACATTTCTTATATATTTGAGTGAGTTAGCATCTAACTTTGTCAGATATCGTCGATTAACATCCATTGAAGCCCATTGAGGTCGATTTTCACTTTGTGTTGAATGAAAATTTTCAAAGTCTATCTTCCTAATTTGAAGTCGAATTTCAACATTTCTTATATATTTGAGTGAGTTTGCATCCATCTTCGTCAGATATCGTCGATTAACATCCATTGAAGCCCATTGAGGTCGATTGTCACTTTGTGTTGATTGAAAATTTTCAAAGTCTATCTTTCTAGTTTGAAGCCGAATTCCAACATTCCTTATATATTTGAGTGAGTTTGCATCTTACTTTGTCAGATATCGTCGATCAACATTCATTGAAGACCATTGAGGTCTATTGTCACTCAGTGTTGATTGAAAATTTTCAAAGTCTATCTTCCTAGTTTGAAGCCAAATTTCAACATTTCTTATATATTTGAGTGAGTTTGCATCTTACTTTGTCAGATATCGTCGATTAACATCCATTGAAGCCCATTGAGGTCGATTTTCACTTTGTGTTGATTGAAAATTTTCAAAGTCTATCTTCCTAATTTGAAGTCGAATATTAACATTTCTTATATATTTAAGTGTGTTTGCATCTTACTTTGTCAGATATCTTCGATTAACATCCATTGAAGCTCATTGAGGTCGATTGTCACTTTGTGTTGATTGAAAATTTTCAAAGTCTATCTTCCTAATTTGAACTCGAATTTCAACATTTCTCATATATTTGAGTCAGCTTGCATCTAACTTTGTCAGATATCGTCGATTATCATCAATTGAAGCCCATTGAGGTCGATTTTCACTTTGTCTTGATTGAAAATTTTCATAGTCTATCTTCTTAATTTGAAGTCTAATTTCAACATTTCTTATATATTTGAGTGAGTTAGCATCTACCTTTGTCAGATATCGTCGATTAACATCCATTGAAGCCCAGTGAGGTCGATTTTCACTTTGAGTTGATTGAAAATTTTCAAAGTCTATCTTCCTAATTTGAAGTCGAATTTCAACATTTCTTATATATTTGAGTGAGTTTGCATCTAACTTTGTCAGATATCGTCGATTAACATCCATTGAAGCCCATTGAGGTCAATTGTCACTTTGTGTTGAATGAAAATTTTCAAAGTCTATCTTCCTAATTTGAAGTAAAATTTCAACATTTCTTATATATTTGAGTGAGTTTGCATCTAACTTTGTCAGATATCGTCGATTAACATCCATTGAAGCCCATTGAGGTCGATTTTCACTTTGAGTTGATTGAAAATTTTCAAAGTCTATCTTCCTAATTTGAAGTCGAATTTCAACATTTCTTATATATTTGAGTGAGTTTGCATCTAACTTTGTCAGATATCGTCGATTAACATCCATTGAGGCCCATTGAGGTCAATTGTCACTTTGTGTTGATTGAAAATTTTCATAGTCTATCTTCCTAATTTGAAGTCGAATTTCATCATTTCTTATATATTTGAGTGAGTTTGCATCTAACTTTGTCAGATATCGTCGATTAACATCCATTGAAGCCCATTGAGGTCAATTGTCACTTTGTGTTGAATGAAAATTTTCAAAGTCTATCTTCCTAATTTGAAGTAAAATTTCAACATTTCTTATATATTTGAGTGAGTTTGCATCTAACTTTGTCAGATATCGTCGATTAACATCCATTGAAGCCCATTGAGGTCGATTTTCACTTTGAGTTGATTGAAAATTTTCAAAGTCTATCTTCCTAATTTGAAGTCGAATTTCAACATTTCTTATATATTTGAGTGAGTTTGCATCTAACTTTGTCAGATATCGTCGATTAACATCCATTGAGGCCCATTGAGGTCAATTGTCACTTTGTGTTGATTGAAAATTTTCATAGTCTATCTTCTTAATTTGAAGTCGAATTTCAACATTTCTCATATATTTGAGTGAATTTGCATCTTACTTTGTCAGATATCTTCGATTAACATCCATTAAAGCCCATTGAGGTCGATTTTCACTTTGTGTTGATTGAAAATTTTCAAAGTCTATCTTCCTAATTTGAAGTCGAATTTCAAAATTTCTCATATATTTGAGTGAATTTGCATCTTACTTTGTCAGATATCATCGATTAACATCCATTGAAGCCCATTGAGGTCGATTTTCACTTTGTGTTGATTGAAAATTTTCAAAGTCTATCTTCCTAATTTGAAGTCGAATTTCAACATTTCTTATATATTTGAGTGAGTTTGCATCTAACTTGGTCAGATATCGTCGATTAACATCCATTGAAGCCCATTGAGGTCGATTTTCACTTTGTGTTGATTGGAAATTTTCATAGTCTATCTTCTTAATTTGAAGTCGAATTTCAACATTTCTCATATATTTGAGTGAATTTGCATCTTACTTTGTCAGATATCTTCGATTAACATCCATTCAAGCCCATTGAGGTCGATTTTCACTTTGTGTTGATTGAAAATTTTCAAAGTCTATCTTCCTAATTTGAAGTCGAATTTCAACATTTCTCATATATTTGAGTGAATTTGCATCTTACTTTGTCAGATATCGTCGATTAACATCCATTGAAGCCCATTGAGGTCGATTTTCACTTTGTGTTGATTGAAAATTTTCAAAGTCTATCTTCCTAATTTGAAGTCGAATTTCAACATTTCTTATATATTTGAGTGAGTTTGCATCTTACTTTGTCAGATATCGTCGATTAACATCCATTGAAGCCCATTGAGGTCGATTTTCACTTTGTGTTGATTGGAAATTTTCAAAGTCTATCTTCCTAATTTGAAGTCGAATTTCAACATTTCTCATATATTTGAGTGAATTTGCATCTTACTTTGTCAGATATCGTCGATTAACATCCATTGAAGCCTATTGAGGTCGATTGTCACTTTGTGTTGATTGAAAATTTTCAAAGTCTATCTTCCTAGTTTGAAGCCGAATTTCAACATTTCTCATATATTTGAGTGAATTTGCATCTAACTTTGTCAGATATCGTCGATTAACATCCATTGAAGCCCATTGGGGTCGATTTTCACTTTGTGTTGATTGGAAATTTTCAAAGTCTATCTTCCTAATTTGAAGTCGAATTTCATCATTTCTCATATATTTGAGTGAATTTGCATCTAACTTTGCCAGATATCGTCGATTATCATCCATTGAAGCCCATTGAGGTCGATTTTCACTTTGTGTTGATTGAAAATTTTCATAGTCTATCTTCTTAATTTGAAGTCTAATTTCAACATTTCTTATATATTTGAGTGAGTTTGCATCTAAGTTTGTCAGATATCGTTGATGAACATCCATTCAAGCCCATTGAGGTCGATTTTCACTTTGTGTTGATTGAAAATTTTCAAAGTCTATCTTCCTAATTTGAAGTCGAATTTCAACATTTCTTATATATTTGAGTGAGTTTGCATCTTACTTTGTCAGATATCGTCGATTAACATCCATTAAATCCCATTGAGGTCGATTTTCACTTTGTGTTGATTGGAAATTTTCAAAGTCTATCTTCCTAATTTGAAGTCGAATTTCAACATTTCTCATATATTTGAGTGAATTTGCATCTTACTTTGTCAGATATCTTCGATTAACATCTATTGAAGCCCATTGAGGTCGATTGTCACTTTGTGTTGATTGAAAGTTTTCAAAGTCTATATTTCTAGTTTGAAGCCGAATTTCAACATTCCTTATATATTTGAGTGAGTTTGCATCTTACTATGTCAGATATCGTCGATCAACATCCATTGAAGACCATTGAGGTCGATTATCACTTTGTGTTGATTGAAAATTTTCAAAGTCTATCTTCCTAGTTTGAAGCCGAATTTCAACATTTCTTATATATTTGAGTGAGTTTGCATCTCACTTTGTCAGATATCGTCGATTAACATCCATTGAAGCCCATTAAGGTCGATTTTCACTTTGTGTTGATTGAAAATTTTCAAAGTCTATCTTCCTAATTTGAAGTCGAATTTTAACATTTCTTATATATTTGAGTGAGTTTGCATATAAGTTTGTAAGATATCGTCGATTAACATCCTTTGAATCCCATTGGGGTCGATTTCCACTTTGTGTTGATTGAAAATTTTCAAAGTCTATCTTCCTAATATGAAGTCTAATTTCAACATTTCTCATATATTTGAGTGAGTTAGCATCTAACTTTGTCAGATATCGTCGATTAACATCCATTGAAGCCCATTGAGGTCGATTTTCACTTTGTGTTGATTGGAAATTTTCAAACTCTATCTTCCTAATTTGAAGTCGAATTTCAACATTTCTCATATATTTGAGTGAGTTTGCATCTAAGATTGTCAGATATCGTTGATTAACATCCATTCAAGCCCATTGAGGTCGATTTTCACTTTGTGTTGATTGAAAATTTTCAAAGTCTATCTTCCTAATTTCAAGTCGAATTTCAACATTTCTTATATATTTGAGTGAGTTTGCATCTTACTTTGTCAGATATCGTCGATTAACATCCATTGAAGCCTATTTATGTCGATTTTCACTTTGTGTTGATTGAAAATTTTCAAAGTCTATCTTCCTAATTTGAAGTCGAATTTTAACATTTCTTATATATTTGAGTGAGTTTGCATATAAGTTTGTCAGATATCGTCGATTAACATCCATTGAAGCCCATTGAGGTCGATTTTCACTTTGTGTTGATTGAGAATTTTCATAGTCTATCTTTTTAATTTGAAGTCTAATTTCAACATTTCTTATATATTTGAGTGAGTTTGCATCTAAGTTTGTCAGATATCGTTGATGAACATCCATTCAAGCCCATTGAAGTCGATTTTCACTTTGTGTTGATTGAAAATTTTCAAAGTCTATCTTCCTAATTTGAAGTCGAATTTCAACATTTCTTATATATTTGAGTGAGTTTGCATCTTACTTTGTCAGATATCGTCGATTAACATCCATTAAATCCCATTGAGGTCGATTTTCACTTTGTGTTGATTGGAAATTTTCAAAGTCTATCTTCCTAATTTGAAGTCGAATTTCAACATTTCTCATATATTTGAGTGAATTTGCATCTTACTTTGTCAGATATCTTCGATTAACATCTATTGAAGCCCATTGAGGTCGATTGTCACTTTGTGTTGATTGAAAATTTTCAAAGTCTATATTTCTAGTTTGAAGCCGAATTTCAACATTCCTTATATATTTGAGTGAGTTTGCATCTTACTATGTCAGATATCGTCGATCAACATCCATTGAAGACCATTGAGGTCGATTATCACTTTGTGTTGATTGAAAATTTTCAAAGTCTATCTTCCTAGTTTGAAGCCGAATTTCAACATTTCTTATATATTTGAGTGAGTTTGCATCTCACTTTGTCAGATATCGTCGATTAACATCCATTGAAGCCCATTAAGGTCGATTTTCACTTTGTGTTGATTGAAAATTTTCAAAGTCTATCTTCCTAATTTGAAGTCGAATTTTAACATTTCTTATATATTTGAGTGAGTTTGCATATAAGTTTGTAAGATATCGTCGATTAACATCCTTTGAATCCCATTGGGGTCGATTTCCACTTTGTGTTGATTGAAAATTTTCAAAGTCTATCTTCCTAATATGAACTCGAATTTCAACATTTCTCATATATTTGAGTGAGCTTGCATCTAACTTTGTCAGATATCGTCGATTATCATCCATTGAAGCCCATTGAGGTCGATTTTCACTTTGTGTTGATTGAAAATTTTCATAGTCTATCTTCTTAATTTGAAGTCTAATTTCAACATTTCTTATATATTTGAGTGAGTTTGCATCTAAGTTTGTCAGATATCGTTGATGAACATCCATTCAAGCCCATTGAGGTCGATTTTCACTTTGTGTTGATTGAAAATTTTCAAAGTCTATCTTCCTAATTTGAAGTCGAATTTCAACATTTCTTATATATTTGAGTGAATTTGCATCTAACTTTGCCAGATATCGTCGATTATCATCCATTGAAGCCCATTGAGGTCGATTTTCACTTTGTGTTGATTGAAAATTTTCATAGTCTATCTTCTTAATTTGAAGTCTAATTTCAACATTTCTTATATATTTGAGTGAGTTTGCATCTAAGTTTGTCAGATATCGTTGATGAACATCCATTCAAGCCCATTGAAGTCGATTTTCACTTTGTGTTGATTGAAAATTTTCAAAGTCTATCTTCCTAATTTGAAGTCGAATTTCAACATTTCTTATATATTTGAGTGAGTTTGCATCTTACTTTGTCAGATATCGTCGATTAACATCCATTAAATCCCATTGAGGTCGATTTTCACTTTGTGTTGATTGGAAATTTTCAAAGTCTATCTTCCTAATTTGAAGTCGAATTTCAACATTTCTCATATATTTGAGTGAATTTGCATCTTACTTTGTCAGATATCTTCGATTAACATCTATTGAAGCCCATTGAGGTCGATTGTCACTTTGTGTTGATTGAAAATTTTCAAAGTCTATATTTCTAGTTTGAAGCCGAATTTCAACATTCCTTATATATTTGAGTGAGTTTGCATCTTACTATGTCAGATATCGTCGATCAACATCCATTGAAGACCATTGAGGTCGATTATCACTTTGTGTTGATTGAAAATTTTCAAAGTCTATCTTCCTAGTTTGAAGCCGAATTTCAACATTTCTTATATATTTGAGTGAGTTTGCATCTCACTTTGTCAGATATCGTCGATTAACATCCATTGAAGCCCATTAAGGTCGATTTTCACTTTGTGTTGATTGAAAATTTCCAAAGTCTATCTTCCTAATTTGAAGTCGAATTTTAACATTTCTTATATATTTGAGTGAGTTTGCATATAAGTTTGTAAGATATCGTCGATTAACATCCTTTGAATCCCATTGGGGTCGATTTCCACTTTGTGTTGATTGAAAATTTTCAAAGTCTATCTTCCTAATATGAACTCGAATTTCAACATTTCTCATATATTTGAGTGAGCTTGCATCTAACTTTGTCAGATATCGTCGATTATCATCCATTGAAGCCCATTGAGGTCGATTTTCACTTTGTGTTGATTGAAAATTTTCATAGTCTATCTTCTTAATTTGAAGTGTAATTTCAACATTTCTCATATATTTGAGTGAGTTTGCATCTAATATTGTCAGATATCGTTGATTAACATCCATTCAAGCCCATTGAGGTCGATTTTCACTTTGTGTTGATTGAAAATTTTCAAAGTCTATCTTCCTAATTTCAAGTTGAATTTCAACATTTCTTATATATTTGAGTGAGTTTGCATCTTACTTTGTCAGATATCGTCGATTAACATCCATTGAAGCCTATTGAGGTCGATTTTCACTTTGTGTTGATTGAAAATTTTCAAAGTCTATCTTCCTAATTTGAAGTCGAATTTTAACATTTCTTATATATTTGAGTGAGTTTGCATATAAGTTTGTCAGATATCGTCGATTAACATCCATTGAAGCCCATTGAGGTCGATTTTCACTTTGTGTTGATTGAGAATTTTCATAGTCTATCTTTTTAATTTGAAGTCTAATTTCAACATTTCTTATATATTTGAGTGAGTTTGCATCTAACTTTGTCAGATATCGTCGATTAACATCCATTCAAGCCCATTGAGGTCGATTTTCACTTTGTGTTGATGGGAAATTTTCAAAGTCTATCTTCCTAATTTGAAGTCGAATTTCAACATTTCTCATATATTTGAGTGAGTTTGCATCTAAGTTTGTCAGATATCGTTGATTAACATCCATTCAAGCCCATTGAGGACGATTTTCACTTTGTGTTGATTGGAAATTTTTAAAGTCTAACTTCCTAATTTGAAGTCGAATTTCAACATTTCTCATATATTTGAGTGAATTTGCATCTTACTTTGTCAGATATCTTCGATTAACATCCATTGAAGCCCATTGAGGTCGATTGTCACTTTGTGTTAATTGAAAATTTTCAAAGTCTATCTTTCTAGTTTGAAGCCGAATTTCAACATTCCTTATATATTTGAGTGAGTTTGCATCTTACTTTGTCAGATATCGTCGATCAACATTCATTGAAGCCCATTGAGGTCGATTGTCACTTAGTGTTGACCGAAAATTTTCAAAGTCTATCTTCCTAGTTTGAAGCCAAATTTCAACATTTCTTATATATTTGAGTGAGTTTGCATCTTACTTTGTCAGATATCGTCGATTAACATCCATTGAAGCCCATTGAGGTCGATTTTCACTTTGTGTTGATTGAAAATTTCCAAAGTCTATCTTCCTAATTTGAAGTCGAATTTTAACATTTCTTATATATTTGAGTGAGTTTGCATCTTACTTTGTCAGATATCTTCGATTAACATCCATTGAAGCTCATTGAGGTCGATTGTCACTTTGTGTTGATTGAAAATTTTCAAAGTCTATCTTCCTAATTTGAACTCGAATTTCAACATTTCTCATATTTTTGAGTCAGCTTGCATCTAACTTTGTCAGATATCGTCGATTATCATCCATTGAAGCCCATTGAGGTCGATTTTCACTTTGTCTTGATTAAAAATTTTCATAGTCTATCTTCTTAATTTGAAGTCTAATTTCAACATTTCTTATATATTTGAGTGAGTTTGCATCTAAGTTTGTCAGATATCGTTGATTAACATCCATTCAAGCCCATTGAGGTCGATTTTCACTTTGTGTTGATTGAAAATTTTCAAAGTCTATCTTCCTAATTTGAACTCGAATTTCAACATTTCTCATATATTTAAGTGAGCTTGCATCTAACTTTGCCAGATATCGTCGATTATCATCCATTGAAGCCCATGTTAATCGATGATATCTGACAAAGTAAGATGCAAATTCACTCAAATATATGAGAAATTTTGAAATTCGACTTCAAATTAGGAAGATAGACTTTGAAAATTTTCAATCAACACAAAGTGAAAATCGACCTCAATGGGCTTGAATGGATGTTAATCGAAGATATCTGACAAAGTAAGATGCAAATTCACTCAAATATATGAGAAATGTTGAAATTCGACTTCAAATTAAGAAGATAGACTATGAAAATTTTCAATCAACACAAAGTGAAAATCGACCTCATTGGGCTTCAATGGATGATAATCGACGATATCTGACCAAGTTAGATGCAAACTCACTCAAATATATGAGAAATGTTGAAATTCGACTTCAAATTAGGAAGATAGACTTTGAAAATTTTCAATCAACACAAAGTGAAAATCGACCTCAATGGGCTTCAATGGATGATAATCGACGATATCTGACAAAGTTAGATGCAAGCTCACTCAAATATATGAGAAATGTTGAAATTCGAGTTCATATTAGGAAGATAGGCTTTGAAAATTTTCAATCAACACAAAGTGGAAATCGACCCCAATGGGATTCAAAGGATGTTAATCGACGATATCTTACAAACTTATATGCAAACTCACTCAAATATATAAGAAATGTTGAAATTCGACTTGAAATTAGGAAGATAGACTTTGAAAATTTTCAATCAACACAAAGTGAAAATCGACCTCAATGGGCTTGAATGGATGTTAATCAACGATATCTGACAATCTTAGATGCAAACTCACTCAAATATATGAGAAATGTTGAAATTCGACTTCAAATTAGGAAGATAGACTTTGAAAATTTCCAATCAACACAAAGTGAAAATCGACCTCAATGGGCTTCAATGGATGTTAATCGACGATATCTGACAAAGTTAGATGCTAACTCACTCAAATATATGAGAAATGTTGAAATTAGACTTCAAATTAAGAAGATAGACTATGAAAATTTTCAATCAACACAAAGTGAAAATCGACCTCAATGGGCTTCAATGGATGATAATCGACGATATCTGACAAAGTTAGATGCAAGCTCACTCAAATATATGAGAAATGTTGAAATTCGAGTTCATATTAGGAAGATAGGCTTTGAAAATTTTCAATCAACACAAAGTGGAAATCGACCCCAATGGGATTCAAAGGATGTTAATCGACGATATCTTACAAACTTATATGCAAACTCACTCAAATATATAAGAAATGTTGAAATTCGACTTGAAATTAGGAAGATAGACTTTGAAAATTTTCAATCAACACAAAGTGAAAATCGACCTCAATGGGCTTGAATGGATGTTAATCAACGATATCTGACAATCTTAGATGCAAACTCACTCAAATATATGAGAAATGTTGAAATTCGACTTCAAATTAGGAAGATAGACTTTGAAAATTTCCAATCAACACAAAGTGAAAATCGACCTCAATGGGCTTCAATGGATGTTAATCGACGATATCTGACAAAGTTAGATGCTAACTCACTCAAATATATGAGAAATGTTGAAATTAGACTTCAAATTAAGAAGATAGACTATGAAAATTTTCAATCAACACAAAGTGAAAATCGACCTCAATGGGCTTCAATGGATGATAATCGACGATATCTGACAAAGTTAGATGAAAGCTCACTCAAATATATGAGAAATGTTGAAATTCGAGTTCATATTAGGAAGATAGACTTTGAAAATTTTCAATCAACACAAAGTGGAAATCGACCCCAATGGGATTCAAAGGATGTTAATCGACGATATCTTACAAACTTATATGCAAACTCACTCAAATATATAAGAAATGTTAAAATTCGACTTCAAATTAGGAAGATAGACTTTGAAAATTTTCAATCAACACAAAGTGAAAATCGACCTTAATGGGCTTCAATGGATGTTAATCGACGATATCTGACAAAGTAAGATGCAAACTCACTCAAATATATAAGAAATGTTGAAATTCGGCTTCAAACTAGGAAGATAGACTTTGAAAATTTTCAATCAACACAAAGTGATAATCGACCTCAATGGTCTTCAATGGATGTTGATCGACGATATCTGACATAGTAAGATGCAAACTCACTCAAATATATAAGGAATGTTGAAATTCGGCTTCAAACTAGAAATATAGACTTTGAAAATTTTCAATCAACACAAAGTGACAATCGACCTCAATGGGCTTCAATAGATGTTAATCGAAGATATCTGACAAAGTAAGATGCAAATTCACTCAAATATATGAGAAATGTTGAAATTCGACTTCAAATTAGGAAGATAGACTTTGAAAATTTTCAATCAACACAAAGTGAAAATCGACCTCAATGGGCTTGAATGGATGTTCATCAACGATATCTGACAAACTTAGATGCAAACTCACTCAAATATATAAGAAATGTTGAAATTAGACTTCAAATTAAGAAGATAGACTATGAAAATTTTCAATCAACACAAAGTGAAAATCGACCTCAATGGGCTTCAATGGATGATAATCGACGATATCTGGCAAAGTTAGATGCAAATTCACTCAAATATATGAGAAATGATGAAATTCGACTTCAAATTAGGAAGATAGACTTTGAAAATTTCCAATCAACACAAAGTGAAAATCGACCTCAATGGGCTTCAATGGATGTTAATCGACGATATCTGACAAAGTTAGATGCAAATTCACTCAAATATATGAGAAATGTTGAAATTCGGCTTCAAACTAGGAAGATAGACTTTGAAAATTTTCAATCAACACAAAGTGATAATCGACCTCAATGGTCTTCAATGGATGTTGATCGACGATATCTGACATAGTAAGATGCAAACTCACTCAAATATATAAGGAATGTTGAAATTCGGCTTCAAACTAGAAATATAGACTTTGAAAATTTTCAATCAACACAAAGTGACAATCGACCTCAATGGGCTTCAATAGATGTTAATCGAAGATATCTGACAAAGTAAGATGCAAATTCACTCAAATATATGAGAAATGTTGAAATTCGACTTCAAATCAGGAAGATAGACTTTGAAAATTTTCAATCAACACAAAGTGAAAATCGACCTCAATGGGCTTGAATGGATGTTCATCAACGATATCTGACAAACTTAGATGCAAACTCACTCAAATATATAAGAAATGTTGAAATTAGACTTCAAATTAAGAAGATAGACTATGAAAATTTTCAATCAACACAAAGTGAAAATCGACCTCAATGGGCTTCAATGGATGATAATCGACGATATCTGGCAAAGTTAGATGCAAATTCACTCAAATATATGAGAAATGATGAAATTCGACTTCAAATTAGGAAGATAGACTTTGAAAATTTCCAATCAACACAAAGTGAAAATCGACCTCAATGGGCTTCAATGGATGTTAATCGACGATATCTGACAAAGTTAGATGCAAATTCACTCAAATATATGAGAAATGTTGAAATTCGGCTTCAAACTAGGAAGATAGACTTTGAAAATTTTCAATCAACACAAAGTGACAATGGACCTCAATAGGCTTCAATGGATGTTAATCGACAATATCTGACAAAGTAAGATGCAAATTCACTCAAATATATGAGGAATGTTGAAATTCGACTTCAAATTAGGAAGATAGACTTTGAAAATTTCCAATCAACACAAAGTGAAAATCGACCTCAATGGGATTTAATGGATGTTAATCGACGATATCTGACAAAGTAAGATGCAAACTCACTCAAATATATAAGAAATGTTGAAATTCGACTTCAAATTAGGAAGATAGACTTTGAAAATTTTCAATCAACACAAAGTGAAAATCGACCTCAATGGGCTTGAATGGATGTTCATCAACGATATCTGACAAACTTAGATGCAAACTCACTCAAATATATAAGAAATGTTGAAATTAGACTTCAAATTAAGAAGATAGACTATGAAAATTTTCAATCAACACAAAGTGAAAATCGACCTCAATGGGCTTCAATGGATGATAATCGACGATATCTGGCAAAGTTAGATGCAAATTCACTCAAATATATGAGAAATGATGAAATTCGACTTCAAATTAGGAAGATAGACTTTGAAAATTTCCAATCAACACAAAGTGAAAATCGACCTCAATGGGCTTCAATGGATGTTATTCGACGATATCTGACAAAGTTAGATGCAAATTCACTCAAATATATGAGAAATGTTGAAATTCGGCTTCAAACTAGGAAGATAGACTTTGAAAATTTTCATTCAACACAAAGTGACAATCGACCTCAATAGGCTTCAATGGATGTTAATCGACGATATCTGACAAAGTAAGATGCAAATTCACTCAAATATATGAGAAATGTTGAAATTCGACTTCAAATTAGGAAGATAGACTTTGAAAATTTCCAATCAACACAAAGTGAAAATCGACCTCAATGGGCTTCAATGGATGTTAATCGACGATATCTGACAAAGTAAGATGCAAACTCACTCAAATATATGAGAAATGTTGAAATTCGACTTCAAATTAGGAAGATAGACTTTGAAAATTTTCAATCAACACAAAGTGAAAATCGACCTCAATGGGCTTGAATGGATGTTAATCGAAGATATCTGACAAAGTAAGATGCAAATTCACTCAAATATATGAGAAATGTTGAAATTCGACTTCAAATTAGGAAGATAGACTTTGAAAATTTCCAATCAACACAAAGTGAAAATCGACCTCAATGGGCTTCAATGGATGTTAATCGACGATATCTGACAAAGTAAGATGCAAACTCACTCAAATATATAAGAAATGTTGAAATTCGACTTCAAATTAGGAAGATAGACTTTGAAAATTTTCAATCAACACAAAGTGAAAATCGACCTCAATGGGCTTCAATGGATGTTAATCGACGATATCTGACAAAGTAAGATGCAAATTCACTCAAATATATGAGAAATGTTGAAATTCGACTTCAAATTAGGAAGATAGACTTTGAAAATTTTCAATCAACACAAAGTGAAAATCGACCTCAATGGGCTTGAATGGATGTTAATCGAAGATATCTGACAAAGTAAGATGCAAATTCACTCAAATATATGAGAAATGTTGAAATTCGACTTCAAATTAAGAAGATAGACTATGAAAATTTCCAATCAACACAAAGTGAAAATCGACCTCAATGGGCTTCAATGGATGTTAATCGACGATATCTGACCAAGTTAGATGCAAACTCACTCAAATATATAAGAAATGTTGAAATTCGACTTCAAATTAGGAAGATAGACTTTGAAAATTTTCAATCAACACAAAGTGAAAATCGACCTCGATGGGCTTCAATGGATGTTAATCGATGATATCTGACAAAGTAAGATGCAAATTCACTCAAATATATGAGAAATGTTGAAATTCGACTTCAAATTAGGAAGATAGACTTTGAAAATTTTCAATCAACACAAAGTGAAAATCGACCTCAATGGGCTTGAATGGATGTTAATCGAAGATATCTGACAAAGTAAGATGCAAATTCACTCAAATATATGAGAAATGTTGAAATTCGACTTCAAATTAAGAAGATAGACTATGAAAATTTTCAATCAACACAAAGTGAAAATCGACCTCATTGGGCTTCAATGGATGATAATCGACGATATCTGACCAAGTTAGATGCAAACTCACTCAAATATATGAGAAATGTTGAAATTCGACTTCAAATTAGGAAGATAGACTTTGAAAATTTTCAATCAACACAAAGTGAAAATCGACCTCAATGGGCTTGAATGGATGTTAATCGAAGATATCTGACAAAGTAAGATGCAAATTCACTCAAATATATGAGAAATGTTGAAATTCGACTTCAAATTAAGAAGATAGACTATGAAAATTCTCAATCAACACAAAGTGAAAATCGACCTCATTGGGCTTCAATGGATGATAATCGACGATATCTGACAAAGTTAGATGCTAACTCACTCAAATATATAAGAAATGTTGAAATTAGCCTTCAAATTAAGAAGATAGACTATGAAAATTTTCAATCAACACAAAGTGAAAATCCACCTCAATGGGCTTCAATGGATGTTAATTGACGATATCTGACAAAGTAAGATGCAAACTCACTCAAATATATAAGAAATGTTGAAATTCGACTTCAAATTAGGAAGATAGACTTTGAAAATTTCCAATCAACACAAAGTGAAAATCGACCTCAATAGGCTTCAATGGATGTTAATCGACGATATCTGACAAAGTAAGATGCAAATTCACTCAAATATATGAGAAATGTTGAAATTCGACTTCAAATTAGGAAGATAGACTTTGAAAATTTCCAATCAACACAAAGTGAAAATCGACCTCAATGGGCTTCAATGGATGTTAATCGACGATATCTGACAAAGTAAGATGCAAACTCACTCAAATATATAAGAAATGTTGAAATTCGACTCCAAATTAGGAAGATAGACTTTGAAAATTTCCAATCAACACAAAGTGAAAATCGACCTCAATGGGCTTCAATGGATGTTAATTGACGATATCTGACAAAGTAAGATGCAAACTCACTCAAATATATAAGAAATGTTGAAATTCGACTTCAAATTAGGAAGATAGACTTTGAAAATTTTCAATCAACACAAAGTGAAAATCGACCTCAATGGGCTTGAATGGATGTTAATCGACGATATCTGACAAAGTTAGATGCTAACTCACTCAAATATATAAGAAATGTCGAAACTAGACTTCAAATTAAGAAGATAGACTTTGAAAATTTTCAATCAACACAAAGTGAAAATCGACCCCAATGGGCTTCAATGGATGATAATCGACGATATCTGACAAAGTAAGATGCAAACTCACTCAAATATATAAGAAATGTTGAAATTCGACTTCAAATTAGGAAGATAGAATTTGAAAATTTTCAATCAACACAAAGTGAAAATCGACCTCAATGGGCTCGAATGGATGTAAATCAACGATATCTGACAAAGTAAGATGCAAATTCACTCAAATATATGAGAAATGTTGAAATTCGACTTCAAATTAGGAAGATAGACTTTGAAAATTTCCAATCAACACAAAGTGAAAATCGACCTCAATGGGCTTCAATGGATGTTAATCGACGATATCTGACCAAGTTAGATGCAAACTCACTCAAATATATAAGAAATGTTGAAATTCGACTTCAAATTAGGAAGATAGACTTTGGAAATTTTCAATCAACACAAAGTGAAAATCGACCTCAATGGGCTTCAATGGATGTTAATCGATGATATCTGACAAAGTAAGATGCAAATTCACTCAAATATATGAGAAATGTTGAAATTCGACTTCAAATTAAGAAGATAGACTATGAAAATTCTCAATCAACACAAAGTGAAAATCGACCTCATTGGGCTTCAATGGATGATAATCGACGATATCTGACAAAGTTAGATGCTAACTCACTCAAATATATAAGAAATGTTGAAATTAGCCTTCAAATTAAGAAGATAGACTATGAAAATTTCCAATCAACACAAAGTGAAAATCGACCTCAATGGGCTTCAATGGATGTTAATCGACGATATCTGACCAAGTTAGATGCAAACTCACTCAAATATATGAGAAATGTTGAAATTCGACTTCAAATTAGGAAGATAGACTTTGAAAATTTCCAATCAACACAAAGTGAAAATCGACCTCAATGGGCTTGAATGGATGTAAATCAACGATATCTGACAAAGTAAGATGCAAATTCACTCAAATATATGAGAAATGTTGAAATTCGACTTCAAATTAGGAAGATAGACTTTGAAAATTTTCAATCAACACAAAGTGAAAATCGACCTCAATGGGCTTGAATGGATGTAAATCAACGATATCTGACAAAGTAAGATGCAAATTCACTCAAATATATGAGAAATGTTGAAATTCGACTTCAAATTAGGAAGATAGACTTTGAAAATTTCCAATCAACACAAAGTGAAAATCGACCTCAATGGGCTTCAATGGATGTTAATCGACGATATCTGACCAAGTTAGATGCAAACTCACTCAAATATATAAGAAATGTTGAAATTCGACTTCAAATTAGGAAGATAGACTTTGAAAATTTTCAATCAACACAAAGTGAAAATCGACCTCAATGGGCTTCAATGGATGTTAATCGACGATATCTGACAAATTAAGATGCAAATTCACTCAAATATATGAGAAATGTTGAAATTCGACTTCAAATTAGGGAGATAGACTTTGAAAATTTTCAATCAACACAAAGTGAAAATCGACCTCAATGGGCTTGAATGGATGTTAATCGAAGATATCTGACAAAGTAAGATGCAAATTCACTCAAATATATGAGAAATGTTGAAATTCGACTTCAAATTAAGAAGATAGACTATGAAAATTTTCAATCAACACAAAGTGAAAATCGACCTCATTGGGCTTCAATGGATGATAATCGACGATATCTGACAAAGTTAGATGCTAACTCACTCAAATATATAAGAAATGTTGACATTAGACTTCAAATTAAGAAGATAGACTATGAAAATTTCCAATCAACACAAAGTGAATATCGACCTCAATGGGCTTCAATGGATGTTAATCGACGATATCTGACCAAGGTAGATGCAAACTCACTCAAATATATGAGAAATGTTGAAATTCGACTTCAAATTAGGAAGATAGACTTTGAAAATTTCCAGTCAACACAAAGTGAGAATCGACCTCAATGGGCTTGAATGGATGTAAATCAACGATATCTGACAAAGTAAGATGCAAATTCACTCAAATATATGAGAAATGTTGAAATTCGACTTCAAATTAGGAAGATAGACTTTGAAAATTTCCAATCAACACAAAGTGAAAATCGACCTCAATGGGCTTCAATGGATGTTAATCGACGATATCTGACCAAGTTAGATGCAAACTCACTCAAATATATGAGAAATGTTGAAATTCGACTTCAAATTAGGAAGATAGACTTTGAAAATTTCCAATCAACACAAAGTGAAAATCGACCTCAATGGGCTTGAATGGATGTAAATCAACGATATCTGACAAAGTAAGATGCAAATTCACTCAAATATATGAGAAATGTTGAAATTCGACTTCAAATTAGGAAGATAGACTTTGAAAATTTTCAATCAACACAAAGTGAAAATCGACCTCAATGGGCTTGAATGGATGTAAATCAACGATATCTGACAAAGTAAGATGCAAATTCACTCAAATATATGAGAAATGTTGAAATTCGACTTCAAATTAGGAAGATAGACTTTGAAAATTTCCAATCAACACAAAGTGAAAATCGACCTCAATGGGCTTCAATGGATGTTAATCGACGATATCTGACCAAGTTAGATGCAAACTCACTCAAATATATAAGAAATGTTGAAATTCGACTTCAAATTAGGAAGATAGACTTTGAAAATTTTCAATCAACACAAAGTGAAAATCGACCTCAATGGGCTTCAATGGATGTTAATCGACGATATCTGACAAATTAAGATGCAAATTCACTCAAATATATGAGAAATGTTGAAATTCGACTTCAAATTAGGGAGATAGACTTTGAAAATTTTCAATCAACACAAAGTGAAAATCGACCTCAATGGGCTTGAATGGATGTTAATCGAAGATATCTGACAAAGTAAGATGCAAACTCACTCAAATATATAAGAAATGTTGAAATTCGACTTCAAATTAAGAAGATAGACTATGAAAATTTCCAATCAACACAAAGTGAGAATCGACCTCAATGGGCTTGAATGGATGTAAATCAACGATATCTGACAAAGTAAGATGCAAATTCACTCAAATATATGAGAAATGTTGGAATTCGACTTCAAATTAGGAAGATAGACTTTGAAAATTTCCAATCAACACAAAGTGAAAATCGACCTCAATGGGCTTCAATGGATGTTAATCGACGATATCTGACAAAGTAAGATGCAAACTCACTCAAATATATAAGAAATGTTGAAATTCGACTTCAAATTAGGAAGATAGACTTTGAAAATTTTCAATCAACACAAAGTGAAAATCGACCTCAATGGGCTTGAATGGATGTTAATCGAAGATATCTGACAAAGTAAGATGCAAATTCACTCGAATATATGAGAAATGTTGAAATTCGACTTCAAATTAGGAAGATAGACTTTGAAAATTTCCAATCAACACAAAGTGAAAATCGACCTCAATGGGCTTCAATGGATGTTAATCGACGATATCTGACAAAGTAAGATGCAAACTCACTCAAATATATAAGAAATGTTGAAATTCGACTTCAAATTAGGAAGATAGACTTTGAAAATTTCCAACCAACACAAAGTGAAAATCGACCTCAATGGGCTTCAATGGATGTTAATCGACGATATCTGACAAAGTTAGATGCTAACTCACTCAAATATATAAGAAATGTTGAAACTAGACTTCAAATTAAGAAGATAGACTATGAAAATTTCCAATCAACACAAAGTGAATATCGACCTCAATGGGCTTCAATGGATGTTAATCGACGATATCTGACCAAGGTAGATGCAAACTCACTCAAATATATGAGAAATGTTGAAATTCGACTTCAAATTAGGAAGATAGACTTTGAAAATTTCCAATCAACACAAAGTGAGAATCGACCTCAATGGGCTTGAATGGATGTAAATCAACGATATCTGACAAAGTAAGATGCAAATTCACTCAAATATATGAGAAATGTTGGAATTCGACTTCAAATTAGGAAGATAGACTTTGAAAATTTCCAATCAACACAAAGTGAAAATCGACCTCAATGGGCTTCAATGGATGTTAATCGACGATATCTGACAAAGTAAGATGCAAACTCACTCAAATATATAAGAAATGTTGAAATTCGACTTCAAATTAGGAAGATAGACTTTGAAAATTTCCAATCAACACAAAGTGAGAATCGACCTCAATGGGCTTGAATGGATGTAAATCAACGATATCTGACAAAGTAAGATGCAAATTCACTCAAATATATGAGAAATGTTGAAATTCGACTTCAAATTAGGAAGATAGACTTTGAAAATTTCCAATCAACACAAAGTGAAAATCGACCTCAATGGGCTTCAATGGATGTTAATCGACGATATCTGACAAAGTAAGATGCAAACTCACTCAAATATATACGAAATGTTGAAATTCGACTTCAAATTAGGAAGATAGACTTTGAAAATTTCCAATCAACACAAAGTGAAAATCGACCTCAATGGGCTTCAATGGATGTTAATTGACGATATCTGACAGAGTAAGATGCAAACTCACTCAAATATATAAGAAATGTTGAAATTTGACTTCAAATTAGGAAGATAGACTTTGAAAATTTTCAATCAACACAAAGTGAAAATCGACCTCAATGGGCTTGAATGGATGTTAATCGAAGATATCTGACAAAGTAAGATGCAAATTCACTCAAATATATGAGAAATGTTGAAATTCGACTTCAAATTAGGAAGATAGACTTTGAAAATTTCCAATCAACACAAAGTGAAAATCGACCTCAATGGGCTTCAATGGATGTTAATCGACGATATCTGACAAAGTAAGATGCAAACTCACTCAAATATATAAGAAATGTTGAAATTCGACTTCAAATTAGGAAGATAGACTTTGAAAATTTCCAACCAACACAAAGTGAAAATCGACCTCAATGGGCTTCAATGGATGTTAATCGACGATATCTGACAAAGTTAGATGCTAACTCACTCAAATATATAAGAAATGTTGAAACTAGACTTCAAATTAAGAAGATAGACTTTGAAAATTTTCAATCAACACAAAGTGAAAATCGACGTCAATGGGCTTCAATGGATGATAATCGACGATATCTGACAAAGTAAGATGCAAACTCACTCAAATATATAAGAAATGTTGAAATTCGACTTCAAATTAAGAAGATAGACTATGAAAATTTCCAATCAACACAAAGTGAATATCGACCTCAATGGGCTTGAATGGATGTAAATCAACGATATCTGACAAAGTAAGATGCAAATTCACTCAAATATATGAGAAATGTTGAAATTCGACTTCAAATTAGGAAGATAGACTTTGAAAATTTCCAATCAACACAAAGTGAAAATCGACCTCAATGGGCTTCAATGGATGT
Source organism: Diorhabda sublineata (assembly GCF_026230105.1). Classification (NCBI taxonomy): domain Eukaryota; kingdom Metazoa; phylum Arthropoda; class Insecta; order Coleoptera; family Chrysomelidae; genus Diorhabda; species Diorhabda sublineata. The sequence goes on from NW_026614199.1 coordinate 286,855, forward strand.
TAATCGACGATATCTGACCAAGATAAATGCAAACTCACTCAAATATATAAGAAATGTTGAAATTCGACTTCAAATTAGGAAGATAGACTTTGAAAATTTTCAATCAACACAAAGTGAAAATCGACCTCAATGGGCTTCAATGGATGTTAATCGACGATATCTGACAAAGTAAGATGCAAATTCACTCAAATATATGAGAAATGTTGAAATTCGACTTCAAATTAGGAAGATAGACTTTGAAAATTTTCAATCAACACAAAGTGAAAATCGACCTCAATGGGCTTGAATGGATGTTAATCGAAGATATCTGACAAAGTAAGATGCAAATTCACTCAAATATATGAGAAATGTTGAAATTCGACTTCAAATTAAGAAGATAGACTATGAAAATTTTCAATCAACACAAAGTGAAAATCGACCTCATTGGGCTTCAATGGATGATAATCGACGATATCTGACAAAGTTAGATGCTAACTCACTCAAATATATAAGAAATGTTGAAATTAGACTTCAAATTAAGAAGATAGACTATGAAAATTTCCAATCAACACAAAGTGAAAATCGACCTCAATGGGCTTCAATGGATGTTAATCGACGATATCTGACCAAGTTAGATGCAAACTCACTCAAATATATGAGAAATGTTGAAATTCGACTTCAAATTAGGAAGATACACTTTGAAAATTTCCAATCAACACAAAGTGAGAATCGACCTCAATGGGCTTGAATGGATGTAAATCAACGATATCTGACAAAGTAAGATGCAAATTCACTCAAATATATGAGAAATGTTGAAATTCGACTTCAAATTAGGAAGATAGACTTTGAAAATTTCCAATCAACACAAAGTGAAAATCGACCTCAATGGGCTTCAATGGATGTTAATCGACGATATCTGACAAAGTAAGATGCAAACTCACTCAAATATATAAGAAATGTTGAAATTCGACTTCAAATTAGGAAGATAGACTTTGAAAATTTTCAATCAACACAAAGTGAAAATCGACCTCAATGGGCTTCAATGGATGTTAATCGACGATATCTGACAAAGTAAGATGCAAATTCACTCAAATATATGAGAAATGTTGAAATTCGACTTCAAATTAGGAAGATAGACTTTGAAAATTTTCAATCAACACAAAGTGAAAATCGACCTCAATGGGCTTGAATGGATGTTAATCGAAGATATCTGACAAAGTAAGATGCGAACTCACTCAAATATATAAGAAATGTTGAAATTCGACTTCAAATTAGGAAGATAGACTTTGAAAATTTTCAATCAACACAAAGTGAAAATCGACCTCAATGGGCTTCAATGGATGATAATCGACGATATCTGACAAAGTAAGATGCAAACTCACTCAAATATATAAGAAATGTTGAAATTCGACTTCAAATTAGGAAGATAGACTTTGAAAATTTCCAATCAACACAAAGTGAAAATCGACCTCAATGGGCTTCAATGGATGTTAATTGACGATATCTGACAAAGTAAGATGCAAACTCACTCAAATATATAAGAAATGTTGAAATTCGACTTCAAATTAGGAAGATAGACTTTGAAAATTTTCAATCAACACAAAGTGAAAATCGACATCAATGGGCTTGAAAGGATGTTAATCGAAGATATCTGACAAAGTAAGATGCAAATTCACTCAAATATATGAGAAATGTTGAAATTCGACTTCAAATTAGGAAGATAGACTTTGAAAATTTCCAATCAACACAAAGTGAAAATCGACCTCAATGGGCTTCAATGGATGTTAATCGACGATATCTGACAAAGTAAGATGCAAACTCACTCAAATATATAAGAAATGTTGAAATTCGACTTCAAATTAGGAAGATAGACTTTGAAAATTTTCAATCAACACAAAGTGAAAATCGACCTCAATGGGCTTCAATGGATGTTAATCGACGATATCTGACAAAGTTAGATGCTAACTCACTCAAATATATAAGAAATGTTGAAATTAGACTTCAAATTAAGAAGATAGACTTTGAAAATTTTCAATCAACACAAAGTGAAAATCGACCTCAATGGGCTTCAATGGATGATAATCGACGATATCTGACAAAGTAAGATGCAAACTCACTCAAATATATAAGAAATGTTGAAATTCGACTTCAAATTAGGAAAATAGAATTTGAAAATTTTCAATCAACACAAAGTGAAAATCGACCTCAATGGGCTTGAATGGATGTAAATCAACGATATCTGACAAAGTAAGATGCAAATTCACTCAAATATATGAGAAACGTTGAAATTCGACTTCAAATTAGGAAGATAGACTTTGAAAATTTCCAATCAACACAAAGTGAAAATCGACCTCAATGGGCTTCAATGGATGTTAATCGACGATATCTGACCAAGTTAGATGCAAACTCACTCAAATATATAAGAAATGTTGAAATTCGACTTCAAATTAGGAAGATAGACTTTGAAAATTTTCAATCAACACAAAGTGAAAATCGACCTCAATGGGCTTGAATGGATGTTAATCTCGACGATATCTGACAAAGTAAGATGCAAATTCACTCAAATATATGAGAAATGTTGAAATTCGACTTCAAATTAGGAAGATAGACTTTGAAAATTTCCAATCAACACAAAGTGAAAATCGACCTCAATGGGCTTCAATGGATGTTAATCGACGATATCTGACAAAGTAAGATGCAAACTCACTCAAATATATAAGAAATGTTGAAATTCGACTTCAAATTAGGAAGATAGACTTTGAAAATTTCCAATCAACACAAAGTGAAAATCGACCTCAATGGGCTTCAATGGATGTTAATTGACGATGTCTGACAAAGTAAGATGCAAACTCACTCAAATATATAAGAAATGTTGAAATTCGACTTCAAATTAGGAAGATAGACTTTGAAAATTTTCAATCAACACAAAGTGAAAATCGACCTCAATGGGCTTGAATGGATGTTAATCGAAGATATCTGACAAAGTAAGATGCAAATTCACTCAAATATATGAGAAATGTTGAAATTCGACTTCAAATTAGGAAGATAGACTTTGAAAATTTCCAATCAACACAAAGTGAAAATCGACCTCAATGGGCTTCAATGGATGTTAATCGACGATATCTGACAAAGTAAGATGCAAACTCACTCAAATATATAAGAAATGTTGAAATTCGACTTCAAATTAGGAAGATAGACTTTGAAAATTTTCAATCAACACAAAGTGAAAATCGACCTCAATGGGCTTCAATGGATGTTAATCGACGATATCTGACAAGTTAGATGCTAACTCACTCAAATATATAAGAAATGTTGAAATTAGACTTCAAATTAAGAAGATAGACTTTGAAAATTTTCAATCAACACAAAGTGAAAATCGACCTCAATGGGCTTCAATGGATGATAATCGACGATATCTGACAAAGTAAGATGCAAACTCACTCAAATATATAAGAAATGTTGAAATTCGACTTCAAATTAGGAAGATAGACTTTGAAAATTTCCAATCAACACAAAGTGAAAATCGACCTCAATGGGATTTAATGGATGTTAATCGACGATATCTGACAAAGTAAGATGCAAATTCACTCAAATATATAAGAAATGTTGAAATTCGACTTCAAATTAGGAAGATAGACTTTGAAAATTTCCAATCAACACAAAGTGAAAATCGACCTCAATAGGCTTCAATGGATGTTAATCGACGATATCTGACAAAGTAAGATGCAAATTCACTCAAATATATGAGAAATGTTGAAATTCGACTTCAAATTAGGAAGATAGACTTTGAAAATTTCCAATCAACACAAAGTGAAAATCGACCTCAATAGGCTTCAATGGATGTTAATCGACGATATCTGACAAAGTAAGATGCAAATTCACTCAAATATATGAGAAATGTTGAAATTCGACTTCAAATTAGGAAGATAGACTTTGAAAATTTCCAATCAACACAAAGTGAAAATCGACCTCAATGGGCTTCAATGGATGTTAATCGACGATATCTGACAAAGTAAGATGCAAACTCACTCAAATATATAAGAAATGTTGAAATTCGACTTCAAATTAGGAAGATAGACTTTGAAAATTTCCAATCAACACAAAGTGAAAATCGACCTCAATGGGCTTCAATGGATGTTAATTGACGATGTCTGACAAAGTAAGATGCAAACTCACTCAAATATATAAGAAATGTTGAAATTCGACTTCAAATTAGGAAGATAGACTTTGAAAATTTTCAATCAACACAAAGTGAAAATCGACCTCAATGGGCTTGAATGGATGTTAATCGAAGATATCTGACAAAGTAAGATGCAAATTCACTCAAATATATGAGAAATGTTGAAATTCGACTTCAAATTAGGAAGATAGACTTTGAAAATTTCCAATCAACACAAAGTGAAAATCGACCTCAATGGGCTTCAATGGATGTTAATCGACGATATCTGACAAAGTAAGATGCAAACTCACTCAAATATATAAGAAATGTTGAAATTCGACTTCAAATTAGGAAGATAGACTTTGAAAATTTTCAATCAACACAAAGTGAAAATCGACCTCAATGGGCTTCAATGGATGTTAATCGACGATATCTGACAAGTTAGATGCTAACTCACTCAAATATATAAGAAATGTTGAAATTAGACTTCAAATTAAGAAGATAGACTTTGAAAATTTTCAATCAACACAAAGTGAAAATCGACCTCAATGGGCTTCAATGGATGATAATCGACGATATCTGACAAAGTAAGATGCAAACTCACTCAAATATATAAGAAATGTTGAAATTCGACTTCAAATTAGGAAGATAGAATTTGAAAATTTTCAATCAACACAAAGTGAAAATCGACCTCAATGGGCTTGAATGGATGTAAATCAACGATATCTGACAAAGTAAGATGCAAATTCACTCAAATATATGAGAAATGTTGAAATTCGACTTCAAATTAGGAAGATAGACTTTGAAAATTTCCAATCAACACAAAGTGAAAATCGACCTCAATGGGCTTCAATGGATGTTAATCGACGATATCTGACCAAGTTAGATGCAAACTCACTCAAATATATAAGAAATGTTGAAATTCGACTTCAAATTAGGAAGATAGACTTTGAAAATTTTCAATCAACACAAAGTGAAAATCGACCTCAATGGGCTTCAATGGATGTTAATCGACGATATCTGACAAAGTAAGATGAAAATTCACTCAAATATATGAGAAATGTTGAAATTCGACTTCTAATTAGGAAGATAGACTTTGAAAATTTTCAATCAACACAAAGTGAAAATCGACCTCAATGGGCTTGAATGGATGTTAATCGAAGATATCTGACAAAGTAAGATGCAAATTCACTCAAATATATGAGAAATGTTGAAATTCGACTACAAATTAAGAAGATAGACTATGAAAATTTTCAATCAACACAAAGTGAAAATCGACCTCATTGGGCTTCAATGGATGATAATCGACGATATCTGACAAAGTTAGATGCTAACTCACTCAAATATATAAGAAATGTTGAAATTAGACTTCAAATTAAGAAGATAGACTATGAAAATTTCCAATCAACACAAAGTGAAAATCGACCTCAATGGGCTTCAATGGATGTTAATCGACGATATCTGACCAAGTTAGATGCAAACTCACTCAAATATATGAGAAATGTTGAAATTCGACTTCAAATTAGGAAGATAGACTTTGAAAATTTCCAATCAACACAAAGTGAAAATCGACCTCAATGGGCTTCAATGGATGTTAATCGACGATATCTGACAAAGTAAGATGCAAACTCTCTCAAATATATAAGAAATGTTGAAATTAGACTTCAAATTAGGAAGATAGACTTTGAAAATTTTCAATCAACACAAAGTGAAAATCGACCTCAATGGGCTTCAATGGATGTTAATCGACGATATCTGACAAAGTAAGATGCAAATTCACTCAAATATATGAGAAATGTTGAAATTCGACTTCAAATTAGGAAGATAGACTTTGAAAATTTCCAATCAACACAAAGTGAAAATCGACCTCAATGGGCTTCAATGGATGTTAATCGACGATATCTGACAAAGTAAGATGCGAACTCACTCAAATATATAAGAAATGTTGAAATTCGACTTCAAATTAGGAAGATAGACTTTGAAAATTTTCAATCAACACAAAGTGAAAAAAGACCTCAATGGGCTTGAATGGATGTTAATCGAAGATATCTGACAAAGTAAGATGCAAATTCACTCAAATATATGAGAAATGTTGAAATTCGACTTCAAATTAGGAAGATAGACTTTGAAAATTTCCAATCAACACAAAGTGAAAATCGACCTCAATGGGCTTCAATGGATGTTAATCGACGATATCTGACAAAGTAAGATGCAAACTCACTCAAATATATAAGAAATGTTGAAATTCGACTTCAAATTAGGAAGATAGACTTTGAAAATTTTCAATCAACACAAAGTGAAAATCGACCTCAATGGGCTTCAATGGATGTTAATCGACGATATCTGACAAAGTTAGATGCTAACTCACTCAAATATATAAGAAATGTTGAAATTAGACTTCAAATTAAGACGATAGACTTTGAAAATTTTCAATCAACACAAAGTGAAAATCGACCTCAATGGGCTTCAATGGATGATAATCGACGATATCTGACAAAGTAAGATGCAAACTCACTCAAATATATAAGAAATGTTGAAATTCGACTTCAAATTAGGAAGATAGACTTTGAAAATTTCCAATCAACACAAAGTGAAAATCGACCTCAATGGGCTTCAATGGATGTTAATCGACGATATCTGACAAAGTAAGATGCGAACTCACTCAAATATATAAGAAATGTTGAAATTCGACTTCAAATTAGGAAGATAGACTTTGAAAATTTTCAATCAACACAAAGTGAAAATCGACCTCAATGGGCTTGAATGGATGTTAATCGAAGATATCTGACAAAGTAAGATGCAAATTCACTCAAATATATGAGAAATGTTGAAATTCGACTTCAAATTAGGAAGATAGACTTTGAAAATTTCCAATCAACACAAAGTGAAAATCGACCTCAATGGGCTTCAATGGATGTTAATCGACGATATCTGACAAAGTAAGATGCAAACTCACTCAAATATATAAGAAATGTTGAAATTCGACTTCAAATTAGGAAGATAGACTTTGAAAATTTTCAATCAACACAAAGTGAAAATCGACCTCAATGGGCTTCAATGGATGTTAATCGACGATATCTGACAAAGTTAGATGCTAACTCACTCAAATATATAAGAAATGTTGAAATTAGACTTCAAATTAAGAAGATAGACTATGAAAATTTTCAATCAACACAAAGTGAAAATCGACCTCAATGGGCTTCAATGGATGTTAATCGACGATATCTGACAAAGTAAGATGCAAATTCACTCAAATATATAAGAAATGTTGAAGTTCGACTTCAAATTAGGAAGATAGACTTTGAAAATTTTTAATCAACACAAAGTGACAATCGACCTCAATGTGCTTCAATGGATGTTAATCGACGATATCTGACAAAGTAAGATGCAAATTCATTCAAATATATAAGGAATATTGAAATTCGACTTCAAATTAGGAAGATAGCCTTTGAAAATTTTCAATCAACACAAAGTGAAAATCGACCTCAATGGGCTTCAATGGATGTTAATCGACGATATCTGGCAAAGTTAGATGCAAACTCACTCAAATATATAAGAAGTGTTGGAATTCGACTTCAAATTAGAAAGATAGACTTTGAAAATTTTCAATCAACACAAAGTGAAAATCGACCTCAATGGGCTTCAATGGATGTTAATCGACGATATCTGATAAAGTAAGATGCAAACTCACTCAAATATATAAGAAATGTTGAAATTCGGCTTCAAACTAGGAAGATAGACTTTGAAAATTTTCAATCAACACAAAGTGAAAATCGACCACAATGGATATCTGACAAAGTAAGATGCAAACTCACTCAAATATATAAGAAATGTTGAAATTCGACATCAAATTAGGAAGATAGACTTTGAAAATTGTCAATCAACACAAAGTGAAAATCGACCTCAATGGGCTTCAATGGATGTTAATCGACGATATCTGACAAAGATAGATGCAAACTCACTCAAATATATAAGAAATAATGAAATTCGACTTCAGATTAGGAAGATAGACTTTGGAAGTTTTCAATCAACACAAAGTGAAAATCGACCTCAATTGGCTTCAATGGATGTCAATCGACGATATCTGACAAAGTTAGATGCAAACTCACTCAAATATGTAAGAAATGTTGAAATTCGACTTCAAATTAGGAAGATAGACTTTGAAAATTTTCAATCAACACATAGTGAAAATTGACCTCAATGGGCTTGAATGGATGTTCATCGACGATATCTGACAAAGTTAGATGCAAACTCACTCAAATATATAAGAAATGTTGGAATTCGACTTCAAATCAGGAAGATAGACTTTGAAAATTTTCAATTATTACAAAGTGACAGTTGACCTCAATGGGCTTCAATCGATGTTTTTCGATGATATATGACAAAGTTATTCGCAAACTCACTCAAATATATGAGAAATGTTGAAATTCGACTTCAAATAAGGAAGATAGACTTGGAAAATTTTCAATTAACACAAAGTGACAGTTGACCTCAATGGGCTTCAATGGATGTTATTCGATGATATCAGACAAAGTTAGATGCAAACTCACTCAAATATATAAGAAATGTTGGAATTCGACTTCATATTAGGAAGATAGACTTTGAAAATTTTTAATTATTACAAAGTGACAGTTGACCTCAATGGGCTTCAATGGATGTTATTCGATGATATCTGACTAAGTTAGATGCAAACTCACTCAAATATATAAGAAATGTTGGAATTCGACTTCAAAGTAGGAAGATAGACTTTGAAAATTTTCAATTATTACAAAGTGACAGTTGACCTCAATGGGCTTCAATCGATGTAATTCGATGATATCTGACAAAGTTATTCGCAAACTCACTCAAATATATGAGAAATGTTGGAATTCGACTTCAAGTTAGGAAGATAGACTTTGAAAATTTTCAATTATCACAAAGTGACAGATGACCTCAAAGGGCTTCAATGGATGTTATTCGATGATATCTGACAAACTTAGATGCAAACTCACTCAAATATATAAGAAATGTTGGAATTCGACTTCAAATTAGGAAGATAGACTTTGAAAATTTTCAATTATTACAAAGTGACAGTTGACCTCAATGGGCTTCAATCGATGTTATTCGATGATATCTGACAAAGTTAGATGCAAACTCACTCAAATATATAAGAAATGTTGAAATTCGACTTCAAATGAAGAAGATAGACTTTGAAAATTTTCAATCAACACAAAGTGAGAATCGACTTCAATGGGCTTCAATGAATGTAAATCGACGATATCTGACAAAGTTAGATGCAAACTCATTCAAATATATGAGAAATGTTGAAATTCGACTTCAAATGAGGAAGATAGACATTGAAAATTTTCAATCAACACAAAGTGAGAATCGACTTCAATGGGCTTCAATGAATGTAAATCGAAGATATCTGACAAAGTTATATGCAAACTCATTCAAATATATGAGAAATGTTGAAATTCGACTTCAAATGAGGAAGATAGACTTTGAAAATTTTCAATCAACACAAAGTGAGAATCGACTTCAATGGGCTTCAATGAATGTAAATCGACGATATCTGACAACATTATATGCAAACTCCTTCAATTATATGAGAAATGTTGAAATTCGACTTCAAATGAGGAAGATAGACTTTGAAAATTTTCAATCAACACAAAGTGAGAATCGACTTCAATGGGCTTCAATGAATGTAATTCGACGATATATGACAAAGTTAGATGCAAACTCATTCAAATATATGAGAAATGTTGGAATTCGACTTCAAATTAGGAAGATAGACTTTGAAAATTTTCAATTATTACAAAGTGACAGTTGACCTCAATGGGCTTCAATGGATGTTATTCGATGATATCTGACAAAGTTAGATGCAAACTCACTCAAATATTTAAGAAATGTTGGAATTCGACTTCAAGTTAGGAAGATAGACTTTGAAAATTTTTAATTATTACAAAGTGACAGTTGACCTCAATGGGCTTCAATGGATGTTATTCGATGATATCTGACAAACTTAGATGCAAACTCACTCAAATATATAAGAAATGTTGGAATTCGACTTCAAATTAGGAAGATAGACTTTGAAAATTTTCAATTATTACAAAGTGACAGTTGACCTCAATGGGCTTCAATCGATGTTTTTCGATGATATATGACAAAGTTATTCGCAAACTCACTCAAATATATGAGAAATGTTGAAATTCGACTTCAAATAAGGAAGATAGACTTGGAAAATTTTCAATCAACACAAAGTGAAAATCGACCTCAATGGGCTTGAATGGATGTTAATCGACGATATCTGACAAAGTTAGATGCAAACTCACTCAAATATATAAGAAATGTTGAAATTCGACTTCAAATTAGGAAAATAGACTTTGAAAATTTTCAATCAACACAAAGTGAAAATCGACCTCAATGGGCTTGAATGGATGTCAATCGACGATATCTGACAAACTTAGATGCAAACTCACTCAAATATATAAGAAATGTTGAAATTCGACTTCAAATTAGGAAGATAGACTTTGAAAATTTTCAATCAACACAAAGTGAAAATCGACCTCAATGGGCTTCAATGGATGTTAATCGATGATATCTGACAAAGTTAGATGCAAACTCACTCAAATATATAAGAAATGTTGAAATTCGACTTCAAATTAGGAAGATAGACTTCGAAAATTTCCAATCAACACAAAGTGATAATCGACCTCAATGAGCTTCAATGGATGTTAATCGACGGTATCTGACAAAGTTAGATGCAAACTCACTCAAATATATAAGAAATGTTGAAATTCGACTTCAAATTAGGAAGATAGACTTTGAAAATTTTCAATCAACACAAAGTGATAATCGACCTCAATGGGCTTCAATGGATGTTAATCGACGATATCTGACAAAGTTAGATGCAAACTCACTCAAATATATAAGAAATGTTGAAATTCGACTTCAAATTAGGAAGATAGACTTTGAAAATTTTCAATCAACACAAAATGAAAATCGACCTCAATGGGCTTCAATGGATCATAATCGTCGATATCTGACAAAGTAAGATGCAAACTCACTCAAATATATAAGAAATGTTGAAATTCGACTTCAAATTAGGAAGATAGACTCTGAAAATTTTCAATCAACACAAAGTGAAAATCGACCTCAATGGGCTTGGATGGATGTTATTCGACGATATCTGACAAAGTTAGATGCAAACTCACTCAAATATATAAGAAATGTTGAAATTCGACTTCAAATTAGGAAGATAGACTTTGAAAATTTTCAATCAACACAAAGTGAAAATCGACCTCAATGGGCTTCAATGGATGTTAATCGACGATATCTGACAAAGTTAGATGCAAACTCACTCAAATATATAAGAAATGTTGAAATTCGACTTCAAATTAGGAAGATAGACTTTGAAAATTTTCAATCAACACAAAGTGAAAATCGACCTCAATGGGCTTGAATGGATGTTAATCGACGATATCTGACAAACTTAGATGCAAACTCACTTAAATATATAAGAAATGTTGAAATTCGACTTCAAATTAGGAAGATAGACTTTGAAAATTTTCAATCAACACAAAGTGATAATCGACCTCAATGGGCTTCAATGGATGTTAATCGACGATATCTGACAAAGTTAGATGCAAACTCACTCAAATATATAAGAAATGTTGAAATTCGACTTCAAATTAGGAAGATAGACTTTGAAAATTTTCAATCAACACAAAATGACAATCGACCTCAATGGGCTTCAATGGATCATAATCGTCGATATCTGACAAAGTAAGATGCAAACTCACTCAAATATATAAGAAATGTTGAAATTCGACTTCAAATTAGGAAGATAGACTCTGAAAATTTTCAATCAACACAAGGTGAAAATCGACCTCAATTGGCTTGAATGGATGTTAATCGACGATATCTGACAAAGTTAGATGCAAACTCACTCAAATATATAAAAAATGTTGAAATTCGACTTCAAATTAGGAAGATAGACTTTGAAAATTTTCAATCAACACAAAGTGATAATCGACCTCAATGGGCTTCAATGGATGTTAATCGACGATATCTGACAAACTCAGATGCAAACTCACTCAAATATATAAGAAATGTTGAAATTCGACTTCAAATTAGGAAGATAGACTTTGAAAATTTCCAAACAACACAAAGTGAAAATCGACCTCAATGGGCTTCAATGGATGTTAATCGATGATATCTGACAAAGTTAGATGCAAACTCTCTCAAATATATAAGAAATGTTGAAATTCGACTTCAAATTAGGAAGATAGATGTTGAAAATTTTTTTTCAATACAAAGTGAAAATCGACCTTAATGGGCTTCAATGGATGTTAATCGACGATATCTGACAAACTCAGATGCAAACTCACTCAAATATATAAGAAATGTTGAAATTCGACTTCAAATTAGGAAGATAGACTCTGAAAATTTTCAATCAACACAAAGTGAAAATCGACCTCAATGGGCTTGAATGGATGTTAATCGACGATATCTGACAAAGTTAGATGCAAACTCACTCAAATATATAAGAAATGTTGAAATTCGACTTCAAATTAGGAAGATAGACTTTGAAAATTTTCATTCAACACAAAGTGAAAATCGACCTCAATGGGCTTCAATGGATGTTAATCGACGATATCTGACAAAGTTAGATGCGAACTCACTCAAATATATAAGAAATGTTGAAATTCGACTTCAAATTAGGAAGATAGACTTTGAAAATTTTCAATCAACACAAAGTGAAAATCGACCTCAATGGGCTTGAATGGATGTTAATCGACGATATCTGACAAACTTAGATGCAAACTCACTTAAATATATGAGAAATGTTGAAATTCGACTTCAAATTAGGAAGATAGACTTTGAAAATTTTCAATCAACACAAAGTGATAATCGACCTCAATGGGCTTCAATGGATGTTAATAGACGATATCTGACAAAGTAAGATGCAAACTCACTCAAATATATGAGAAATGTTGAAATTCGACTTCAAATTAGGAAGATAGACTCTGAAAATTTTCAATCAACACAAAGTGAAAATCGACCTCAATGGGCTTGAATGGATGTTAATCGACGATATCTGACAAAGTTAGATGCAAACTCACTCAAATATATAAGAAATGTTGAAATTCGACTTCAAATTAGGAAGATAGACTTTGAAAATTTTCAATCAACACAAAGTGAAAATCGACCTCAATGGGCTTCAATGGATGTTAATCGACGATATCTGACAAACTCAGATGCAAACTCACTCAAATATATAAGAAATGTTGAAATTCGACTTCAAATTAGGAAGATAGACTCTGAAAATTTTCAATCAACACAAAGTGAAAATAGACCTCAATGGGCTTGAATGGATGTTAATCGACGATATCTGACAAAGTTAGATGCAAACTCACTCAAATATATAAGAAATGTTGAAATTCGACTTCAAATTAGGAAGATAGACTTTGAAAATTTTCATTCAACACAAAGTGAAAATCGACCTCAATGGGCTTCAATGGATGTTAATCGACGATATCTGACAAAGTTAGATGCGAACTCACTCAAATATATAAGAAATGTTGAAATTCGACTTCAAATTAGGAAGATAGACTTTGAAAATTTTCAATCAACACAAAGTGAAAATCGACCTCAATGGGCTTGAATGGATGTTAATCGACGATATCTGACAAACTTAGATGCAAACTCACTTAAATATATGAGAAATGTTGAAATTCGACTTCAAATTAGGAAGATAGACTTTGAAAATTTTCAATCAACACAAAGTGATAATCGACCTCAATGGGCTTCAATGGATGTTAATAGACGATATCTGACAAAGTAAGATGCAAACTCACTCAAATATATGAGAAATGTTGAAATTCGACTTCAAATTAGGAAGATAGACTCTGAAAATTTTCAATCAACACAAAGTGAAAATCGACCTCAATGGGCTTGAATGGATGTTAATCGACGATATCTGACAAAGTTAGATGCAAACTCACTCAAATATATAAGAAATGTTGAAATTCGACTTCAAATTAGGAAGATAGACTTTGAAAATTTTCAATCAACACAAAGTGAAAATCGACCTCAATGGGCTTCAATGGATGTTAATCGACGATATCTGACAAACTCAGATGCAAACTCACTCAAATATATAAGAAATGTTGAAATTCGACTTCAAATTAGGAAGATAGACTCTGAAAATTTTCAATCAACACAAAGTGAAAATAGACCTCAATGGGCTTGAATGGATGTTAATCGACGATATCTGACAAAGTTAGATGCAAACTCACTCAAATATATAAGAAATGTTGAAATTCGACTTCAAATTAGGAAGATAGACTTTGAAAATTTTCAATCAACACAAAGTGAAAATCGACCTCAATGGGCTTCAATGGATGTTAATCGACGATATCTGACAAAGTTAGATGCAAACTCACTCAAATATATAAGAAATGTTGAAATTCGACTTCAAATTAGGAAGATAGACTTTGAAAATTTTCAATCAACACAAAGTGAAAATCGACCTCAATGGGCTTGAATGGATGTTAATCGACGATATCTGACAAACTTAGATGCAAACTCACTTAAATATATAAGAAATGTTGAAATTCGACTTCAAATTAGGAAGATAGACTTTGAAAATTTTCAATCAACACAAAGTGATAATCGACCTCAATGGGCTTCAATGGATGTTAATCGACGATATCTGACAAACTTAGATGCAAACTCACTCAAATATATACGAAATGTTGAAATTCGACTTCAAATTAGGAAGATAGACTTTGAAGATTTTCAATCAACACAAAGTGAAAATCGACCACAATGGGCTTCAATGGATGTTAATCGACGATATCTGACAAAGTAAGATGCAATCTCACTCAAATATATAAGAAATGTTGAAATTCGACTTCAAATTAGGAAGATAGACTTTGAAAATTTTCAATCAACACAAAGTGAAAATCGACCTCAATGGGCTTCAATGGATGTTAATAGACGATATCTGACAAAGTAAGATGCAAACTCACTCAAATATATGAGAAATGTTGAAATTCGACTTCAAATTAGGAAGATAGACTTTGAAAATTTTCAATCAACACAAAGTGATAATCGACCTCAATGGGCTTCAATGGATGTTAATCGACGATATCTGACAAAGTAAGATGCAAACTCACTCAAATATATAAGAAATTTTGAAATTCGACTTCAAATTAGGAAGATAGACTTTGAAAATTTTCAATCAACACAAAGTGAAAATCGACCTCAATGGGCTTCAATGAATGTTTATCGATGATATCTGACAAAGTTAGATGCAAACTCACTCAAATATATAAGAAATGTTGAAATTCGACTTCAAATTAGGAAGATAGACGTTGAAAATTTTTTTTCTACACAAAGTGAAAATCAACCTCAATGGGCTTCAATGGATGTTAATCGACGATATCTGACAAACTCAGATGCAAACTCACTCAAATATATAAGAAATGTTGAAATTCGACTTCAAATTAGGAAGATAGACTTTGAAAATTTCCAAACAACACAAAGTGAAAATCGACCTCAATGGGCTTCAATGGATGTTAATCGATGATATCTGACAAAGTTAGATGCAAACTCACTCAAATATATAAGAAATGTTGAAATTCGACTTCAAATTAGGAAGATAGACTTTGAAAATTTTCAATCAACACAAAGTGAAAATCGACCTCAATGGGCTTGAATGGATGTTAATCGACGATATCTGACAAACTTAGATGCAAACTCACTTAAATATATAAGAAATGTTGAAATTCGACTTCAAATTAGGAAGATAGACTTTGAAAATTTTCAATCAACACAAAGTGATAATCGACCTCAATGGGCTTCAATGGATGTTAATCGACGATATCTGACAAACTTAGATGCAAACTCACTCAAATATATACGAAATGTTGAAATTCGACTTCAAATTAGGAAGATAGACTTTGAAGATTTTCAATCAACACAAAGTGAAAATCGACCACAATGGGCTTCAATGGATGTTAATCGACGATATCTGACAAAGTAAGATGCAATCTCACTCAAATATATAAGAAATGTTGAAATTCGACTTCAAATTAGGAAGATAGACTTTGAAAATTTTCAATCAACACAAAGTGAAAATCGACCTCAATGGGCTTCAATGGATGTTAATAGACGATATCTGACAAAGTAAGATGCAAACTCACTCAAATATATGAGAAATGTTGAAATTCGACTTCAAATTAGGAAGATAGACTTTGAAAATTTTCAATCAACACAAAGTGATAATCGACCTCAATGGGCTTCAATGGATGTTAATCGACGATATCTGACAAAGTAAGATGCAAACTCACTCAAATATATAAGAAATTTTGAAATTCGACTTCAAATTAGGAAGATAGACTTTGAAAATTTTCAATCAACACAAAGTGAAAATCGACCTCAATGGGCTTCAATGAATGTTTATCGATGATATCTGACAAAGTTAGATGCAAACTCACTCAAATATATAAGAAATGTTGAAATTCGACTTCAAATTAGGAAGATAGACGTTGAAAATTTTTTTTCTACACAAAGTGAAAATCAACCTCAATGGGCTTCAATGGATGTTAATCGACGATATCTGACAAACTCAGATGCAAACTCACTCAAATATATAAGAAATGTTGAAATTCGACTTCAAATTAGGAAGATAGACTTTGAAAATTTCCAAACAACACAAAGTGAAAATCGACCTCAATGGGCTTCAATGGATGTTAATCGATGATATCTGACAAAGTTAGATGCAAACTCACTCAAATATATAAGAAATGTTGAAATTCGACTTCAAATTAGGAAGATAGACTTTGAAAATTTTCAATCAACACAAAGTGATAATCGACCTCAACGGTCTTCAATGGATGTTAATCGACGATATCTGACAAAGTTAGATGCAAACTCACTCAAATATATAAGAAATGTTGAAATTCGACTTCAAATTAGGAAGATAGACTTTGAAAATTTTCAATCAACACAAAATGACAATCGACCTCAATGGGCTTCAATGGATCATAATCGTCGATATCTGACAAAGTAAGATGCAAACTCACTCAAATATATAAGAAATGTTGAAATTCGACTTAAAATTAGGAAGATAGACTTTGAAAATTTTCAATCAACACAAAGTGAAAATCTACCTCAATGGGCTTGAATGGATGTTAATCGACGATATCTGACAAACTTAGATGCAAACTCACTCAAATATATAAGAAATGTTGAAATTCGACTTCAAATTAGGAAGATAGACTTTGAAAATTTTCAATCAACACAAAGTGAAAATCGACCTCAATGGGCTTGAATGGATGTCAATCGACGATATCTGACAAACTTAGATGCAAACTCACTCAAATATATAAGAAATGTTGAAATCCGACTTCAAATTAGGAAGATAGACTTTGAAAATTTTCAATCAACACAAAGTGAAAATCGACCTCAATGGGCTTGAATGGATGTTAATCGACGATATCTGACAAACTTAGATGCAAACTCACTCGAATATATAAGAAATGTTGAAATTCGACTTCAAATTAGGAAGATAGACTTTGAAAATTTTCAATCAACACAAAGTGAAAATCGACCACAATGGGCTTCAATGGATGTTAATCGACGATATCTGACAAAGTAAGATGCAAACTCACTCAAATATATAAGAAATGTTGAAATTCGACTTCAAATTAGGAAGATAGACTTTGAAAATTTTCAATCAACACAATGTGAAAATCGACCTCAATGGGCTTGAATGGATGTTAATCGACGATATCTGACAAAGTTAGATGCAAACTCACTCAAATATATAAGAAATGTTGAAATTCGACTTCAAATTAGGAAGATAGAGTTTGAAAATTTTCAATCAACACAAAGTGATAATCGACCTCAATGGGCTTCAAATGATGTTAATCGACGATATCTGACAAACTCAGATGCAAACTCACTCAAATATATAAGAATTGTTGAAATTCGACTTAAAATTAAGAAGATAGACTTTGAAAATTTTCAATCAACACAAAGTGAAAATCGACCTCAATGGGCTTCAATGGATGTTAATCGATGATATCTGACAAAGTTAGATGCAAACACACTCAAATATATAAGAAATGTTGAAATTCGACTTCAAATTAGGAAGATAGACTTTGAAAATTTTCAATCAACACAAAGTGAAAATCGACCACAATGGGCTTCAATGGATGTTAATCGATGATATCTGACAAAGTTAGATGCAAACTCACTCAAATATATAAGAAATGTTGAAATTCGACTTCAAATTAGGAAGATAGACGTTGAAAATTTTCTTTCAACACAAAGTGAAAATCGACCTCAATGGGCTTGAATGGATGTTAATCGACGATATCTGACAAACTTAGATGCAAACTCTCTCAAATATATAAGAAATGTTGAAATTCGACTTCAAATTAGGAAGATAGACTTTGAAAATTTTCAATCAACACAAAGTGAAAATCGACCTCAATGGGCTTGAATGGATGTTAATCGACGATATCTGACAAAGTTAGATGCAAACTCACTCAAATATATAAGAAATGTTGAAATTCGACTTCAAATTAGGAAAATAGACTTTGAAAATTTTCAATCAACACAAAGTGAAAATCGACCTCAATGGGCTTGAATGGATGTTAATCGACGATATCTGACAAACTTAGATGCAAACTCACTCAAATATATAAGAAATGTTGAAATTCGACTTAAAATTAGGAAGATAGACTTTGAAAATTTTCAATCAACACAAAGTGAAAATCGACCTCAATGGGCTTGAATGGATGTTAATCGACGATATCTGACAAACTTAGATGCAAACTCACTTAAATATATAAGAAATGTTGAAATTCGACTTCAAATTAGGAAGATAGACTTTGAAAATTTTCAATCAACACAAAGTGATAATCGACCTCAATGGGCTTCAATGGATGTTAATCGACGATATCTGACAAACTTAGATGCAAACTCACTCAAATATATACGAAATGTTGAAATTCGACTTCAAATTAGGAAGATAGACTTTGAAAATTTTCAATCAACACAAAGTGAAAATCGACCTCAATGGGCTTGAATGGATGTTAATCGACGATATCTGACAAACTTAGATGCAAACTCACTTAAATATATAAGAAATGTTGAAATTCGACTTCAAATTAGGAAGATAGACTTTGAAAATTTTCAATCAACACAAAGTGAAAATCGACCTCAATGGGCTTGAATGGATGTTAATCGACGATATCTGACAAACTTAGATGCAAACTCACTTAAATATATAAGAAATGTTGAAATTCGACTTCAAATTAGGAAGATAGACTTTGAAAATTTTCAATCAACACAAAGTGAAAATCGACCACAATGGGCTTCAATGGATGTTAATCGACGATATCTGATAAAGTAAGATGCAAACTCACTCAAATATATAAGAAATGTTGAAATTCGACTTCAAATTAGGAAGATAGACTTTGAAAATTTTCAATCAACACAAAGTGAAAATCGACCTCAATGGGCTTCAATGGATGTTAATAGACGATATCTGACAAAGTAAGATGCAAACTCACTCAAATATATGAGAAATGTTGAAATTCGACTTCAAATTAGGAAGATAGACTTTGAAAATTTTCAATCAACACAAAGTGATAATCGACCTCAATGGGCTTCAATGGATGTTAATCGACGATATCTGACGAAGTAAGATGCAAACTCACTCAAATATATAAGAAATTTTGAAATTCGACTTAAAATTAGGAAGATAGACTTTGAAAATTTTCAATCAACACAAAGTGAAAATCTACCTCAATGGGCTTGAATGGATGTTAATCGACGATATCTGACAAACTTAGATGCAAACTCACTCAAATATATAAGAAATGTTGAAATTCGACTTCAAATTAGGAAGATAGACTTTGAAAATTTTCAATCAACACAAAGTGAAAATCGACCTCAATGGGCTTGAATGGATGTCAATCGACGATATCTGACAAACTTAGATGCAAACTCACTCAAATATATAAGAAATGTTGAAATCCGACTTCAAATTAGGAAGATAGACTTTGAAAATTTTCAATCAACACAAAGTGAAAATCGACCTCAATGGGCTTGAATGGATGTTAATCGACGATATCTGACAAACTTAGATGCAAACTCACTCGAATATATAAGAAATGTTGAAATTCGACTTCAAATTAGGAAGATAGACTTTGAAAATTTTCAATCAACACAAAGTGAAAATCGACCACAATGGGCTTCAATGGATGTTAATCGACGATATCTGACAAAGTAAGATGCAAACTCACTCAAATATATAAGAAATGTTGAAATTCGACTTCAAATTAGGAAGATAGACTTTGAAAATTTTCAATCAACACAATGTGAAAATCGACCTCAATGGGCTTGAATGGATGTTAATCGACGATATCTGACAAAGTTAGATGCAAACTCACTCAAATATATAAGAAATGTTGAAATTCGACTTCAAATTAGGAAGATAGAGTTTGAAAATTTTCAATCAACACAAAGTGATAATCGACCTCAATGGGCTTCAAATGATGTTAATCGACGATATCTGACAAACTCAGATGCAAACTCACTCAAATATATAAGAATTGTTGAAATTCGACTTAAAATTAAGAAGATAGACTTTGAAAATTTTCAATCAACACAAAGTGAAAATCGACCTCAATGGGCTTCAATGGATGTTAATCGATGATATCTGACAAAGTTAGATGCAAACTCACTCAAATATATAAGAAATGTTGAAATTCGACTTCAAATTAGGAAGATAGACTTTGAAAATTTTCAATCAACACAAAGTGAAAATCGACCACAATGGGCTTCAATGGATGTTAATCGATGATATCTGACAAAGTTAGATGCAAACTCACTCAAATATATAAGAAATGTTGAAATTCGACTTCAAATTAGGAAGATAGACGTTGAAAATTTTCTTTCAACACAAAGTGAAAATCGACCTCAATGGGCTTGAATGGATGTTAATCGACGATATCTGACAAACTTAGATGCAAACTCTCTCAAATATATAAGAAATGTTGAAATTCGACTTCAAATTAGGAAGATAGACTTTGAAAATTTTCAATCAACACAAAGTGAAAATCGACCTCAATGGGCTTGAATGGATGTTAATCGACGATATCTGACAAAGTTAGATGCAAACTCACTCAAATATATAAGAAATGTTGAAATTCGACTTCAAATTAGGAAAATAGACTTTGAAAATTTTCAATCAACACAAAGTGAAAATCGACCTCAATGGGCTTGAATGGATGTTAATCGACGATATCTGACAAACTTAGATGCAAACTCACTCAAATATATAAGAAATGTTGAAATTCGACTCAAAATTAGGAAGATAGACTTTGAAAATTTTCAATCAACACAAAGTGAAAATCGACCTCAATGGGCTTGAATGGATGTTAATCGACGATATCTGACAAACTTAGATGCAAACTCACTTAAATATATAAGAAATGTTGAAATTCGACTTCAAATTAGGAAGATAGACTTTGAAAATTTTCAATCAACACAAAGTGATAATCGACCTCAATGGGCTTCAATGGATGTTAATCGACGATATCTGACAAACTTAGATGCAAACTCACTCAAATATATAAGAAATGTTGAAATTCGACTTCAAATTAGGAAGATAGACTTTGAAAATTTTCAATCAACACAAAGTGAAAATCGACCACAATGGGCTTCAATGGATGTTAATCGACGATATCTGATAAAGTAAGATGCAAACTCACTCAAATATATAAGAAATGTTGAAATTCGACTTCAAATTAGGAAGATAGACTTTGAAAATTTTCAATCAACACAAAGTGAAAATCGACCTCAATGGGCTTCAATGGATGTTAACAGACGATATCTGACAAAGTAAGATGCAAACTCACTCAAATATATGAGAAATGTTGAAATTCGACTTCAAATTAGGAAGATAGACTTTGAAAATTTTCAATCAACACAAAGTGATAATCGACCTCAATGGGCTTCAATGGATGTTAATCGACGATATCTGACGAAGTAAGATGCAAACTCACTCAAATATATAAGAAATTTTGAAATTCGACTTCAAATTAGGAAGATAGACTTTGAAAATTTTCAATCAACACAAAGTGATAATCGACCTCAATGGGCTTCAATGGATGTTAATCGACGATATCTGACAAACTTAGATGCAAACTCACTCAAATATATACGAAATGTTGAAATTCGACTTCAAATTAGGAAGATAGACTTTGAAGATTTTCAATCAACACAAAGTGAAAATCGACCACAATGGGCTTCAATGGATGTTAATCGACGATATCTGACAAAGTAAGATGCAATCTCACTCAAATATATAAGAAATGTTGAAATTCGACTTCAAATTAGGAAGATAGACTTTGAAAATTTTCAATCAACACAAAGTGAAAATCGACCTCAATGGGCTTCAATGGATGTTAATAGACGATATCTGACAAAGTAAGATGCAAACTCACTCAAATATATGAGAAATGTTGAAATTCGACTTCAAATTAGGAAGATAGACTTTGAAAATTTTCAATCAACACAAAGTGATAATCGACCTCAATGGGCTTCAATGGATGTTAATCGACGATATCTGACAAAGTAAGATGCAAACTCACTCAAATATATAAGAAATTTTGAAATTCGACTTCAAATTAGGAAGATAGACTTTGAAAATTTTCAATCAACACAAAGTGAAAATCGACCTCAATGGGCTTCAATGAATGTTTATCGATGATATCTGACAAAGTTAGATGCAAACTCACTCAAATATATAAGAAATGTTGAAATTCGACTTCAAGTTAGGAAGATAGACGTTGAAAATTTTTTTTCTACACAAAGTGAAAATCAACCTCAATGGGCTTCAATGGATGTTAATCGACAATATCTGACAAACTCAGATGCAAACTCACTCAAATATATAAGAAATGTTGAAATTCGACTTCAAATTAGGAAGATAGACTTTGAAAATTTCCAAACAACACAAAGTGAAAATCGACCTCAATGGGCTTCAATGGATGTTAATCGATGATATCTGACAAAGTTAGATGCAAACTCACTCAAATATATAAGAAATTTTGAAATTCGACTTCAAATTAGGAAGATAGACTTTGAAAATTTTCAATCAACACAAAGTGAAAATCGACCTCAATGGGCTTCAATGAATGTTTATCGATGATATCTGACAAAGTTAGATGCAAACTCACTCAAATATATAAGAAATGTTGAAATTCGACTTCAAGTTAGGAAGATAGACGTTGAAAATTTTTTTTCTACACAAAGTGAAAATCAACCTCAATGGGCTTCAATGGATGTTAATCGACGATATCTGACAAACTCAGATGCAAACTCACTCAAATATATAAGAAATGTTGAAATTCGACTTCAAATTAGGAAGATAGACTTTGAAAATTTCCAAACAACACAAAGTGAAAATCGACCTCAATGGGCTTCAATGGATGTTAATCGATGATATCTGACAAAGTTAGATGCAAACTCACTCAAATATATAAGAAATGTTGAAATTCGACTTCAAATTAGGAAGATAGACTTTGAAGATTTTCAATCAACACAAAGTGAAAATCGACCACAATGGGCTTCAATGGATGTTAATCGACGATATCTGACAAAGTAAGATGCAATCTCACTCAAATATATAAGAAATGTTGAAATTCGACTTCAAATTAGGAAGATAGACTTTGAAAATTTTCAATCAACACAAAGTGAAAATCGACCTCAATGGGCTTCAATGGATGTTAATAGACGATATCTGACAAAGTAAGATGCAAACTCACTCAAATATATGAGAAATGTTGAAATTCGACTTCAAATTAGGAAGATAGACTTTGAAAATTTTCAATAAACACAAAGTGATAATCGACCTCAATGGGCTTCAATGGATGTTAATCGACGATATCTGACAAAGTAAGATGCAAACTCACTCAAATATATAAGAAATTTTGAAATTCGACTTCAAATTAGGAAGATAGACTTTGAAAATTTTCAATCAACACAAAGTGAAAATCGACCTCAATGGGCTTCAATGAATGTTTATCGATGATATCTGACAAAGTTAGATGCAAACTCACTCAAATATATAAGAAATGTTGAAATTCGACTTCAAGTTAGGAAGATAGACGTTGAAAATTTTTTTTCTACACAAAGTGAAAATCAACCTCAATGGGCTTCAATGGATGTTAATCGACGATATCTGACAAACTCAGATGCAAACTCACTCAAATATATAAGAAATGTTGAAATTCGACTTCAAATTAGGAAGATAGACTTTGAAAATTTCCAAACAACACAAAGTGAAAATCGACCTCAATGGGCTTCAATGGATGTTAATCGATGATATCTGACAAAGTTAGATGCAAACTCACTCAAATATATAAGAAATGTTGAAATTCGACTTCAAATTAGGAAGATAGACTTTGAAAATTTTCAATCAACACAAAGTGATAATCGACCTCAACGGTCTTCAATGGATGTTAATCGACGATATCTGACAAAGTTAGATGCAAACTCACTCAAATATATAAGAAATGTTGAAATTCGACTTCAAATTAGGAAGATAGACTTTGAAAATTTTCAATCAACACAAAATGACAATCGACCTCAATGGGCTTCAATGGATCATAATCGTCGATATCTGACAAAGTAAGATGCAAACTCACTCAAATATATAAGAAATGTTGAAATTCGACTTAAAATTAGGAAGATAGACTTTGAAAATTTTCAATCAACACAAAGTGAAAATCTACCTCAATGGGCTTGAATGGATGTTAATCGACGATATCTGACAAACTTAGATGCAAACTCACTCAAATATATAAGAAATGTTGAAATTCGACTTCAAATTAGGAAGATAGACTTTGAAAATTTTCAATCAACACAAAGTGAAAATCGACCTCAATGGGCTTGAATGGATGTCAATCGACGATATCTGACAAACTTAGATGCAAACTCACTCAAATATATAAGAAATGTTGAAATCCGACTTCAAATTAGGAAGATAGACTTTGAAAATTTTCAATCAACACAAAGTGAAAATCGACCTCAATGGGCTTGAATGGATGTTAATCGACGATATCTGACAAACTTAGATGCAAACTCACTCGAATATATAAGAAATGTTGAAATTCGACTTCAAATTAGGAAGATAGACTTTGAAAATTTTCAATCAACACAAAGTGAAAATCGACCACAATGGGCTTCAATGGATGTTAATCGACGATATCTGACAAAGTAAGATGCAAACTCACTCAAATATATAAGAAATGTTGAAATTCGACTTCAAATTAGGAAGATAGACTTTGAAAATTTTCAATCAACACAAAGTGATAATCGACCTCAATGGGCTTCAAATGATGTTAATCGACGATATCTGACAAACTCAGATGCAAACTCACTCAAATATATAAGAATTGTTGAAATTCGACTTAAAATTAAGAAGATAGACTTTGAAAATTTTCAATCAACACAAAGTGAAAATCGACCTCAATGGGCTTCAATGGATGTTAATCGATGATATCTGACAAAGTTAGATGCAAACTCACTCAAATATATAAGAAATGTTGAAATTCGACTTCAAATTAGGAAGATAGACTTTGAAAATTTTCAATCAACACAAAGTGAAAATCGACCACAATGGGCTTCAATGGATGTTAATCGATGATATCTGACAAAGTTAGATGCAAACTCACTCAAATATATAAGAAATGTTGAAATTCGACTTCAAATTAGGAAGATAGACGTTGAAAATTTTCTTTCAACACAAAGTGAAAATCGACCTCAATGGGCTTGAATGGATGTTAATCGACGATATCTGACAAACTTAGATGCAAACTCTCTCAAATATATAAGAAATGTTGAAATTCGACTTCAAATTAGGAAGATAGACTTTGAAAATTTTCAATCAACACAAAGTGAAAATCGACCTCAATGGGCTTGAATGGATGTTAATCGACGATATCTGACAAAGTTAGATGCAAACTCACTCAAATATATAAGAAATGTTGAAATTCGACTTCAAATTAGGAAAATAGACTTTGAAAATTTTCAATCAACACAAAGTGAAAATCGACCTCAATGGGCTTGAATGGATGTTAATCGACGATATCTGACAAACTTAGATGCAAACTCACTCAAATATATAAGAAATGTTGAAATTCGACTTAAAATTAGGAAGATAGACTTTGAAAATTTTCAATCAACACAAAGTGAAAATCGACCTCAATGGGCTTGAATGGATGTTAATCGACGATATCTGACAAACTTAGATGCAAACTCACTTAAATATATAAGAAATGTTGAAATTCGACTTCAAATTAGGAAGATAGACTTTGAAAATTTTCAATCAACACAAAGTGATAATCGACCTCAATGGGCTTCAATGGATGTTAATCGACGATATCTGACAAACTTAGATGCAAACTCACTCAAATATATACGAAATGTTGAAATTCGACTTCAAATTAGGAAGATAGACTTTGAAAATTTTCAATCAACACAAAGTGAAAATCGACCTCAATGGGCTTGAATGGATGTTAATCGACGATATCTGACAAACTTAGATGCAAACTCACTTAAATATATAAGAAATGTTGAAATTCGACTTCAAATTAGGAAGATAGACTTTGAAAATTTTCAATCAACACAAAGTGAAAATCGACCTCAATGGGCTTGAATGGATGTTAATCGACGATATCTGACAAACTTAGATGCAAACTCACTTAAATATATAAGAAATGTTGAAATTCGACTTCAAATTAGGAAGATAGACTTTGAAAATTTTCAATCAACACAAAGTGAAAATCGACCTCAATGGGCTTCAATGAATGTTTATCGATGATATCTGACAAAGTTAGATGCAAACTCACTCAAATATATAAGAAATGTTGAAATTCGACTTCAAATTAGGAAGATAGACGTTGAAAATTTTTTTTCAACACAAAGTGAAAATCGACCTCAATGGGCTTCAATGGATGTTAATCGATGATATCTGACAAAGTTAGATGCAAACTCACTCAAATATATAAGAAATGTTGAAATTCGACTTCAAATTAGGAAGATAGACTTTGAAAATTTTCAATCAACACAAAGTGATAATCGACCTCAATGGGCTTTAATGGATGTTAATCGACGATATCTGACAAAGTTAGATGCAAACTCACTCAAATATATAAGAAATGTTGAAATTCGACTTCAAATTAGGAAGATAGACTTTGAAAATTTTCAATCAACACAAAATGACAATCGACCTCAATGGGCTTCAATGGATCATACTCGTCGATATCTGACAAAGTAAGATGCAAACTCACTCAAATATATAAGAAATGTTGAAATTCGACTCAAAATTAGGAAGATAGACTTTGAAAATTTTCAATCAACACAAAGTGAAAATCTACCTCAATGGGCTTGAATGGATGTTAATCGACGATATCTGACAAACTTAGATGCAAACTCACTCAAATATATAAGAAATGTTGAAATTCGACTTCAAATTAGGAAGATAGACTTTGAAAATTTTCAATCAACACAAAGTGAAAATCGACCTCAATGGGCTTGAATGGATGTCAATCGACGATATCTGACAAGCTTAGATGCAAACTCACTCAAATATATAAGAAATGTTGAAATCCGACTTCAAATTAGGAAGATAGACTTTGAAAATTTTCAATCAACACAAAGTGAAAATCGACCTCAATGGGCTTGAATGGATGTTAATCGACGATATCTGACAAACTTAGATGCAAACTCACTCAAATATATAAGAAATGTTGAAATTCGACTTCAAATTAGGAAGATAGACTTTGAAAATTTTCAATCAACACAAAGTGAAAATCGACCACAATGGGCTTGAATGGATGTTAATCGACGATATCTGACAAAGTTAGATGCAAACTCACTCAAATATATAAGAAATGTTGAAATTCGACTTCAAATTAGGAAGATAGACTTTGAAAATTTTCAATCAACACAAAGTGATAATCGACCTCAATGGGCTTCAAATGATGTTAATCGACGATATCTGAGAAACTCAGATGCAAACTCACTCAAATATATAAGAATTGTTGAAATTCGACTTAAAATTAAGAAGATAGACTTTGAAAATTTTCAATCAACACAAAGTGAAAATCGACCTCAATGGGCTTCAATGGATGTTAATCGATGATATCTGACAAAGTTAGATGCAAACTCACTCAAATATATAAGAAATGTTGAAATTCGACTTCAAATTAGGAAGATAGACGTTGAAAATTTTCAATCAACACAAAGTGAAAATCGACCTCAATGGGCTTGAATGGATGTTAATCGACGATATCTGACAAACTTAGATGCAAACTCTCTCAAATATATAAGAAATGTTGAAATTCGACTTCAAATTAGGAAGATAGACTTTGAAAATTTTCAATCAACACAAAGTGAAAATCGACCTCAATGGGCTTGAATGGATGTCAATCGACGATATCTGACAAGCTTAGATGCAAACTCACTCAAATATATAAGAAATGTTGAAATCCGACTTCAAATTAGGAAGATAGACTTTGAAAATTTTCAATCAACACAAAGTGAAAATCGACCTCAATGGGCTTGAATGGATGTTAATCGACGATATCTGACAAACTTAGATGCAAACTCACTCAAATATATAAGAAATGTTGAAATTCGACTTCAAATTAGGAAGATAGACTTTGAAAATTTTCAATCAACACAAAGTGAAAATCGACCACAATGGGCTTGAATGGATGTTAATCGACGATATCTGACAAAGTTAGATGCAAACTCACTCAAATATATAAGAAATGTTGAAATTCGACTTCAAATTAGGAAGATAGACTTTGAAAATTTTCAATCAACACAAAGTGAAAATCGACCTCAATGGGCTTGAATGGATGTTAATCGACGATATCTGACAAACTTAGATGCAAACTCACTCAAATATATAAGAAATGTTGAAATTCGACTTCAAATTAGGAAGATAGACTTTGAAAATTTTCAATCAACACAAAGTGAAAATCGACCACAATGGGCTTGAATGGATGTTAATCGACGATATCTGACAAAGTTAGATGCAAACTCACTCAAATATATAAGAAATGTTGAAATTCGACTTCAAATTAGGAAGATAGACTTTGAAAATTTTCAATCAACACAAAGTGATAATCGACCTCAATGGGCTTCAAATGATGTTAATCGACGATATCTGAGAAACTCAGATGCAAACTCACTCAAATATATAAGAATTGTTGAAATTCGACTTAAAATTAAGAAGATAGACTTTGAAAATTTTCAATCAACACAAAGTGAAAATCGACCTCAATGGGCTTCAATGGATGTTAATCGATGATATCTGACAAAGTTAGATGCAAACTCACTCAAATATATAAGAAATGTTGAAATTCGACTTCAAATTAGGAAGATAGACGTTGAAAATTTTCTTTCAACACAAAGTGAAAATCGACCTCAATGGGCTTGAATGGATGTTAATCGACGATATCTGACAAACTTAGATGCAAACTCTCTCAAATATATAAGAAATGTTGAAATTCGACTTCAAATTAGGAAGATAGACTTTGAAAATTTTCAATCAACACAAAGTGAAAATCGACCTCAATGGGCTTGAATGGATGTTAATCGACGATATCTGACAAAGTTAGATGCAAACTCACTCAAATATATAAGAAATGTTGAAATTCGACTTCAAATTAGGAAAATAGACTTTGAAAATTTTCAATCAACACAAAGTGAAAATCGACCTCAATGGGCTTGAATGGATGTTAATCGACGATATCTGACAAACTTAGATGCAAACTCACTCAAATATATAAGAAATGTTGAAATTCGACTTAAAATTAGGAAGATAGACTTTGAAAATTTTCAATCAACACAAAGTGAAAATCTACCTCAATGGGCTTGAATGGATGTTAATCGACGATATCTGACAAACTTAGATGCAAACTCACTCAAATATATAAGAAATGTTGAAATTCGACTTCAAATTAGGAAGATAGACTTTGAAAATTTTCAATCAACACAAAGTGAAAATCGACCTCAATGGGCTTCAATGGATGTTAATCGATGATATCTGACAAAGTTAGATGCAAACTCAGTCAAATATATAAGAAATGTTGAAATTCGACTTCAAATTAGGAAGATAGACGTTGAAAATTTTTTTTCAACACAAAGTGAAAATCAACCTCAATGGGCTTCAATGGATGTTAATCGACGATATCTGACAAACTCAGATGCAAACTCACTCAAATATATAAGAAATGTTGAAATTCGACTTCAAATTAGGAAGATAGACTTTGAAAATTTCCAAACAACACAAAGTGAAAATCGACCTCAATGGGCTTCAATGGATGTTAATCGATGATATCTGACAAAGTTAGATGCAAACTCACTCAAATATATAAGAAATGTTGAAATTCGACTTCAAATTAGGAAGATAGACTTTGAAAATTTTCAATCAACACAAAGTGATAATCGACCTCAATGGGCTTCAATGGATCATAATCGTCGATATCTGACAAAGTAAGATGCAAACTCACTCAAATATATAAGAAATGTTGAAATTCGACTCAAAATTAGGAAGATAGACTTTGAAAATTTTCAATCAACACAAAGTGAAAATCGACCTCAATGGGCTTGAATGGATGTCAATCGACGATATCTGACAAACTTAGATGCAAACTCACTCAAATATATAAGAAATGTTGAAATCCGACTTCAAATTAGGAAGATAGACTGAAAATTTTCAATCAACACAAAGTGAAAATCGACCTCAATGGGCTTGAATGGATGTTAATCGACGATATCTGACAAACTTAGATGCAAACTCACTCAAATATATAAGAAATGTTGAAATTCGACTTCAAATTAGGAAGATAGACTTTGAAAATTTTCAATCAACACAAAGTGAAAATCGACCACAATGGGCTTGAATGGATGTTAATCGACGATATCTGACAAAGTTAGATGCAAACTCACTCAAATATATAAGAAATGTTGAAATTCGACTTCAAATTGGGAAGATAGACTTTGAAAATTTTCAATCAACACAAAGTGATAATCGACCTCAATGGGCTTCAAATGATGTTAATCGACGATATCTGACAAACTCAGATGCAAACTCACTCAAATATATAAGAATTGTTGAAATTCGACTTAAAATTAAGAAGATAGACTTTGAAAATTTTCAATCAACACAAAGTGAAAATCGACCTCAATGGGCTTCAATGGAGTTAATCGATGATATCTGACAAAGTTAGATGCAAACTCACTCAAATATATAAGAAATGTTGAAATTCGACTTCAAATTAGGAAGATAGACTTTGAAAATTTTCAATCAACACAAAGTGAAAATCGACCACAATGGGCTTCAATGGATGTTAATCGATGATATCTGACAAAGTTAGATGCAAACTCACTCAAATATATATGAAATGTTGAAATTCGACTTCAAATTAGGAAGATAGACGTTGAAAATTTTCCTTCAACACAAAGTGAAAATCGACCTCAATGGGCTTGAATGGATGTTAATCGACGATATCTGACAAACTTAGATGCAAACTCTCTCAAATATATAAGAAATGTTGAAATTCGACTTCAAATTAGGAAGATAGACTTTGAAAATTTTCAATCAACACAAAGTGAAAATCGACCTCAATGGGCTTGAATGGATGTTAATCGACGATATCTGACAAAGTTAGATGCAAACTCACTCAAATATATAAGAAATGTTGAAATTCGACTTCAAATTAGGAAAATAGACTTTGAAAATTTTCAATCAACACAAAGTGAAAATCGACCTCAATGGGCTTGAATGGATGTTAATCGACGATATCTGACAAACTTAGATGCAAACTCACTCAAATATATAAGAAATGTTGAAATTCGACTTAAAATTAGGAAGATAGACTTTGAAAATTTTCAATCAACACAAAGTGAAAATCGACCTCAATGGGCTTCAATGGATGTTAATCGATGATATCTGACAAAGTTAGATGCAAACTCACTCAAATATATAAGAAATGTTGAAATTCGACTTCAAATTAGGAAGATAGACTTTGAAAATTTTTTTTCAACACAAAGTGAAAATCAACCTCAATGGGCTTCGATGGATGTTAATCGACGATATCTGACAAACTCAGATGCAAACTCACTCAAATATATAAGAAATGTTGAAATTCGACTTCAAATTAGGAAGATAGACTTTGAAAATTTCCAAACAACACAAAGTGAAAATCGACCTCAATGGGCTTCAATGGATGTTAATCGATGATATCTGACAAAGTTAGATGCAAACTCACTCAAATATATAAGAAATGTTGAAATTCGACTTCAAATTAGGAAGATAGACTTTGAAAATTTTCAATCAACACAAAGTGATAATCGACCTCAATGGGCTTCAATGGATGTTAATCGACGATATCTGACAAAGTTAGATGCAAACTCACTCAAATATATAAGAAATGTTGAAATTCGACTTCAAATTAGGAAGATAGACTTTGAAAATTTTCAATCAACACAAAATGACAATCGACCTCAATGGGCTTCAATGGATCATAATCGTCGATATCTGACAAAGTAAGATGCAAACTCACTCAAATATATAAGAAATGTTGAAATTCGACTCAAAATTAGGAAGATAGACTTTGAAAATTTTCAATCAACACAAAGTGAAAATCTACCTCAATGGGCTTGAATGGATGTTAATCGACGATATCTGACAAACTTAGATGCAAACTCACTCAAATATATAAGAAATGTTGAAATTCGACTTCAAATTAGGAAGATAGACTTTGAAAATTTTCAATCAACACAAAGTGAAAATCGACCTCAATGGGCTTGAATGGATGTCAATCGACGATATCTGACAAACTTAGATGCAAACTCACTCAAATATATAAGAAATGTTGAAATCCGACTTCAAATTAGGAAGATAGACTTTGAAAATTTTCAATCAACACAAAGTGAAAATCGACCTCAATGGGCTTCAATGAATGTTTATCGATGATATCTGACAAAGTTAGATGCAAACTCACTCAAATATATAAGAAATGTTGAAATTCGACTTCAAATTAGGAAGATAGACGTTGAAAATTTTTTTTCAACACAAAGTGAAAATCAACCTCAATGGGCTTCAATGGATGTTAATCGACGATATCTGACAAACTCAGATGCAAACTCACTCAAATATATAAGAAATGTTGAAATTCGACTTCAAATTAGGAAGATAGACTTTGAAAATTTCCAAACAACACAAAGTGAAAATCGACCTCAATGGGCTTCAATGGATGTTAATCGATGATATCTGACAAAGTTAGATGCAAACTCACTCAAATATATAAGAAATGTTGAAATTCGACTTCAAATTAGGAAGATAGACTTTGAAAATTTTCAATCAACACAAAATGACAATCGACCTCAATGGGCTTCAATGGATCATAATCGTCGATATCTGACAAAGTAAGATGCAAACTCACTCAAATATATAAGAAATGTTGAAATTCGACTCAAAATTAGGAAGATAGACTTTGAAAATTTTCAATCAACACAAAGTGAAAATCTACCTCAATGGGCTTGAATGGATGTTAATCGACGATATCTGACAAACTTAGATGCAAACTCACTCAAATATATAAGAAATGTTGAAATTCGACTTCAAATTAGGAAGATAGACTTTGAAAATTTTCAATCAACACAAAGTGAAAATCGACCTCAATGGGCTTGAATGGATGTCAATCGACGATATCTGACAAACTTAGATGCAAACTCACTCAAATATATAAGAAATGTTGGAATCCGACTTCAAATTAGGAAGATAGACTTTGAAAATTTTCAATCAACACAAAGTGAAAATCGACCTCAATGGGCTTGAATGGATGTTAATCGACGATATCTGACAAACTTAGATGCAAACTCACTCAAATATATAAGAAATGTTGAAATTCGACTTCAAATTAGGAAGATAGACTTTGAAAATTTTCAATCAACACAAAGTGAAAATCGACCACAATGGGCTTGAATGGATGTTAATCGACGATATCTGACAAAGTTAGATGCAAACTCACTCAAATATATAAGAAATGTTGAAATTCGACTTCAAATTAGGAAGATAGACTTTGAAAATTTTCAATCAACACAAAGTGAAAATCGACCTCAATGGGCTTCAAATGATGTTAATCGACGATATCTGACAAACTCAGATGCAAACTCACTCAAATATATAAGAATTGTTGAAATTCGACTTAAAATTAAGAAGATAGACTTTGAAAATTTTCAATCAACACAAAGTGAAAATCGACCTCAATGGGCTTCAATGGGGTTAATCGATGATATCTGACAAAGTTAGATTCAAACTCACTCAAATATATAAGAAATGTTGAAATTCGACTTCAAATTAGGAAGATAGACTTTGAAAATTTTCAATCAACACAAAGTGAAAATCGACCACAATGGGCTTCAATGGATGTTAATCGATGATATCTGACAAAGTTAGATGCAAACTCACTCAAATATATAAGAAATGTTGAAATTCGACTTCAAATTAGGAAGATAGACGTTGAAAATTTTCTTTCAACACAAAGTGAAAATCGACCTCAATGGGCTTGAATGGATGTTAATCGACGATATCTGACAAACTTAGATGCAAACTCTCTCAAATATATAAGAAATGTTGAAATTCGACTTCAAATTAGGAAGATAGACTTTGAAAATTTTCAATCAACACAAAGTGAAAATCGACCACAATGGGCTTGAATGGATGTTAATCGACGATATCTGACAAAGTTAGATGCAAACTCACTCAAATATATAAGAAATGTTGAAATTCGACTTCAAATTAGGAAGATAGACTTTGAAAATTTTCAATCAACACAAAGTGATAATCGACCTCAATGGGCTTCAAATGATGTTAATCGACGATATCTGACAAACTCAGATGCAAACTCACTCAAATATATAAGAATTGTTGAAATTCGACTTAAAATTAAGAAGATAGACTTTGAAAATTTTCAATCAACACAAAGTGAAAATCGACCTCAATGGGCTTCAATGGAGTTAATCGATGATATCTGACAAAGTTAGATTCAAACTCACTCAAATATATAAGAAATGTTGAAATTCGACTTCAAATTAGGAAGATAGACTTTGAAAATTTTCAATCAACACAAAGTGAAAATCGACCACAATGGGCTTCAATGGATGTTAATCGATGATATCTGACAAAGTTAGATGCAAACTCACTCAAATATATAAGAAATGTTGAAATTCGACTTCAAATTAGGAAGATAGACGTTGAAAATTTTCTTTCAACACAAAGTGAAAATCGACCTCAATGGGCTTGAATGGATGTTAATCGACGATATCTGACAAACTTAGATGCAAACTCTCTCAAATATATAAGAAATGTTGAAATTCGACTTCAAATTAGGAAGATAGACTTTGAAAATTTTCAATCAACACAAAGTGAAAATCGACCTCAATGGGCTTGAATGGATGTTAATCGACGATATCTGACAAAGTTAGATGCAAACTCACTCAAATATATAAGAAATGTTGAAATTCGACTTCAAATTAGGAAAATAGACTTTGAAAATTTTCAATCAACACAAAGTGAAAATCGACCTCAATGGGCTTGAATGGATGTTAATCGTCGATATCTGACAAACTTAGATGCAAACTCACTCAAATATATAAGAAATGTTGAAATTCGACTTAAAATTAGGAAGATAGACTTTGAAAATTTTCAATCAACACAAAGTGAAAATCTACCTCAATGGGCTTGAATGGATGTTAATCGACGATATCTGACAAACTTAGATGCAAACTCACTCAAATATATAAGAAATGTTGAAATTCGACTTCAAATTAGGAAGATAGACTTTGAAAATTTTCAATCAACACAAAGTGAAAATCGACCTCAATGGGCTTCAATGGATGTTAATCGATGATATCTGACAAAGTTAGATGCAAACTCACTCAAATATATAAGAAATGTTGAAATTCGACTTCAAATTAGGAAGATAGACGTTGAAAATTTTCTTTCAACACAAAGTGAAAATCGACCTCAATGGGCTTGAATGGATGTTAATCGACGATATCTGACAAACTTAGATGCAAACTCTCTCAAATATATAAGAAATGTTGAAATTCGACTTCAAATTAGGAAGATAGACTTTGAAAATTTTCAATCAACACAAAGTGAAAATCGACCTCAATGGGCTTGAATGGATGTTAATCGACGATATCTGACAAACTTTGATGCAAAATCACTCAAATATATAAGAAATGTTGAAATTCGACTTAAAATTAGGAAGATAGACTTTGAAAATTTTCAATCAACACAAAGTGAAAATCTACCTCAATGGGCTTGAATGGATGTTAATCGACGATATCTGACAAACTTAGATGCAAACTCACTCAAATATATAAGAAATGTTGAAATTCGACTTCAAATTAGGAAGATAGACTTTGAAAATTTTCAATCAACACAAAGTGAAAATCGACCTCAATGGGCTTCAATGGATGTTAATCGATGATATCTGACAAACTTAGATGCAAACTCACTCAAATATATAAGAAATGTTGAAATCCGACTTCAAATTAGGAAGA
The DNA here is from genome assembly GCF_026230105.1 of Diorhabda sublineata. Taxonomy (NCBI): domain Eukaryota; kingdom Metazoa; phylum Arthropoda; class Insecta; order Coleoptera; family Chrysomelidae; genus Diorhabda; species Diorhabda sublineata. The sequence goes on from NW_026614199.1 coordinate 323,660, forward strand.
TAGACTTTGAAAATTTTCAATCAACACAAAGTGAAAATCGACCTCAATGGGCTTCAATGGATGTTAATCGATGATATCTGACAAACTTAGATGCAAACTCACTCAAATATATAAGAAATGTTGAAATTCGACTTCAAATTAGGAAGATAGACTTTGAAAATTTTCAATCAACACAAAGTGAAAATCGACCACAATGGGCTTGAATGGATGTTAATCGACGATATCTGACAAAGTTAGATGCAAACTCACTCAAATATATAAGAAATGTTGAAATTCGACTTCAAATTAGGAAGATAGACTTTGAAAATTTTCAATCAACACAAAGTGATAATCGACCTCAATGGGCTTCAAATGATGTTAATCGACGATATCTGACAAACTCAGATGCAAACTCACTCAAATATATAAGAATTGTTGAAATTCGACTTAAAATTAAGAAGATAGACTTTGAAAATTTTCAATCAACACAAAGTGAAAATCGACCTCAATGGGCTTCAATGGAGTTAATCGATGATATCTGACAAAGTTAGATTCAAACTCACTCAAATATATAAGAAATGTTGAAATTCGACTTCAAATTAGGAAGATAGACTTTGAAAATTTTCAATCAACACAAAGTGAAAATCGACCACAATGGGCTTCAATGGATGTTAATCGACGATATCTGACAAACTTAGATGCAAACTCTCTCAAATATATAAGAAATGTTGAAATTCGACTTTAAATTAGGAAGATAGACTTTGAAAATTTTCAATCAACACAAAGTGAAAATCGACCTCAATGGGCTTGAATGGATGTTAATCGACGATATCTGACAAAGTTAGATGCAAACTCACTCAAATATATAAGAAATGTTGAAATTCGACTTCAAATTAGGAAAATAGACTTTGAAAATTTTCAATCAACACAAAGTGAAAATCGACCTCAATGGGCTTGAATGGATGTTAATCGACGATATCTGACAAACTTTGATGCAAAATCACTCAAATATATAAGAAATGTTGAAATTCGACTTAAAATTAGGAAGATAGACTTTGAAAATTTTCAATCAACACAAAGTGAAAATCTACCTCAATGGGCTTGAATGGATGTTAATCGACGATATCTGACAAACTTAGATGCAAACTCACTCAAATATATAAGAAATGTTGAAATTCGACTTAAAATTAAGAAGATAGACTTTGAAAATTTTCAATCAACACAAAGTGAAAATCGACCTCAATGGGCTTCAATGGATGTTAATCGATGATATCTGACAAAGTTAGATGCAAACTCACTCAAATATATAAGAAATGTTGAAATTCGACTTCAAATTAGGAAGATAGACGTTGAAAATTTTCTTTCAACACAAAGTGAAAATCGACCTCAATGGGCTTGAATGGATGTTAATCGACGATATCTGACAAACTTAGATGCAAACTCTCTCAAATATATAAGAAATGTTGAAATTCGACTTCAAATTAGGAAAATAGACTTTGAAAATTTTCAATCAACACAAAGTGAAAATCGACCTCAATGGGCTTCAATGGATGTTAATCGATGATATCTGACAAACTTAGATGCAAACTCACTCAAATATATAAGAAATGTTGAAATCCGACTTCAAATTAGGAAGATAGACTTTGAAAATTTTCAATCAACACAAAGTGAAAATCGACCTCAATGGGCTTCAATGGATGTTAATCGATGATATCTGACAAACTTAGATGCAAACTCACTCAAATATATAAGAAATGTTGAAATTCGACTTCAAATTAGGAAGATAGACTTTGAAAATTTTCAATCAACACAAAGTGAAAATCGACCTCAATGGGCTTGAATGGATGTTAATCGACGATATCTGACAAAGTTAGATGCAAACTCACTCAAATATATAAGAAATGTTGAAATTCGACTTCAAATTAGGAAAATAGACTTTGAAAATTTTCAATCAACACAAAGTGAAAATCGACCTCAATGGGCTTGAATGGATGTTAATCGACGATATCTGACAAACTTAGATGCAAACTCACTCAAATATATAAGAAATGTTGAAATTCGACTTAAAATTAGGAAGATAGACTTTGAAAATTTTCAATCAACACAAAGTGAAAATCTACCTCAATGGGCTTGAATGGATGTTAATCGACGATATCTAACAAACTTAGATGCAAACTCACTCAAATATATAAGAAATGTTGAAATTCGACTTCAAATTAGGAAGATAGACTTTGAAAATTTTCAATCAACACAAAGTGAAAATCGACCTCAATGGGCTTCAATGGATGTTAATCGATGATATCTGACAAAGTTAGATGCAAACTCACTCAAATATATAAGAAATGTTGAAATTCGACTTCAAATTAGGAAGATAGACGTTGAAAATTTTCTTTCAACACAAAGTGAAAATCGACCTCAATGGGCTTGAATGGATGTTAATCGACGATATCTGACAAACTTAGATGCAAACTCTCTCAAATATATAAGAAATGTTGAAATTCGACTTCAAATTAGGAAGATAGACTTTGAAAATTTTCAATCAACACAAAGTGAAAATCGACCTCAATGAGCTTGAATGGATGTTAATCGACGATATCTGACAAAGTTAGATGCGAACTCACTCAAATATATAAGAAATGTTGAAATTCGACTTCAAATTAGGAAAATAGACTTTGAAAATTTTCAATCAACACAAAGTGAAAATCGACCTCAATGGGCTTGAATGGATGTTAATCGACGATATCTGACAAACTTTGATGCAAACTCACTCAAATATATAAGAAATGTTGAAATTCGACTTCAAATTAGGAAGATAGACTTTGAAAATTTTCAATCAACACAAAGTGAAAATCGACCTCAATGGGCTTCAATGGATGTTAATCGATGATATCTGACAAACTTAGATGCAAACTCACTCAAATATATAAGAAATGTTGAAATCCGACTTCAAATTAGGAAGATAGACTTTGAAAATTTTCAATCAACACAAAGTGAAAATCGACCACAATGGGCTTCAATGGATGTTAATCGATGATATCTGACAAAGTTAGATGCAAACTCACTCAAATATATAAGAAATGTTGAAATTCGACTTCAAATTAGGAAGATAGACGTTGAAAATTTTCTTTCAACACAAAGTGAAAATCGACCTCAATGGGCTTGAATGGATGTTAATCGACGATATCTGACAAACTTAGATGCAAACTCTCTCAAATATATAAGAAATGTTGAAATTCGACTTCAAATTAGAAAGATAGATTTTGAAAATTTTCAATCAACACAAAGTGAAAATCGACCTCAATGGGCTTGAATGGATGTTAATCGACGATATCTGACAAAGTTAGATGCAAACTCACTCAAATATATAAGAAATGTTGAAATTCGACTTCAAATTAGGAAAATAGACTTTGAAAATTTTCAATCAACACAAAGTGAAAATCGACCTCAATGGGCTTGAATGGATGTTAATCGACGATATCTGACAAACTTTGATGCAAAATCACTCAAATATATAAGAAATGTTGAAATTCGACTTAAAATTAGGAAGATAGACTTTGAAAATTTTCAATCAACACAAAGTGAAAATCTACCTCAATGGGCTTGAATGGATGTTAATCGACGATATCTGACAAACTTAGATGCAAACTCACTCAAATATATAAGAAATGTTGAAATTCGACTTCAAATTAGGAAGATAGACTTTGAAAATTTTTAATCAACACAAAGTGAAAATCGACCTCAATGGGCTTCAATGGATGTTAATCGATGATATCTGACAAAGTTAGATGCAAACTCACTCAAATATATAAGAAATGTTGAAATTCGACTTCAAATTAGGAAGATAGACGTTGAAAATTTTCTTTCAACACAAAGTGAAAATCGACCTCAATGGGCTTGAATGGATGTTAATCGACGATATCTGACAAACTTAGATGCAAACTCTCTCAAATATATAAGAAATGTTGAAATTCGACTTCAAATTAGGAAGATAGACTTTGAAAATTTTCAATCAACACAAAGTGAAAATCGACCTCAATGGGCTTGAATGGATGTTAATCGACGATATCTGACAAAGTTAGATGCAAACTCACTCAAATATATAAGAAATGTTGAAATTCGACTTCAAATTAGGAAAATAGACTTTGAAAATTTTCAATCAACACAAAGTGAAAATCGACCTCAATGGGCTTGAATGGATGTCAATCGACGATATCTGACAAACTTAGATGCGAACTCACTCAAATATATAAGAAATGTTGAAATTCGACTTAAAATTAGGAAGATAGACTTTGAAAATTTTCAATCAACACAAAGTGATAATCGACCTCAATGGGCTTCAATGGATGTAAATCGACGATATCTGACAAAGTAAGATGCAAACTCACTCAAATATATAAGAAATGTTGAAATCCGACTTCAAATTAGGAAGATAGACTTTGAAAATTTTCAATCAACACAAAGTGAAAATCGACCTCAATGGGCTTGAATGGATATTAATCGATGATATCTGACAAAGTTAGATGCAAACTCACTCAAATATATAAGAAATGTTGGAATTCGACTTCAAATTAGGAAGATAGACGTTGAAAATTTTCTTTCAACACAAAGAGAAAATCGACCTCAATGGGCTTGAATGGATGTTAATCGACGATATCTGACAAACTTAGATGCAAACTCACTCAAATATATAAGAAATGTTGAAATTCGACTTCAAATTAGGAAGATAGACTTTGAAAATTTTCAATCAACACAAAGTGAAAATCGACCTCAATGGGCTTGAATGGATGTTAATCGACGATATCTGACAAAGTTAGATGCAAACTCACTCAAATATATAAGAAATGTTGAAATTCGACTTCAAATTAGGAAAATAGACTTTGAAAATTTTCAATCAACACAAAGTGAAAATCGACCTCAATGGGCTTGAATGGATGTCAATCGACGATATCTGACAAACTTAGATGCAAACTCACTCAAATATATAAGAAATGTTGAAATTCGACTTAAAATTAGGAAGATAGACTTTGAAAATTTTCAATCAACACAAAGTGATAATCGACCTCAATGGGCTTCAATGGATGTTAATCGACGATATCTGACAAAGTAAGATGCAAACTCACTCAAATATATGAGAAATGTTGAAATCCGACTTCAAATTAGGAAGATAGACTTTGAAAATTTTCAATGAACACAAAGTGAAAATCGACCTCAATGGGCTTGACTGGATATTAATCGACGATATCTGACAAACTTAGATGCAAACTCACTCAAATATATAAGAAATGTTGAAATTCGACTTCAAATTAGGAAGATAGACTTTGAAAATTTTCAATCAACACAAAGTGACAATCGACCTCAATCTGCTTCACTGGATGTTAATCGACGATATCTGATAAACTTAGATGCAAACTCACTCAAATATATAAGAAATGTTGAAATCCGACTTCAAATTAGGAAGATAGACTCTGAAAATTTTCAATCAACACAAAGTGAAAAAGACCTCAATGGGCTTCAATGGATGTTAATCGATGATATCTGACAAAGTTAGATGCAAACTCACTCAAATATATAAGAAATGTTGAAATTCGACTTCAAATTAGGAAGATAGACTTTGAAAATTTTCAATCAACACAAAGTGAAAATCGACCTTAATGGGCTTGAATGGATGTTAATCGACGATATCTGACAAACTTAGATGCAAACTCACTCAAATATATAAGAAATGTTGAAATCCGACTTCAAATTAGGAAGAAAGACTTTGAAAATTTTCAATCAACACAAAGTGAAAATCGACCTCAATGGGCTTGGATGGATGTTAATCGACGATATCTGACAAACTTAGATGCAAACTCACTCAAATATATAAGAAATGTTGAAATTCGACTTCAAATTAGGAAGATAGACGTTGAAAATTTTCTTTCAACACAAAGTGAAAATCGACCTCAATGGGCTTGAATGGATGTTAATCGACGATATCTGATAAACTTAGATGCAAACTCTCTCAAATATATCAGAAATGTTGAAATTCGACTTCAAATTAGGAAGATAGACTTTGAAAATTTTCAATCAACACAAAGTGATAATCGACCTCAATGGGCTTCAATGGATGTTAATCGACGATATCTGACAAAGTTAGATGCAAACTCACTCAAATATATAAGAAATGTTGAAATTCGACTTCAAATTAGGAAGATAGACTTTGAAAATTTTCAATCAACACAAAATGACAATCGACCTCAATGGGCTTCAATGGATCATAATCGTCGATATCTGACAAAGTAAGATGCAAACTCACTCAAATATATAAGAAATGTTGAAATTCGACTTCAAATTAGGAAGATAGACTTTGAAAATTTTCAATCAACACAAAGTGAAAATCGACCTCAATGGGCTTGAATGGATGTTAATCGACGATATCTGACAAACTTAGATGCAAACTCACTCAAATATATAAGAAATGTTGAAATTCGACTTCAAATTAGGAAGATAGACTTTGAAAATTTTCAATCAACACAAAGTGAAAATCGACCTCAATGGGCTTCAATGGATGTTAATCGATGATATCTGACAAAGTTAGATGCAAACTCACTCAAATATATAAGAAATGTTGAAATTCGACTTCAAATTAGGAAGATAGACTTTGAAAATTTCCAATCAACACAAAGTGATAATCGACCTCAATGAGCTTCAATGGATGTTAATCGACGGTATCTGACAAAGTTAGATGCAAACTCACTCAAATATATAAGAAATGTTGAAATTCGACTTCAAATTAGGAAGATAGACTTTGAAAATTTTCAATCAACACAAAGTGAAAATCGACCTCAATGGGCTTGAATGGATGTTAATCGACGATATCTGACAAAGTTAGATGCAAACTCACTCAAATATATAAGAAATGTTGAAATTCGACTTCAAATTAGGAAAATAGACTGAAAATTTTCAATCAACACAAAGTGAAAATCGACCTCAATGGGCTTGAATGGATGTCAATCGACGATATCTGACAAACTTAGATGCAAACTCACTCAAATATATAAGAAATGTTGAAATTCGACTTCAAATTAGGAAGATAGACTTTGAAAATTTTCAATCAACACAAAGTGAAAATCGACCTCAATGGGCTTCAATGGATGTTAATCGACGATATCTGACAAACTTAGATGCAAACTCACTTAAATATATAAGAAATGTTGAAATTCGAGTTCAAATTAGGAAGATAGACTTTGAAAATTTTCAATCAACACAAAGTGATAATTGACCTCAATGGGCTTCAATGGATGTTAATCGACGATATCTGACAAACTTAGATGCAAACTCACTCAAATATATAAGAAATGTTGAAATTCGACTTCAAATTAGGAAGATAGACTTTGAAAATTTCCAATCAACACAAAGTGATAATCGACCTCAATGAGCTTCAATGGATGTTAATCGACGGTATCTGACAAAGTTAGATGCAAACTCACTCAAATATATAAGAAATGTTGAAATTCGACTTCAAATTAGGAAGATAGACTTTGAAAATTTTCAATCAACACAAAGTGATAATCGACCTCAATGAGCTTCAATGGATGTTAATCGACGGTATCTGACAAAGTTAGATGCAAACTCACTCAAATATATAAGAAATGTTGAAATTCGACTTCAAATTAGGAAGATAGACTTTGAAAATTTCCAATCAACACAAAGTGATAATCGACCTCAATGAGCTCCAATGGATGTTAATCGACGGTATCTGACAAAGTTAGATGCAAACTCACTCAAATATATAAGAAATGTTGAAATTCGACTTCAAATTAGGAAGATAGACTTTGAAAATTTTCAATCAACACAAAGTGAAAATCGACCTCAATGGGCTTGAATGGATGTTAATCGACGATATCTGACAAAGTTAGATGCAAACTCACTCAAATATATAAGAAATGTTGAAATTCGACTTCAAATTAGGAAAATAGCCTTTGAAAATTTTCAATCAACACAAAGTGAAAATCGACCTCAATGGGCTTGAATGGATGTCAATCGACGATATCTGACAAACTTAGATGCAAACTCACTCAAATATATAAGAAATGTTGAAATTCGACTTCAAATTAGGAAGATAGACTTTGAAAATTTTCAATCAACACAAAGTGAAAATCGACCTCAATGGGCTTCAATGGATGTTAATCGACGATATCTGACAAACTTAGATGCAAACTCACTTAAATATATAAGGAATGTTGAAATTCGAGTTCAAATTAGGAAGATAGACTTTGAAAATTTTCAATCAACACAAAGTGATAATCGACCTCAATGGGCTTCAATGGATGTTAATCGACGATATCTGACAAACTTAGATGCAAACTCACTCAAATATATAAGAAATGTTGAAATTCGACTTCAAATTAGGAAGATAGACTCTGAAAATTTTCAATCAACACAAAGTGAAAATCGACCTCAATGGGCTTCAATGGATGTTAATCGACGATATCTGACAAAGTTAGATGCAAACTCACTCAAATATATAAGAAATGTTGAAATTCGACTTCAAATTAGGAAGATAGACTTTGAAAATTTTCAATCAACACAAAGTGAAAATCGACCTCAATGGGCTTGAATGGATGTTAATCGACGATATCTGACAAACTTAGATGCAAACTCACTTAAATATATAAGAAATGTTGAAATTCGACTTCAAATTAGGAAGATAGACTTTGAAAATTTTCAATCAACACAATGTGATAATCGACCTCAATGGGCTTCAATGGATGTTAATCGACGATATCTGACAAACTTAGATGCAAACTCACTCAAATATATAAGAAATGTTGAAATTCGACTTCAAATTAGGAAGATAGACTTTGAAAGTTTTCAATCAACACAAAGTGATAATCGACCTCAATGGGCTTCAATGGATGTTAATCGACGATATCTGACAAAGTTAGATGCAAACTCACTCGAATATATAAGGAATGTTGAAATTCGACTTCAAATTAGGAAGATAGACTTTGAAAATTTTCAATCAACACAAAGTGAAAATCGACCTCAATGGGCTTGAATGGATGTCAATCGACGATATCTGACAAACTTAGATGCAAACTCACTCAAATATATAAGAAATGTTGAAATTCGACTTCAAATTAGGAAGATAGACTTTGAAAATTTTCAATCAACACAAAGTGAAAATCGACCTCAATGGGCTTCAATGGATGTTAATCGATGATATCTGACAAAGTTAGATGCAAACTCACTCAAATATATAAGAAATGTTGAAATTCGACTTCAAATTAGGAAGATAGACTTTGAAAATTTCCAATCAACACAAAGTGATAATCGACCTCAATGAGCTTCAATGGATGTTAATCGACGGTATCTGACAAAGTTAGATGCAAACTCACTCAAATATATAAGAAATGTTGAAATTCGACTTCAAATTAGGAAGATAGACTTTGAAAATTTTCAATCAACACAAAGTGATAATCGACCTCAATGGGCTTCAATGGATGTTAATCGACGATATCTGACAAAGTTAGATGCAAACTCACTCAAATATATAAGAAATGTTGAAATTCGACTTCAAATTAGGAAGATAGACTTTGAAAATTTTCAATCAACACAAAATGACAATCGACCTCAATGGGCTTCAATGGATCATAATCGTCGATATCTGACAAAGTAAGATGCAAACTCACTCAAATATATAAATAATGTTGAAATTCGACTTAAAATTAGGAAGATAGACTCTGAAAATTTTCAATCAACACAAGGTGAAAATCGACCTCAATGGGCTTGAATGGATGTTAATCGACGATATCTGACAAAGTTAGATGCAAACTCACTCAAATATATAAAAAATGTTGAAATTCGACTTCAAATTAGGAATATAGACTTTGAAAATTTTCAATCAACACAAAGTGATAATCGACCTCAATGGGCTTCAATGGATGTTAATCGACGATATCTGACAAACTCAGATGCAAACTCACTCAAATATATAAGAAATGTTGAAATTCGACTTCAAATTAGGAAGATAGACTTTGAAAATTTCCAAACAACACAAAGTGAAAATCGACCTCAATGGGCTTCAATGGATGTTAAACGATGATATCTGACAAAGTTAGATGCAAACTCACTCAAATATATAAGAAATGTTGAAATTCGACTTCAAATTAGGAAGATAGACTTTGAAAATTTTCAATCAACACAAAGTGAAAATCGACCTCAATGGGCTTGAATGGATGTTAATCGACGATATCTGACAAACTTAGATGCAAACTCACTCAAATATATAAGAAATGTTGAAATTCGACTTCAAATTAGGAAGATAGACTTTGAAAATTTTCAATCAACACAAAGTGAAAATCGACCTCAATGGGCTTCAATGGATGTTAATCGATGATATCTGACAAAGTTAGATGCAAACTCACTCAAATATATAAGAAATGTTGAAATTCGACTTCAAATTAGGAAGATAGACTTTGAAAATTTCCAATCAACACAAAGTGATAACCGACCTCAATGAGCTTCAATGGATCATAATCGTCGATATCTGACAAAGTAAGATGCAAACTCACTCAAATATATAAATAATGTTGAAATTCGACTTCAAATTAGGAAGATAGACTTTGAAAATTTTCAATCAACACAAAATGACAATCGACCTCAATGGGCTTCAATGGATCATAATCGTCGATATCTGACAAAGTAAGATGCAAACTCACTCAAATATATAAATAATGTTGAAATTCGACTTCAAATTAGGAAGATAGACTTTGAAAATTTCCAATCAACACAAAGTGATAATCGACCTTAATGGGCTTCAATGGATGTTAATCGACGATATCTGACAAAGTTAGATGCAAACTCACTCAAATATATAAGAAATGTTGAAATTCGACTTCAAATTAGGAAGATAGACTTTGAAAATTTTCAATCAACACAAAATGACAATCGACCTCAATGGGCTGCAATGGATCATAATCGTCGATATCTGACAAAGTAAGATGCAAACTCACTCAAATATATAAATAATGTTGAAATTCGACTTCAAATTAGGAAGATAGACTTTGAAAATTTTCAATCAACACAAAGTGAAAATCGACCTCAATGGGCTTCAATGGATGTTAATAGACGATATCTGACAAACTCAGATGCAAACTCACTCAAATATATAAGAAATGTTGAAATTCGACTTCAAATTAGGAAGATAGACTTTGAAAATTTCCAAACAACACAAAGTGAAAATCGACCTCAATGGGCTTCAATGGATGTAAATCGATGATATCTGACAAAGTTAGATGCAAACTCACTCAAATATATAAGAAATGTTGAAATTCGACTTCAAATTAGGAAGATAGACTTTGAAAATTTTCAATCAACACAAAATGACAATCGACCTCAATGGGCTTCAATGGATCATAATCGTCGATATCAGACAAAGTAAGATGCAAACTCACTCAAATATATAAGAAATGTTGAAATTCGACTTCAAATTAGGAAGATAGACTCTGAAAATTTTCAATCAACACAAAGTGAAAATCGACCTCAATGGGCTTCAATGGATGTTAATCGACGATATCTGACAAAGTTAGATGCAAACTCACTCAAATATATAAGAAATGTTGAAATTCGACTTCAAATTAGGAAGATAGACTTTGAAAATTTTCAATCAACACAAAGTGAAAATCGACCTCAATGGGCTTCAATGAATTTTAATCGACGATATCTGACAAACTTAGATGCAAACTCACTTAAATATATAAGAAATGTTGAAATTCGACTTCAAATTAGGAAGATAGACTTTGAAAATTTTCAATCAACACAAAGTGATAATCGACCTCAATGGGCTTCAATGGATGTTAATCGACGATATCTGACAAAGTAAGATGCAAACTCACTCAAATATATAAGAAATGTTGAAATTCGACTTCAAATTAGGAAGATAGACTTTGAAAATTTTCAATCAACACAAAGTGAAAATTGACCACAATGGGCTTCAATGGATGTTAATCGACGATATCTGACAAACTTAGATGCAAACTCACTCAAATATATACGAAATGTTGAAATTCGACTTCAAATTAGGAAGATAGACTTTGAAAATTTTCAATCAACACAAAGTGAAAATCGACCACAATGGGCTTCAATGGATGTTAATCGACGATATCTGACAAAGTAAGATGCAAACTCACTCAAATATATAAGAAATGTTGAAATTCGACTTCAAATTAGGAAGATAGACTTTGAAAATTTTCAATCAACACAAAGTGAAAATTGACCACAATGGGCTTCAATGGATGTTAATCGACGATATCTGACAAAGTAAGATGCAAACTCACTCAAATATATAAGAAATGTTGAAATTCGACTTCAAATTAGGAAGATAGACTTTGAAAATTTTCAATCAACACAAAGTGAAAATCGACCTCAATGGGCTTCAATGGATGTTAATCGACGATATCTGACAAACTTAGATGCAAACTCACTCAAATATATACGAAATGTTGAAATTCGACTTCAAATTAGGAAGATAGACTTTGAAAATATTCAATCAACACAAAGTGAAAATCGACCACAATGGGCTTCAATGGATGTTAATCGACGATATCTGACAAAGTGAGATGCAAACTCACTCAAATATATAAGAAATGTTGAAATTCGACTTCAAATTAGGAAGATAGACTTTGAAAATTTTCAATCAACACAAAGTGAAAATCGACCTCAATGGGCTTCAATGGATGTTAATAGACGATATCTGATAAAGTAAGATGCAAACTCACTCAAATATATGAGAAATGTTGAAATTCGACTCCAAATTAGGAAGATAGACTTTGAAAATTTTCAATCAACACAAAGTGATAATCGACCTCAATGGGCTTCAATGGATGTTAATCGACGATATCTGACAAAGTAAGATGCAAACTCACTCAAATATATAAGAAATTTGGAAATTCGACTTCAAATTAGGAAGATAGACTTTGAAAATTTTCAATCAACACAAAGTGAAAATCGACCTCAATGGGCTTCAATGAATGTTTATCGATGATATCTGACAAAGTTAGATGCAAACTCACTCAAATATATAAGAAATGTTGAAATTCGACTTCAAATTAGGAAGATAGACGTTGAAAATTTTTTTTCAACACAAAGTGAAAATCGACCTCAATGGGCTTCAATGGATGTTAATCGACGATATCTGACAAACTCAGATGCAAACTCACTCAAATATATAAGAAATGTTGAAATTCGACTTCAAATTAGGAAGATAGACTTTGAAAATTTCCAAACAACACAAAGTGAAAATCGACCTCAATGGGCTTCAATGGATGTTAATCGATGATATCTGACAAAGTTAGATGCAAACTCACTCAAATATATAAGAAATGTTGAAATTCGACTTCAAATTAGGAAGATAGACTTTGAAAATTTTCAATCAACACAAAGTGAAAATCGACCTCAATGGGCTTGAATGGATGTTAATCGACGATATCTGACAAACTTAGATGCAAACTCACTCAAATATATAAGAAATGTTGAAATTCGACTTCAAATTAGGAAGATAGACTTTGAAAATTTTCAATCAACACAAAGTGAAAATCGACCTCAATGGGCTTCAATGGATGTTAATCGATGATATCTGACAAAGTTAGATGCAAACTCACTCAAATATATAAGAAATGTTGAAATTCGACTTCAAATTAGGAAGATAGACTTTGAAAATTTCCAATCAACACAAAGTGATAATCGACCTCAATGAGCTTCAATGGATGTTAATCGACGGTATCTGACAAAGTTAGATGCAAACTCACTCAAATATATAAGAAATGTTGAAATTCGACTTCAAATTAGGAAGATAGACTTTGAAAATTTTCAATCAACACAAAGTGATAATCGACCTCAATGGGCTTCAATGGATGTTAATCGACGATATCTGACAAAGTTAGATGCAAACTCACTCAAATATATAAGAAATGTTGAAATTCGACTTCAAATTAGGAAGATAGACTTTGAAAATTTTCAATCAACACAAAATGACAATCGACCTCAATGGGCTTCAATGGATCATAATCGTCGATATCTGACAAAGTAAGATGCAAACTCACTCAAATATATAAGAAATGTTGAAATTCGACTTCAAATTAGGAAGATAGACTTTGAAAATTTTCAATCAACACAAAGTGATAATCGACCTCAATGGGCTTCAATGGATGTTAATCGACGATATCTGACAAACTCAGATGCAAACTCACTCAAATATATAAGAAATGTTGAAATTCGACTTCAAATTAGGAAGATAGACTTTGAAAATTTCCAAACAACACAAAGTGAAAATCGACCCTAATGGGCTTCAATGGATGTTAATCGATGATATCTGACAAAGTTAGATGCAAACTCACTCAAATATATAAGAAATGTTGAAATTCGACTTCAAATTAGGAAGATAGACTTTGAAAATTTTCAATCAACACAAAGTGAAAATCGACCTCAATGGGCTTGAATGGATGTTAATCGACGATATCTGACAAACTTAGATGCAAACTCACTCAAATATATAAGAAATGTTGAAATTCGACTTCAAATTAGGAAGATAGACTTTGAAAATTTTCAATCAACACAAAGTGAAAATAGACCTCAATGGGCTTCAATGGATGTTAATCGATGATATCTGACAAAGTTAGATGCAAACTCACTCAAATATATAAGAAATGTTGAAATTCGACTTCAAATTAGGAAGATAGACTTTGAAAATTTCCAATCAACACAAAGTGATAATCGACCTCAATGAGCTTCAATGGATGTTAATCGACGGTATCTGACAAAGTTAGATGCAAACTCACTCAAATATATAAGAAATGTTGAAATTCGACTTCAAATTAGGAAGATAGACTTTGAAAATTTTCAATCAACACAAAGTGAAAATCGACCTCAATGGGCTTGAATGGATGTTAATCGACGATATCTGACAAACTCAGATGCAAACTCACTCAAATATATAAGAAATGTTGAAATTCGACTTCAAATTAGGAAGATAGACTTTGAAAATTTCCAAACAACACAAAGTGAAAATCGACCCTAATGGGCTTCAATGGATGTTAATCGATGATATCTGACAAAGTTAGATGCAAACTCACTCAAATATATAAGAAATGTTGAAATTCGACTTCAAATTAGGAAGATAGACTTTGAAAATTTTCAATCAACACAAAGTGAAAATCGACCTCAATGGGCTTGAATGGATGTTAATCGACGATATCTGACAAACTTAGATGCAAACTCACTCAAATATATAAGAAATGTTGAAATTCGACTTCAAATTAGGAAGATAGACTTTGAAAATTTTCAATCAACACAAAGTGAAAATAGACCTCAATGGGCTTCAATGGATGTTAATCGATGATATCTGACAAAGTTAGATGCAAACTCACTCAAATATATAAGAAATGTTGAAATTCGACTTCAAATTAGGAAGATAGACTTTGAAAATTTCCAATCAACACAAAGTGATAATCGACCTCAATGAGCTTCAATGGATGTTAATCGACGGTATCTGACAAAGTTAGATGCAAACTCACTCAAATATATAAGAAATGTTGAAATTCGACTTCAAATTAGGAAGATAGACTTTGAAAATTTTCAATCAACACAAAGTGAAAATCGACCTCAATGGGCTTGAATGGATGTTAATCGACGATATCTGACAAACTTAGATGCAAACTCACTCAAATATATAAGAAATGTTGAAATTCGACTTCAAATTAGGAAGATAGACTTTGAAAATTTTCAATCAACACAAAGTGAAAATCGACCTCAATGGGCTTCAATGGATGTTAATCGATGATATCTGACAAAGTTAGATGCAAACTCACTCAAATATATAAGAAATGTTGAAATTCGACTTCAAATTAGGAAGATAGACTTTGAAAATTTCCAATCAACACAAAGTGATAATCGACCTCAATGAGCTTCAATGGATGTTAATCGACGGTATCTGACAAAGTTAGATGCAAACTCACTCAAATATATAAGAAATGTTGAAATTCGACTTCAAATTAGGAAGATAGACTTTGAAAATTTTCAATCAACACAAAGTGATAATCGACCTCAATGGGCTTCTATGGATGTTAATCGACGATATCTGACAAAGTTAGATGCAAACTCACTCAAATATATAAGAAATGTTGAAATTCGATTTCAAATTAGGAAGATAGACTCTGAAAATTTTCAATCAACACAAAATGACAATCGACCTCAATGGGCTTCAATGGATCATAATCGTCGATATCTGACAAAGTAAGATGCAAACTCACTCAAATATATAAGAAATGTTGAAATTCGACTTCAAATTAGGAAGATAGACTTTGAAAATTTTCAATCAACACAAAGTGATAATCGACCTCAATGGCCTTCAATGGATGTTAATCGACGATATCTGACAAACTCAGATGCAAACTCACTCAAATATATAAGAAATGTTGAAATTCGACTTCAAATTAGGAAGATAGACTTTGAAAATTTCCAAACAACACAAAGTGAAAATCGACCTCAATGGGCTGGAATGGATGTTAATCGACGATATCTGACAAAGTTAGATGCAAACTCACTCAAATATATAAAAAATGTTGAAATTCGACTTCAAATTAGGAAGATAGACTTTGAAAATTTTCAATCAACACAAAGTGATAATCGACCTCAATGGGCTTCAATGGATGTTAATCGACGATATCTGACAAACTCAGATGCAAACTCACTCAAATATATAAGAAATGTTGAAATTCGACTTCAAATTAGGAAGATAGACTTTGAAAATTTCCAAACAACACAAAGTGAAAATCGACCTCAATGGGCTTCAATGGATGTTAATCGATGATATCTGACAAAGTTAGATGCAAACTCACTCAAATATATAAGAAATGTTGAAATTCGACTTCAAATTAGGAAGATAGACTTTGAAAATTTTCAATCAACACAAAGTGAAAATCGACCCCAATGGGCTTGAATGGATGTTAATCGACGATATCTGACAAACTTAGATGCAAACTCACTCAAATATATAAGAAATGTTGAAATTCGACTTCAAATTAGGAAGATAGACTTTGAAAATTTTCAATCAACACAAAGTGAAAATAGACCTCAATGGGCTTCAATGGATGTTAATCGATGATATCTGACAAAGTTAGATGCAAACTCACTCAAATATATAAGAAATGTTGAAATTCGACTTCAAATTAGGAAGATAGACTTTGAAAATTTTCAATCAACACAAAGTGAAAATCGACCTCAATGGGCTTCAATGGATGTTAATAGACGATATCTGACAAAGTAAGATGCGAACTCACTCAAATATATGAGAAATGTTGAAATTCGACTTCAAATTAGGAAGATAGACTTTGAAAATTTTCAATCAACACAAAGTGATATTCGACCTCAATGGGCTTCAATGGATGTTAATCGACGATATCTGACAAAGTAAGATGCAAACTCACTCAAATATATAAGAAATTTTGAAATTCGACTTCAAATTAGGAAGATAGACTTTGAAAATTTTCAATCAACACAAAGTGAAAATCGACCTCAATGGGCTTCAATGAATGTTTATCGATGATATCTGACAAAGTTAGATGCAAACTCACTCAAATATTTAAGAAATGTTGAAATTCGACTTCAAATTAGGAAGATAGACGTTGAAAATTTTTTTTCAACACAAAGTGAAAATCGACCTCAATGGGCTTGAATGGATGTTAATCGACGATATCTTACAAAATTAGATGCAAACTCTCTCAAATATATAAGAAATGTTGAAATTCGACTTCAAATTAGGAAGATAGACTTTGAAAATTTTCAATCAACACAAAGTGAAAAAGGACCTTAATGGGCTTCAATGGATGTTAATAGATGATATCTGACAAAGTTAGATGCAAACTCAATCAAATATATAAGAAATGTTGAAATTCGACTTCAAATTAGGAAGATAGACTTTGAAAATTTTCAATCAACACAAAGTGACAATCGACCTCAATGGGCTTCAATGGAACATAATCAACGATATCTGACAAAGTAAGATGCAAACTCACTAAAATATATAAGAAATGTTGAAATTCGACTTCAAATTAGGAAGATAGACTTTGAAAATTTTCAATCAACACAAAGTGAAAATCGACCTCAATGGGCTTGAATGGATGTTAATCGACGATATCTGACAAACTTAGATGCAAACTCACTTAAATATATAAGAAATGTTGAAATTCGACTTCAAATTAGGAAGATAGACTTTGAAAATTTTCAATCAACACAAAGTGATAATCGACCTCAATGGGCTTCAATGGATGTTAATCGACGATATCTGACAAAGTAAGATGCAAACTCACTCAAATATATAAGAAATGTTGAAATTCGACTTCAAATTAGGAAGATAGACTTTGAAAATTTTCAATCAACACAAAGTGACAATCGACCTCAATGGGCTTCAATGGAACAAAATCAACGATATCTGACAAAGTAAGATGCAAACTCACTCAAATATATAAGAAATGTTGAAATTCGACTTCAAATTAGGAAGATAGACTTTGAAAATTTTCAATCAACACAATGTGATAATCGACCTCAATGGGCTTCAATGGATGTTAATCAACGATATCTGACAAACTCAGATGCAAACTCACTCAAATATATAAGAAATGTTGAAATTCGACTTCAAATTAGGAAGATAGACTTTGAAAATTTTCAAACAACACAAAGTGACAATCGACCTCAATGGGCTTCAATGGATCATAATCAACGATATCTGACAAAGTAAGATGCAAACTCACTCAAATATATAAGAAATGTTGAAATTCGACTTCAAATTAGGAAGATAGACTTTGAAAATTTTCAATCAACAAAAAGTGAAAATCGACCTCAATGGGCTTGAATGGATGGTTATCGACGATATCTGACAAAGTTAGATGCAAACTCACTCAAATATATAAGAGATGTTGAAATTCGACTTCAAATTAGGAAGATAGACTTTGAAAATTTTCAATCAACACAAAGTGACAATCGACCTCAATGGGCTTCAATGGAACATAATCAACGATATCTGACAAAGTAAGATGCAAACTCACTCAAATATATAAGAAATGTTGAAATTCGACTTCAAATTAGGAAGATAGACTTTGAAAATTTTCAATCAACACAAAGTGAAAATCGACCTCAATGGGCTTGAATGGATGTTAATCGACGATATCTGACAAACTTAGATGCAAACTCACTTAAATATATAAGAAATGTTGAAATTCGACTTCAAATTAGGAAGATAGACTTTGAAAATTTTCAATCAACACAAAGTGATAATCGACCTCAATGGGCTTCAATGGATGTTAATCGTCGATATCTGACAAACTTAGATGCAAACGCACTCAAATATATAAGAAATGTTGAAATTCGACTTCAAATTAGGAAGATAGACTTTGAAAATTTTCAATCAACACAAAGTGAAAATCGACCACAATGGGCTTCAATGGATGTTAATCGACGATATCTGACAAAGTAAGATGCAAACTCACTCAAATATATAAGAAATGTTGAAATTCGACTTCAAATTAGGAAGATAGACTTTGAAAATTTTCAATCAACACAAAGTGACAATCGACCTCAATGGGCTTCAATGGAACATAATCAACGATATCTGACAAAGTAAGATGCAAACTCACTCAAATTTATAAGAAATGTTGAAATTCGACTTCAAATTAGGAAGATAGACTTTGAAAATTTTCAATCAACACAAAGTGATAATCGACCTCAATGGGCTTCAATGGATGTTAATCGACGATATCTGACAAACTCAGATGCAAACTCACTCAAATATATAAGAAATGTTGAAATTCGACTTCAAATTAGGAAGATAGACTTTGAAAATTTTCAAACAACACAAAGTGACAATCGACCTCAATGGGCTTCAATGGATCATAATCGATGATATCTGACAAAGTAAGATGCAAACTCACTCAAATATATAAGAAATGTTGAAATTCGACTTCAAATTAGGAAAATAGATTTTGAAAATTTTCAATCAACACAAAGTCAAAATCGACCTCGATGGGCTTGAATGGATGTTAATCGACGATATCTGACAAACTCAGATGCAAACTCACTCAAATATATAAGAAATGTTGAAATTCGACTTCAAATTAGGAAGATAGACTTTGAAAATTTTCAATCAACAAAAAGTGAAAATCGACCTCAATGGGCTTGAATGGATGGTTATCGACGATATCTGACAAAGTTAGATGCAAACTCACTCAAATATATAAAAAATATTGAAATTCGACTTCAAATTAGGAAAATAGACTTTGAAAATTTTCAATCAAAACAAAGTGATAATCGACCTCAATGGGCTTCAATGGATCATAATCGACGATATCTGACAAAGTAAGATGCAAACTCACTCAAATATATAAGAAATGTTGAAATTCGACTTCAAATTAGGAAAATAGATTTTGAAAATTTTCAATCAACACAAAGTGAAAATCGACCTCAATGGGCTTCAATGGATGTTAATCGATGATATCTGACAAAGTTAGATGCAAACTCACTCAAATATATAAAAAATGTTGAAATTCGACTTCAAATTAGGAAGATAGACTTTGAAAATTTCCAATCAACACAAAGTGATAATCGACCTCAATGAGCTTCAATGGATGTTAATCGACGGTATCTGACAAGGTTAGATGCAAACTCACTCAAATATATAAAAAATATTGAAATTCGACTTCAAATTAGGAATATAGACTTTGAAAATTTTCAATCAACACAAAGTGATAATCGACCTCAATGGGCTTCAATGGATCATAATCGACGATATCTGACAAAGTAAGATGCAAACTCACTCAAATATATAAGAAATATTGAAATTCGACTTCAAATTAGGAAAATAGATTTTGAAAATTTTCAATCAACACAAAGTCAAAATCGACCTCGATGGGCTTGAATGGATGTTAATCGACGATATCTGACAAACTTAGATGCAAACTCACTCAAATATATAAGAAATGTTGAAAATCGACTTCAAATTAGGAAGATAGACTTTGAAAATTTTCAATCAACACAAAGTGAAAATCGACCTCAATGGGCTTGAATGGATGTTAATCGACGATATCTGACAAACTTAGATGCAAACTCACTCAAATATATCAGAAATGTTGAAATTCGACTTCAAATTAGGAAGATAGACTTTGAAAATTTTCAATCAACACAAAGTGAAAATCGACCTCAATGGGCTTCAATGGATGTTAATCGATGATATCTGACAAAGTTAGATGCAAACTCACTCAAATATATAAGAAATGTTGAAATTCGACTTCAAATTAGGAAGATAGACTTTGAAAATTTCCAATCAACACAAAGTGATAATCGACCTCAATGAGCTTCAATGGATGTTAATCGACGGTATCTGACAAGGTTAGATGCAAACTCACTCAAATATATAAGAAATGTTGAAATTCGACTTCAAATTAGGAAGATAGACTTTGAAAATTTTCAAACAACACAAAGTGACAATCGACCTCAATGGGCTTCAATGGATCATAATCGACGATATCTGACAAAGTAAGATGCAAACTCACTCAAATATATAAGAAATGTTGAAATTCGACTTCAAATTAGGAAGATAGACTCTGAAAATTTTCAATCAACACAAGGTGAAAATCGACCTCAATGGGCTTGAATGGATGTTAATCGACGATATCTGACAAAGTTAGATGCAAACTCACTCAAATATATAAAAAATGTTGAAATTCGACTTCAAATTAGGAAGATAGACTTTGAAAATTTTCAATCAACACAAAGTCAAAATCGACCTCGATGGGCTTGAATGGATGTTAATCGACGATATCTGACAAACTTAGATGCAAACTCACTCAAATATATAAAAAATGTTGAAATTCGACTTCAAATTAGGAAGATAGACTTTGAAAATTTTCAATCAACACAAAGTCAAAATCGACCTCGATGGGCTTGAATGGATGTTAATCGACGATATCTGACAAACTTAGATGCAAACTCACTCAAATATATAAGAAATGTTGAAAATCGACTTCAAATTAGGAAGATAGACTTTGAAAATTTTCAATCAACACAAAGTGAAAATCGACCTCAATGGGCTTGAATGGATGTTAATCGACGATATCTGACAAACTTAGATGCAAACTCACTCAAATATATAAGAAATGTTGAAATTCGACTTCAAATTAGGAAGATAGACTTTGAAAATTTTCAATCAACACAAAGTGAAAATCGACCTCAATGGGCTTCAATGGATGTTAATCGATGATATCTGACAAAGTTAGATGCAAACTCACTCAAATATATAAGAAATGTTGAAATTCGACTTCAAATTAGGAAGATAGACTTTGAAAATTTCCAATCAACACAAAGTGATAATCGACCTCAATGAGCTTCAATGGATGTTAATCGACGGTATCTGACAAGGTTAGATGCAAACTCACTCAAATATATAAGAAATGTTGAAATTCGACTTCAAATTAGGAAGATAGACTTTGAAAATTTTCAAACAACACAAAGTGACAATCGACCTCAATGGGCTTCAATGGATCATAATCGACGATATCTGACAAAGTAAGATGCAAACTCACTCAAATATATAAGAAATGTTGAAATTCGACTTCAAATTAGGAAGATAGACTCTGAAAATTTTCAATCAACACAAGGTGAAAATCGACCTCAATGGGCTTGAATGGATGTTAATCGACGATATCTGACAAAGTTAGATGCAAACTCACTCAAATATATAAAAAATGTTGAAATTCGACTTCAAATTAGGAAGATAGACTTTGAAAATTTTCAATCAACACAAAGTCAAAATCGACCTCGATGGGCTTGAATGGATGTTAATCGACGATATCTGACAAACTTAGATGCAAACTCACTCAAATATATAAAAAATGTTGAAATTCGACTTCAAATTAGGAAGATAGACTTTGAAAATTTTCAATCAACACAAAGTGATAATCGACCTCAATGGGCTTCAATGGATGTTAATCGACGATATCTGACAAACTCAGATGCAAACTCACTCAAATATATAAGAAATGTTGACATTCGACTTCAAATTAGGAAGATAGACTTTGAAAATTTCCAAACAACACAAAGTGAAAATCGACCTCAATGGGCTTCAATGGATGTTAATCGATGATATCTGACAAAGTTAGATGCAAACTCACTCAAATATATAAGAAATGTTGAAATTCGACTTCAAATTAGGAAGATAGACTTTGAAAATTTTCAATCAACACAAAGTGAAAATCGACCTCAATGGGCTTGAATGGATGTTAATCGACGATATTTGACAAACTTAGATGCAAACTCACTCAAATATATAAGAAATGTTGAAATTCGACTTCAAATGAGGAAGATAGACTTTGAAAATTTTCAATCAACAAAGTGAAAATCGACCTCAATGGGCTTCAATGGATGTTAATCGATGATATCTGACAAAGTTGGATGCAAACTCACTCAAATATATAAGAAATGTTGAAATTCGACTTCAAATTAGGAAGATAGACTTTGAAAATTTTCAATCAACACAAAATGACAATCGACCTCAATGGGCTTCAATGGATCATAATCGTCGATATCTGACAAAGTAAGATGCAAACTCACTCAAATATATAAGAAATGTTGAAATTCGACTTCAAATTAGGAAGATAGACTCTGAAAATTTTCAATCAACACAAAGTGAAAATCGACCTCAATGGGCTTCAATGGATGTTAATCGACGATATCTGACAAAGTTAGATGCAAACTCACTCAAATATATAAGAAATGTTGAAATTCGACTTCAAATTAGGAAGATAGACTTTGAAAATTTTCAATCAACACAAAGTGAAAATCGACCTCAATGGGCTTGAATGGATGTTAATCGACGATATCTGACAAACTTAGATGCAAACTCACTCAAATATATAAGAAATGTTGAAATTCGACTTCAAATTAGGAAGATAGACTTTGAAAATTTTCAATCAACACAAAGTGAAAATCGACCTCAATGGGCTTGAATGGATGTTAATCGACGATATCTGACAAACTTAGATGCAAACTCACTCAAATATATAAGAAATGTTGAAAATCGACTTCAAATTAGGAAGATAGACTTTGAAAATTTTCAATCAACACAAAGTGAAAATCGACCTCAATGGGCTTGAGTGGATATTAATCGACGATATCTGACAAACTTAGATGCAAACTCACTCAAATATATAAGAAATGTTGAAATTCGACTTCAAATTAGGAAGATAGACTTTGAAAATTTTCAATCAACACAAAGTGAAAATCGACCTCAATGGGCTTCAATGGATGTTAATCGATGATATCTGACAAAGTTAGATGCAAACTCACTCAAATATATAAGAAATGTTGAAATTCGACTTCAAATTAGGAAGATAGACTTTGAAAATTTCCAATCAACACAAAGTGATAATCGACCTCAATGAGCTTCAATGGATGTTAATCGACGGTATCTGACAAGGTTAGATGCAAACTCACTCAAATATATAAGAAATGTTGAAATTCGACTTCAAATTAGGAAGATAGACTTTGAAAATTTTCAAACAACACAAAGTGACAATCGACCTCAATGGGCTTCAATGGATCATAATCGACGATATCTGACAAAGTAAGATGCAAACTCACTCAAATATATAAGAAATGTTGAAATTCGACTTCAAATTAGGAAGATAGACTCTGAAAATTTTCAATCAACACAAGGTGAAAATCGACCTCAATGGGCTTGAATGGATGTTAATCGACGATATCTGACAAAGTTAGATGCAAACTCACTCAAATATATAAAAAATGTTGAAATTCGACTTCAAATTAGGAAGATAGACTTTGAAAATTTTCAATCAACACAAAGTCAAAATCGACCTCGATGGGCTTGAATGGATGTTAATCGACGATATCTGACAAACTTAGATGCAAACTCACTCAAATATATAAAAAATGTTGAAATTCGACTTCAAATTAGGAAGATAGACTTTGAAAATTTTCAATCAACACAAAGTGATAATCGACCTCAATGGGCTTCAATGGATGTTAATCGACGATATCTGACAAACTCAGATGCAAACTCACTCAAATATATAAGAAATGTTGACATTCGACTTCAAATTAGGAAGATAGACTTTGAAAATTTTCAATCAACACAAAGTGAAAATCGACCTCAATGGGCTTCAATGGATGTTAATCGATGATATCTGACAAAGTTAGATGCAAACTCACTCAAATATATAAGAAATGTTGAAATTCGACTTCAAATTAGGAAGATAGACTTTGAAAATTTCCAATCAACACAAAGTGATAATCGACCTCAATGAGCTTCAATGGATGTTAATCGACGGTATCTGACAAGGTTAGATGCAAACTCACTCAAATATATAAGAAATGTTGAAATTCGACTTCAAATTAGGAAGATAGACTTTGAAAATTTTCAAACAACACAAAGTGACAATCGACCTCAATGGGCTTCAATGGATCATAATCGACGATATCTGACAAAGTAAGATGCAAACTCACTCAAATATATAAGAAATGTTGAAATTCGACTTCAAATTAGGAAGATAGACTCTGAAAATTTTCAATCAACACAAGGTGAAAATCGACCTCAATGGGCTTGAATGGATGTTAATCGACGATATCTGACAAAGTTAGATGCAAACTCACTCAAATATATAAAAAATGTTGAAATTCGACTTCAAATTAGGAAGATAGACTTTGAAAATTTTCAATCAACACAAAGTCAAAATCGACCTCGATGGGCTTGAATGGATGTTAATCGACGATATCTGACAAACTTAGATGCAAACTCACTCAAATATATAAAAAATGTTGAAATTCGACTTCAAATTAGGAAGATAGACTTTGAAAATTTTCAATCAACACAAAGTGATAATCGACCTCAATGGGCTTCAATGGATGTTAATCGACGATATCTGACAAACTCAGATGCAAACTCACTCAAATATATAAGAAATGTTGACATTCGACTTCAAATTAGGAAGATAGACTTTGAAAATTTCCAAACAACACAAAGTGAAAATCGACCTCAATGGGCTTCAATGGATGTTAATCGATGATATCTGACAAAGTTAGATGCAAACTCACTCAAATATATAAGAAATGTTGAAATTCGACTTCAAATTAGGAAGATAGACTTTGAAAATTTTCAATCAACACAAAGTGAAAATCGACCTCAATGGGCTTGAATGGATGTTAATCGACGATATTTGACAAACTTAGATGCAAACTCACTCAAATATATAAGAAATGTTGAAATTCGACTTCAAATGAGGAAGATAGACTTTGAAAATTTTCAATCAACAAAGTGAAAATCGACCTCAATGGGCTTCAATGGATGTTAATCGATGATATCTGACAAAGTTGGATGCAAACTCACTCAAATATATAAGAAATGTTGAAATTCGACTTCAAATTAGGAAGATAGACTTTGAAAATTTTCAATCAACACAAAATGACAATCGACCTCAATGGGCTTCAATGGATCATAATCGTCGATATCTGACAAAGTAAGATGCAAACTCACTCAAATATATAAGAAATGTTGAAATTCGACTTCAAATTAGGAAGATAGACTCTGAAAATTTTCAATCAACACAAAGTGAAAATCGACCTCAATGGGCTTCAATGGATGTTAATCGACGATATCTGACAAAGTTAGATGCAAACTCACTCAAATATATAAGAAATGTTGAAATTCGACTTCAAATTAGGAAGATAGACTTTGAAAATTTTCAATCAACACAAAGTGAAAATCGACCTCAATGGGCTTGAATGGATGTTAATCGACGATATCTGACAAACTTAGATGCAAACTCACTCAAATATATAAGAAATGTTGAAATTCGACTTCAAATTAGGAAGATAGACTTTGAAAATTTTCAATCAACACAAAGTGAAAATCGACCTCAATGGGCTTGAATGGATGTTAATCGACGATATCTGACAAACTTAGATGCAAACTCACTTAAATATATAAGAAATATTGAAATTCGACTTCAAATTAGGAAGATAGACTTTGAAAATTTTCAATCAACACAAAGTGGTAATCGACCTCAATGGGCTTCAATGGATGTTAATCGACGATATCTGACAAACTTAGATGCAAACGCACTCAAATATATAAGAAATGTTGAAATTCGACTTCAAATTAGGAAGATAGACTTTGAAAATTTTCAATCAACACAAAGTGAAAATCGACCTCAATGGGCTTGACTGGATGTTAATCGACGATATCTGACAAAGTAAGATGCAAACTCACTCAAATATATAAGAAATGTTGAAATTCGACTTCAAATTAGGAAGATAGACTTTGAAAATTTTCAATCAACACAAAGTGAAAATCGACCTCAATGGGCTTGAATGGATGTTAATCGACGATATCTGACAAACTTAGATGCAAACTCACTTAAATATATAAGAAATATTGAAATTCGACTTCAAATTAGGAAGATAGACTTTGAAAATTTTCAATCAACACAAAGTGAAAATCGACCTCAATGGGCTTGACTGGATGTTAATCGACGATATCTGAAAAAGTAAGATGCAAACTCACTCAAATATATAAGAAATGTTGAAATTCGACTTCAAATTAGGAAGATAGACTTTGAAAATTTTCAATCAACACAAAGTGAAAATCGACCTCAATGGGCTTCAATGGATGTTAATAGACGATATCTGACAAAGTAAGATGCAAACTCACTCAAATATATAAGAAATTTTGAAATTCGACTTCAAATTAGGAAGATAGACTTTGAAAATTTTCAATCAACACAAAGTGAAAATCGACCTCAATGGGCTTCAATGAATGTTTATCGATGATATCTGACAAAGTTAGATGCAAACTCACTCAAATATTTAAGAAATGTTGAAATTCGACTTCAAATTAGGAAGATAGACGTTGAAAATTTTTTTTCAACACAAAGTGAAAATCGACCTCAATAGGCTTGAATGGATGTTAATCGACGATATCTGACAAACTTAGATGCAAACTCTCTCAAATATATAAGAAATGTTGAAATTCGACTTCAAATTAGGAAGATAGACTTCGAAAATTTTCAATCAACACAAAGTGAAAAAGGACCTTAATGGGCTTCAATGGATGTTAATAGATGATATCTGACAAAGTTAGATGCAAACTCAATCAAATATATAAGAAATGTTGAAATTCGACTTCAAATTAGGAAGATAGACTTTGAAAATTTTCAATCAACACAAAGTGAAAATCGACCTCAATGGGCTTCAATGGATGTTAATAGACGATATCTGACAAAGTAAGATGCAAACTCACTCAAATATATGAGAAATGTTGAAATTCGACTTCAAATTAGGAAGATAGACTTTGAAAATTTTCAATCAACACAAAGTGATATTCGACCTCAATGGGCTTCAATGGATGTTAATCGACGATATCTGACAAAGTAAGATGCAAACTCACTCAAATATATAAGAAATTTTGAAATTCGTCTTCAAATTAGGAAGATAGACGTTGAAAATTTTTTTTCAACACAAAGTGAAAATCGACCTCAATGGGCTTGAATGGATGTTAATCGACGATATCTGACAAAATTAGATGCAAACTCTCTCAAATATATAAGAAATGTTGAAATTCGACTTCAAATTAGGAAGATAGACTTTGAAAATTTTCAATCAACACAAAGTGAAAAAGGACCTTAATGGGCTTCAATGGATGTTAATAGATGATATCTGACAAAGTTAGATGCAAACTCAATCAAATATATAAGAAATGTTGAAATTCGACTTCAAATTAGGAAGATAGACTTTGAAAATTTTCAATCAACACAAAGTGAAAATCGACCTCAATGGGCTTCAATGGATGTTAATAGACGATATCTGACAAAGTAAGATGCAAACTCACTCAAATATATGAGAAATGTTGAAATTCGACTTCAAATTAGGAAGATAGACTTTGAAAATTTTCAATCAACACAAAGTGAAAATCGACCTCAATGGGCTTCAATGAATGTTTATCGATGATATCTGACAAAGTTAGATGCAAACTCACTCAAATATTTAAGAAATGTTGAAATTCGACTTCAAATTAGGAAGATAGACGTTGAAAATTTTTTTTCAACACAAAGTGAAAATCGACCTCAATGGGCTTGAATGGATGTTAATCGACGATATCTGACAAAATTAGATGCAAACTCTCTCAAATATATAAGAAATGTTGAAATTCGACTTCAAATTAGGAAGATAGACTTTGAAAATTTTCAATCAACACAAAGTGAAAAAGGACCTTAATGGGCTTCAATGGATGTTAATAGATGATATCTGACAAAGTTAGATGCAAACTCAATCAAATATATAAGAAATGTTGAAATTCGACTTCAAATTAGGAAGATAGACTTTGAAAATTTTCAATCAACACAAAGTGAAAAAGAACCTCAATGGGCTTCAATGGATGTTAATCGACGATATCTGACAAACTTAGATGCAAACTCACTCAAATATATAAGAAATGTTGAAATTCGACTTCAAATTAGGAAGATAGACTTTGAAAATTTTCAATCAACACAAAGTGACAATCGACCTCAATGGGCTTCAATGGAACATAATCAACGATATCTGACAAAGTAAGATGCAAACTCACTCAAATATATAAGAAATGTTGAAATTCGACTTCAAATTAGGAAGATAGACTTTGAAAATTTTCAATCAACACAAAGTGAAAATCGACCTCAATGGGCTTGAATGGATGTTAATCGACGATATCTGACAAACTTAGATGCAAACTCACTTAAATATATAAGAAATGTTGAAATTCGACTTCAAATTAGGAAGATAGACTTTGAAAATTTTCAATCAACACAAAGTGATAATCGACCTCAATGGGCTTCAATGGATGTTAATCGACGATATCTGACAAACTTAGATGCAAACGCACTCAAATATATAAGAAATGTTGAAATTCGACTTCAAATTAGGAAGATAGACTTTGAAAATTTTCAATCAACACAAAGTGAAAATCGACCACAATGGGCTTCAATGGATGTTAATCGACGATATCTGACAAAGTAAGATGCAAACTCACTCAAATATATAAGAAATGTTGAAATTCGACTTCAAATTAGGAAGATAGACTTTGAAAATTTTCAATCAACACAAAGTGACAATCGACCTCAATGGGCTTCAATGGAACATAATCAACGATATCTGACAAAGTAAGATGCAAACTCACTCAAATATATAAGAAATGTTGAAATTCGACTTCAAATTAGGAAGATAGACTTTGAAAATTTTCAATCAACACAAAGTGATAATCGACCTCAATGGGCTTCAATGGATGTTAATCGACGATATCTGACAAACTCAGATGCAAACTCACTCAAATATATAAGAAATGTTGAAATTCGACTTCAAATTAGGAAGATAGACTTTGAAAATTTTCAATCAACACAAAGTCAAAATCGACCTCGATGGGCTTGAATGGATGTTAATCGACGATATCTGACAAACTCAGATGCAAACTCACTCAAATATATAAGAAATGTTGAAATTCGACTTCAAATTAGGAAGATAGACTTTGAAAATTTTCAATCAACAAAAAGTGAAAATCGACCTCAATGGGCTTGAATGGATGGTTATCGACGATATCTGACAAAGTTAGATGCAAACGCACTCAAATATATAAAAAATATTGAAATTCGACTTCAAATTAGGAAGATAGACTTTGAAAATTTTCAATCAAAACAAAGTGATAATCGACCTCAATGGGCTTCAATGGATCATAATCGACGATATCTGACAAAGTAAGATGCAAACTCACTCAAATATATAAGAAATGTTGAAATTCGACTTCAAATTAGGAAGATAGACTTTGAAAATTTTCAATCAACACAAAGTGAAAATCGACCTCAATGGGCTTGAATGGATGTTAATCGACGATATCTGACAAACTTAGATGCAAACTCACTCAAATATATAAGAAATGTTGAAATTCGACTTCAAATTAGGAAGATAGACTTTGAAAATTTTCAATCAACACAAAGTGAAAATCGACCTCAATGGGCTTCAATGGATGTTAATCGATGATATCTGACAAAGTTAGATGCAAACTCACTCAAATATATAAGAAATGTTGAAATTCGACTTCAAATTAGGAAGATAGACTTTGAAAATTTCCAATCAACACAAAGTGATAATCGACCTCAATGAGCTTCAATGGATGTTAATCGACGGTATCTGACAAGGTTAGATGCAAACTCACTCAAATATATAAAAAATATTGAAATTCGACTTCAAATTAGGAAGATAGACTTTGAAAATTTTCAATCAACACAAAGTGATAATCGACCTCAATGGGCTTCAATGGATCATAATCGACGATATCTGACAAAGTAAGATGCAAACTCACTCAAATATATAAGAAATGTTGAAATTCGACTTCAAATTAGGAAGATAGACTTTGAAAATTTCCAATCAACACAAAGTGATAATCGACCTCAATGAGCTTCAATGGATGTTAATCGACGGTATCTGACAAGGTTAGATGCAAACTCACTCAAATATATAAGAAATGTTGAAATTCGACTTCAAATTAGGAAGATAGACTTTGAAAATTTTCAAACAACACAAAGTGACAATCGACCTCAATGGGCTTCAATGGATCATAATCGACGATATCTGACAAAGTAAGATGCAAACTCACTCAAATATATAAGAAATGTTGAAATTCGACTTCAAATTAGGAAAATAGATTTTGAAAATTTTCAATCAACACAAAGTCAAAATCGACCTCGATGGGCTTGAATGGATCATAATCGTCGATATCTGACAAAGTAAGATGCAAACTCACTCAAATATATAAGAAATGTTGAAATTCGACTTCAAATTAGGAAGATAGACTCTGAAAATTTTCAATCAACACAAGGTGAAAATCGACCTCAATGGGCTTGAATGGATGTTAATCGACGATATCTGACAAAGTTAGATGCTAACTCACTCAAATATATAAAAAATGTTGAAATTCGACTTCAAATTAGGAAGATAGACTTTGAAAATTTTCAATCAACACAAAGTCAAAATCGACCTCGATGGGCTTGAATGGATGTTAATCGACGATATCTGACAAACTTAGATGCAAACTCACTCAAATATATAAAAAATGTTGAAATTCGACTTCAAATTAGGAAGATAGACTTTGAAAATTTTCAATCAACACAAAGTGATAATCGACCTCAATGGGCTTCAATGGATGTTAATCGACGATATCTGACAAACTCAGATGCAAACTCACTCAAATATATAAGAAATGTTGACATTCGACTTCAAATTAGGAAGATAGACTTTGAAAATTTCCAAACAACACAAAGTGAAAATCGACCTCAATGGGCTTCAATGGATGTTAATCGATGATATCTGACAAAGTTAGATGCAAACTCACTCAAATATATAAGAAATGTTGAAATTCGACTTCAAATTAGGAAGATAGACTTTGAAAATTTTCAATCAACACAAAGTGAAAATCGACCTCAATGGGCTTGAATGGATGTTAATCGACGATATCTGACAAACTTAGATGCAAACTCACTCAAATATATAAGAAATGTTGAAATTCGACTTCAAATTAGGAAGATAGACTTTGAAAATTTTCAATCAACACAAAGTGAAAATCGACCTCAATGGGCTTCAATGGATGTTAATCGATGATATCTGACAAAGTTGGATGCAAACTCACTCAAATATATAAGAAATGTTGAAATTCGACTTCAAATTAGGAAGATAGACTTTGAAAATTTTCAATCAACACAAAATGACAATCGACCTCAATGGGCTTCAATGGATCATAATCGTCGATATCTGACAAAGTAAGATGCAAACTCACTCAAATATATAAGAAATGTTGAAATTCGACTTCAAATTAGGAAGATAGACTCTGAAAATTTTCAATCAACACAAAGTGAAAATCGACCTCAATGGGCTTCAATGGATGTTAATCGACGATATCTGACAAAGTTAGATGCAAACTCACTCAAATATATAAGAAATGTTGAAATTCGACTTCAAATTAGGAAGATAGACTTTGAAAATTTTCAATCAACACAAAGTGAAAATCGACCTCAATGGGCTTGAATGGATGTTAATCGACGATATCTGACAAACTTAGATGCAAACTCACTCAAATATATAAGAAATGTTGAAATTCGACTTCAAATTAGGAAGATAGACTCTGAAAATTTTCAATCAACACAAAGTGAAAATCGACCTCAATGGGCTTCAATGGATGTTAATCGACGATATCTGACAAAGTTAGATGCAAACTCACTCAAATATATAAGAAATGTTGAAATTCGACTTCAAATTAGGAAGATAGACTTTGAAAATTTTCAATCAACACAAAGTGAAAATCGACCTCAATGGGCTTGAATGGATGTTAATCGACGATATCTGACAAACTTAGATGCAAACTCACTCAAATATATAAGAAATGTTGAAATTCGACTTCAAATTAGGAAGATAGACTTTGAAAATTTTCAATCAACACAAAGTGACAATCGACCTCAATGGGCTTCAATGGAACATAATCAACGATATCTGACAAAGTAAGATGCAAACTCACTCAAATATATAAGAAATGTTGAAATTCGACTTCAAATTAGGAAGATAGACTTTGAAAATTTTCAATCAACACAAAGTGAAAATCGACCTCAATGGGCTTGAATGGATGTTAATCGACGATATCTGACAAACTTAGATGCAAACTCACTTAAATATATAAGAAATGTTGAAATTCGACTTCAAATTAGGAAGATAGACTTTGAAAATTTTCAATCAACACAAAGTGATAATCGACCTCAATGGGCTTCAATGGATGTTAATCGACGATATCTGACAAACTTAGATGCAAACGCACTCAAATATATAAGAAATGTTGAAATTCGACTTCAAATTAGGAAGATAGACTTTGAAAATTTTCAATCAACACAAAGTGAAAATCGACCTCAATGGGCTTGACTGGATGTTAATCGACGATATCTGACAAAGTAAGATGCAAACTCACTCAAATATATAAGAAATTTTGAAATTCGACTTCAAATTAGGAAGATAGACTTTGAAAATTTTCAATCAACACAAAGTGAAAATCGACCTCAATGGGCTTCAATGAATGTTTATCGATGATATCTGACAAAGTTAGATGCAAACTCACTCAAATATATAAGAAATGTTGAAATTCGACTTCAAATTAGGAAGATAGACGTTGAAAATTTTTTTTCAACACAAAGTGAAAATCGACCTCAATGGGCTTGAATGGATGTTAATCGACGATATCTGACAAACTTAGATGCAAACTCTCTCAAATATATAAGAAATGTTGAAATTCGACTTCAAATTAGGAAGATAGACTTTGAAAATTTTCAATCAACACAAAGTGAAAAAGGACCTTAATGGGCTTCAATGGATGTTAATAGATGATATCTGACAAAGTTAGATGCAAACTCAATCAAATATATAAGAAATGTTGAAATTCGACTTCAAATTAGGAAGATAGACTTTGAAAATTTTCAATCAACACAAAGTGAAAAAGGACCTCAATGGGCTTCAATGGATGTTAATCGACGATATCTGACAAAGTTAGATGCAAACTCACTCAAATATATAAGAAATGTTGAAATTCGACTTCAAATTAGGAAGATAGACTTTGAAAATTTTCAATCAACACAAAGTGAAAATCGACCTCAATGGGCTTCAATGGAACATAATCAACGATATCTGACAAAGTAAGATGCAAACTCACTCAAATATATAAGAAATGTTGAAATTCGACTTCAAATTAGGAAGATAGACTTTGAAAATTTTCAATCAACACAAAGTGAAAATCGACCTCAATGGGCTTCAATGGATGTTAATCGATGATATCTGACAAAGTTGGATGCAAACTCACTCAAATATATAAGAAATGTTGAAATTCGACTTCAAATTAGGAAGATAGACTTTGAAAATTTTCAATCAACACAAAATGACAATCGACCTCAATGGGCTTCAATGGATCATAATCGTCGATATCTGACAAAGTAAGATGCAAACTCACTCAAATATATAAGAAATGTTGAAATTCGACTTCAAATTAGGAAGATAGACTCTGAAAATTTTCAATCAACACAAAGTGAAAATCGACCTCAATGGGCTTCAATGGATGTTAATCGACGATATCTGACAAAGTTAGATGCAAACTCACTCAAATATATAAGAAATGTTGAAATTCGACTTCAAATTAGGAAGATAGACTTTGAAAATTTTCAATCAACACAAAGTGAAAATCGACCTCAATGGGCTTGAATGGATGTTAATCGACGATATCTGACAAACTTAGATGCAAACTCACTCAAATATATAAGAAATGTTGAAATTCGACTTCAAATTAGGAAGATAGACTCTGAAAATTTTCAATCAACACAAAGTGAAAATCGACCTCAATGGGCTTCAATGGATGTTAATCGACGATATCTGACAAAGTTAGATGCAAACTCACTCAAATATATAAGAAATGTTGAAATTCGACTTCAAATTAGGAAGATAGACGTTGAAAATTTTCAATCAACACAAAGTGAAAATCGACCTCAATGGGCTTGAATGGATGTTAATCGACGATATCTGACAAACTTAGATGCAAACTCACTCAAATATATAAGAAATGTTGAAATTCGACTTCAAATTAGGAAGATAGACTTTGAAAATTTTCAATCAACACAAAGTGACAATCGACCTCAATGGGCTTCAATGGAACATAATCAACGATATCTGACAAAGTAAGATGCAAACTCACTCAAATATATAAGAAATGTTGAAATTCGACTTCAAATTAGGAAGATAGACTTTGAAAATTTTCAATCAACACAAAGTGAAAATCGACCTCAATGGGCTTGAATGGATGTTAATCGACGATATCTGACAAACTTAGATGCAAACTCTCTTAAATATATAAGAAATGTTGAAATTCGACTTCAAATTAGGAAGATAGACTTTGAAAATTTTCAATCAACACAAAGTGATAATCGACCTCAATGGGCTTCAATGGATGTTAATCGACGATATCTGACAAACTTAGATGCAAACGCACTCAAATATATAAGAAATGTTGAAATTCGACTTCAAATTAGGAAGATAGACTTTGAAAATTTTCAATCAACACAAAGTGAAAATCGACCTCAATGGGCTTGACTGGATGTTAATCGACGATATCTGACAAAGTAAGATGCAAACTCACTCAAATATATAAGAAATGTTGAAATTCGACTTCAAATTAGGAAGATAGACTTTGAAAATTTTCAATCAACACAAAGTGAAAATCGACCTCAATGGGCTTCAATGGATGTTAATAGACGATATCTGACAAAGTAAGATGCAAACTCACTCAAATATATAAGAAATTTTGAAATTCGACTTCAAATTAGGAAGATAGACTTTGAAAATTTTCAATCAACACAAAGTGAAAATCGACCTCAATGGGCTTCAATGAATGTTTATCGATGATATCTGACAAAGTTAGATGCAAACTCACTCAAATATATAAGAAATGTTGAAATTCGACTTCAAATTAGGAAGATAGACGTTGAAAATTTTTTTTCAACACAAAGTGAAAATCGACCTCAATGGGCTTGAATGGATGTTAATCGACGATATCTGACAAACTTAGATGCAAACTCTCTCAAATATATAAGAAATGTTGAAATTCGACTTCAAATTAGGAAGATAGACTTTGAAAATTTTCAATCAACACAAAGTGAAAAAGGACCTTAATGGGCTTCAATGGATGTTAATAGATGATATCTGACAAAGTTAGATGCAAACTCAATCAAATATATAAGAAATGTTGAAATTCGACTTCAAATTAGGAAGATAGACTTTGAAAATTTTCAATCAACACAAAGTGAAAAAGGACCTCAATGGGCTTCAATGGATGTTAATCGACGATATCTGACAAAGTTAGATGCAAACTCACTCAAATATATAAGAAATGTTGAAATTCGACTTCAAATTAGGAAGATAGACTTTGAAAATTTTCAATCAACACAAAGTGACAATCGACCTCAATGGGCTTCAATGGAACATAATCAACGATATCTGACAAAGTAAGATGCAAACTCACTCAAATATATAAGAAATGTTGAAATTCGACTTCAAATTAGGAAGATAGACTTTGAAAATTTTCAATCAACACAAAGTGATAATCGACCTCAATGGGCTTCAATGGATGTTAATCGACGATATCTGACAAACTCAGATGCAAACTCACTCAAATATATAAGAAATGTTGAAATTCGACTTCAAATTAGGAAGATAGACTTTGAAAATTTTCAAACAACACAAAGTGACAATTGACCTCAATGGGCTTCAATGGATCATAATCGACGATATCTGACAAAGTAAGATGCGAACTCACTCAAATATATAAGAAATGTTGAAATTCGACTTCAAATTACGAAAATAGATTTTGAAAATTTTCAATCAACACAAAGTCAAAATCGACCTCGATGGGCTTGAATGGATGTTAATCGACGATATCTGACAAACTCAGATGCAAACTCACTCAAATATATAAGAAATGTTGAAATTCGACTTCAAATTAGGAAGATAGACTTTGAAAATTTTCAATCAACAAAAAGTGAAAATCGACCTCAATGGGCTTGAATGGATGGTTATCGACGATATCTGACAAAGTTAGATGCAAACTCACTCAAATATATAAAAAATATTGAAATTCGACTTCAAATTAGGAAGATAGACTTTGAAAATTTTCAATCAACACAAAGTGATAATCGACCTCAATGGGCTTCAATGGATCATAATCGACGATATCTGACAAAGTAAGATGCAAACTCACTCAAATATATAAGAAATGTTGAAATTCGACTTCAAATTAGGAAAATAGATTTTGAAAATTTTCAATCAACACAAAGTCAAAATCGACCTCGATGGGCTTGAATGGATGTTAATCGACGATATCTGACAAACTTAGATGCAAACTCACTCAAATATATAAGAAATGTTGAAATTCGACTTCAAATTAGGAAGATAGACTTTGAAAATTTTCAATCAACACAAAGTGAAAATCGACCTCAATGGGCTTGAATGGATGTTAATCGACGATATCTGACAAACTTAGATGCAAACTCACTCAAATATATAAGAAATGTTGAAATTCGACTTCAAATTAGGAAGATAGACGTTGAAAATTTTTTTTCAACACAAAGTGAAAATCGACCTCAATGGGCTTGAATGGATGTTAATCGACGATATCTGACAAACTTAGATGCAAACTCTCTCAAATATATAAGAAATGTTGAAATTCGACTTCAAATTAGGAAGATAGACTTTGAAAATTTTCAATCAACACAAAGTGAAAAAGGACCTTAATGGGCTTCAATGGATGTTAATAGATGATATCTGACAAAGTTAGATGCAAACTCAATCAAATATATAAGAAATGTTGAAATTCGACTTCAAATTAGGAAGATAGACTTTGAAAATTTTCAATCAACACAAAGTGAAAAAGGACCTCAATGGGCTTCAATGGATGTTAATCGACGATATCTGACAAAGTTAGATGCAAACTCACTCAAATATATAAGAAATGTTGAAATTCGACTTCAAATTAGGAAGATAGACTTTGAAAATTTTCAATCAACACAAAGTGACAATCGACCTCAATGGGCTTCAATGGAACATAATCAACGATATCTGACAAAGTAAGATGCAAACTCACTCAAATATATAAGAAATGTTGAAATTCGACTTCAAATTAGGAAGATAGACTTTGAAAATTTTCAATCAACACAAAGTGATAATCGACCTCAATGGGCTTCAATGGATGTTAATCGACGATATCTGACAAACTCAGATGCAAACTCACTCAAATATATAAGAAATGTTGAAATTCGACTTCAAATTAGGAAGATAGACTTTGAAAATTTTCAAACAACACAAAGTGACAATTGACCTCAATGGGCTTCAATGGATCATAATCGACGATATCTGACAAAGTAAGATGCGAACTCACTCAAATATATAAGAAATGTTGAAATTCGACTTCAAATTACGAAAATAGATTTTGAAAATTTTCAATCAACACAAAGTCAAAATCGACCTCGATGGGCTTGAATGGATGTTAATCGACGATATCTGACAAACTCAGATGCAAACTCACTCAAATATATAAGAAATGTTGAAATTCGACTTCAAATTAGGAAGATAGACTTTGAAAATTTTCAATCAACAAAAAGTGAAAATCGACCTCAATGGGCTTGAATGGATGGTTATCGACGATATCTGACAAAGTTAGATGCAAACTCACTCAAATATATAAAAAATATTGAAATTCGACTTCAAATTAGGAAGATAGACTTTGAAAATTTTCAATCAACACAAAGTGATAATCGACCTCAATGGGCTTCAATGGATCATAATCGACGATATCTGACAAAGTAAGATGCAAACTCACTCAAATATATAAGAAATGTTGAAATTCGACTTCAAATTAGGAAAATAGATTTTGAAAATTTTCAATCAACACAAAGTCAAAATCGACCTCGATGGGCTTGAATGGATGTTAATCGACGATATCTGACAAACTTAGATGCAAACTCACTCAAATATATAAGAAATGTTGAAATTCGACTTCAAATTAGGAAGATAGACTTTGAAAATTTTCAATCAACACAAAGTGAAAATCGACCTCAATGGGCTTGAATGGATGTTAATCGACGATATCTGACAAACTTAGATGCAAACTCACTCAAATATATAAGAAATGTTGAAATTCGACTTCAAATTAGGAAGATAGACTTTGAAAATTTTCAATCAACACAAAGTGAAAATCGACCTCAATGGGCTTCAATGGATGTTAATCGATGATATCTGACAAAGTTAGATGCAAACTCACTCAAATATATAAGAAATGTTGGAATTCGACTTCAAATTAGGAAGATAGACTTTGAAAATTTCCAATCAACACAAAGTGATAATCGACCTCAATGAGCTTCAATGGATGTTAATCGACGGTATCTGACAAAGTTAGATGCAAACTCACTCAAATATATAAGAAATGTTGAAATTCGACTTCAAATTAGGAAGATAGACTTTGAAAATTTTCAATCAACACAAAGTGATAATCGATCTCAATGGGCTTCAATGGATGTTAATCGACGATATCTGACAAAGTTAGATGCAAACTCACTCAAATATATAAGAAATGTTGAAATTCGACTTCAAATTAGGAAGATAGACTTTGAAAATTTTCAATCAACACAAAATGACAATCGACCTCAATGGGATTCAATGGATCATAATCGTCGATATCTGACAAAGTAAGATGCAAACTCACTCAAATATATAAGAAATGTTGAAATTCGACTTCAAATTAGGAAGATAGACTCTGAAAATTTTCAATAAACACAAGGTGAAAATCGACCTCAATGGGCTTGAATGGATGTTAATCGACGATATCTGACAAAGTTAGATGCAAACTCACTCAAATATATAAAAAATGTTGAAATTCGACTTCAAATTAGGAAGATAGACTTTGAAAATTTTCAATCAACACAAAGTGATAATCGCCCTCAATGGGCTTCAATGGATGTTAATCGACGATATCTGACAAACTTAGATGCAAACTCACTCAAATATATAAGAAATGTTGAAATTCGACTTCAAATTAGGAAGATAGACTTTGAAAATTTTCAATCAACACAAAGTGAAAATCGACCTCAATGGGCTTCAATGGATGTTAATCGATGATATCTGACAAAGTTAGATGCAAACTCACTCAAATATATAAGAAATGTTGAAATTCGACTTCAAATTAGGAAGATAGACTTTGAAAATTTCCAATCAACACAAAGTGATAATCGACCTCAATGGATGTTAATCGACGGTATCTGACAAAGTTAGATGCAAACTCACTCAAATATATAAGAAATGTTGAAATTCGATTTCAAATTAGGAAGATAGACTTTGAAAATTTTCAATCAATACAAAGTGAAAATCGATCTCAATGGGCTTCAATGGATGTTAATCGACGATATCTGACAAAGTTAGATGCAAACTCACTCAAATATATAAGAAATGTTGAAATTCGACTTCAAATTAGGAAGATAGACTTTGAAAATTTTCAATCAACACAAAATGACAATCGACCTCAATGGGCTTCAATGGATCATAATCGTCGATATCTGACAAAGTAAGATGCAAACTCACTCAAATATATAAGAAATGTTGAAATTCGACTTCAAATTAGGAAGATAGACTCTGAAAATTTTCAATCAACACAAGGTGAAAATCGACCTCAATGGGCTTGAATGGATGTTAATCGACGATATCTGACAAACTCAGATGCAAACTCACTCAAATATATAAGAAATGTTGAAATTCGACTTCAAATTAGGAAGATAGACTTTGAAAATTTCCAAACAACACAAAGTGAAAATCGACCTCAATGGGCTTCAATGGATGTTAATCGATGATATCTGACAAAGTTAGATGCAAACTCACTCAAATATATAAGAAATGTTGAAATTCGACTTCAAATTAGGAAGATAGACTTTGAAAATTTTCAATCAACACAAAGTGAAAATCGACCTCAATGGGCTTGAATGGATGTTAATCGACGATATCTGACAAACTTAGATGCAAACTCACTCAAATATATAAGAAATGTTGAAATTCGACTTCAAATTAGGAAGATAGACTTTGAAAATTTTCAATCAACACAAAGTGAAAATCGACCTCAATGGGCTTCAATGGATGTTAATCGATGATATCTGACAAAGTTAGATGCAAACTCACTCAAATATATAAGAAATGTTGAAATTCGACTTCAAATTAGGAAGATAGACTTTGAAAATTTCCAATCAACACAAAGTGATAATCGACCTCAATGAGCTTCAATGGATGTTAATCGACGGTATCTGACAAAGTTAGATGAAAACTCACTCAAATATATAAGAAATGTTGAAATTCGACTTCAAATTAGGAAGATAGACTTTGAAAATTTTCAATCAACACAAAGTGATAATCGACCTCAATGGGCTTCAATGGATGTTAATCGACGATATCTGACAAAGTTAGATGCAAACTCACTCAAATATATAAGAAATGTTGAAATTCGACTTCAAATTAGGAAGATAGACTTTGAAAATTTTCAATCAACACAAAGTGATAATCGACCTCAATGAGCTTCAATGGATGTTAATCGACGGTATTTGACAAAGTTAGATGAAAACTCACTCAAATATATAAGAAATGTTGGAATTCGACTTCAAATTAGGAAGATAGACTTTGAAAATTTCCAATCAACACAAAGTGATAATCGACCTCAATGAGCTTCAATGGATGTTAATCGACGGTATCTGACAAAGTAAGATGCAAACTCACTCAAATATATAAGAAATGTTGAAATTCGACTTCAAATTAGGAAGATAGACTCTGAAAATTTTCAATCAACACAAAGTGAAAATCGACCTCAATGGGCTTCAATGGATGTTAATCGACGATATCTGACAAAGTTAGATGCAAACTCACTCAAATATATAAGAAATGTTGAAATTCGACTTCAAATTAGGAAGATAGACTTTGAAAATTTTCAATCAACACAAAGTGATAATCGACCTCAATGGGCTTCAATGGATGTTAATCGACGATATCTGACAAACTTAGATGCAAACTCACTTAAATATATAAGAAATGTTGAAATTCGACTTCAAATTAGGAAGATAGACTTTGAAAATTTTCAATCAACACAAAGTGATAATCGACCTCAATGGGCTTCAATGGATGTTAATCGACGATATCTGACAAACTTAGATGCAAACTCACTCAAATATATAAGAAATGTTGAAATTCGACTTCAAATTAGGAAGATAGACTTTGAAAATTTTCAATCAACATGAAGTGAAAATCGACCTCAATGGGCTTCAATGGATGTTAATCGACGATATCCAACAAAGTAAGATGCAAACTCACTCAAATATATGAGAAATGTTGAAATTCGACTTCAAATAAGGAAGATAGACTTTGAAAATTTTCAATCAACACAAAGTGAAAATCGACCTCAATGGGCTTGAATGGATGTCAATCGACGACATCTGACAAACTTAGATGCAAACTCACTAAAATATATAAGAAATGTTGAAATCCGACTTCAAATTAGGAAGATAGACTTTGAAAATTTTCAATCAACACAAAGTGAAAATCGACCTCAATGGGCTTGAATGGATGTCAATCGACGACATCTGACAAACTTAGATGCAAACTCACTCAAATATATAAGAAATGTTGAAATTCGACTTCAAATTGGGAAGATAGACTTTGAAAATTTTCAATCAACACATAGTGAAAATCGACCTCAATGGACTTCAATGGATGTTAATCGACGATATCTGACAAAGTTAGATGCAAACTCACTCAAATATATAAGAAATGTTGAAATTCGACTTCAAATTAGGAAGATAGACTTTGAAAATTTTCAATCAACACAAAGTGAAAATCGACCTCAATGGGCTTCAATGAATGTTTATCGATGATATCTGACAAAGTTAGATGCAAACTCACTCAAATATATAAGAAATGTTGAAATTCGACTTCAAATTAGGAAGATAGACGTTGAAAATTTTTTTTCAACACAAAGTGAAAATCGACCTCAATGGGCTTGAATGGATGTTAATCGACGATATCTGACAAACTTAGATGCAAACTCTCTCAAATATATAAGAAATGTTGAAATTCGACTTCAAATTAGGAAGATAGACTTTGAAAATTTTCAATCAACACAAAGTGAAAAAGGACCTTAATGGGCTTCAATGGATGTTAATAGATGATATCTGACAAAGTTAGATGCAAACTCAATCAAATATATAAGAAATGTTGAAATTCGACTTCAAATTAGGAAGATAGACTTTGAAAATTTTCAATCAACACAAAGTGAAAAAGGACCTCAATGGGCTTCAATGGATGTTAATCGACGATATCTGACAAAGTTAGATGCAAACTCACTCAAATATATAAGAAATGTTGAAATTCGACTTCAAATTAGGAAGATAGACTTTGAAAATTTTCAATCAACACAAACTGACAATCGACCTCAATGGGCTTCAATGGAACATAATCAACGATATCTGACAAAGTAAGATGCAAACTCACTCAAATATATAAGAAATGTTGAAATTCGACTTCAAATTAGGAAGATAGACTTTGAAAATTTTCAATCAACACAAAGTGATAATCGACCTCAATGGGCTTCAATGGATGTTAATCGACGATATCTGACAAACTCAGATGCAAACTCACTCAAATATATAAGAAATGTTGAAATTCGACTTCAAATTAGGAAGATAGACTTTGAAAATTTTCAAACAACACAAAGTGACAATTGACCTCAATGGGCTTCAATGGATCATAATCGACGATATCTGACAAAGTAAGATGCAAACTCACTCAAATATATAAGAAATGTTGAAATTCGACTTCAAATTAGGAAAATAGATTTTGAAAATTTTCAATCAACACAAAGTCAA
This sequence comes from Diorhabda sublineata, assembly GCF_026230105.1. Classification (NCBI taxonomy): domain Eukaryota; kingdom Metazoa; phylum Arthropoda; class Insecta; order Coleoptera; family Chrysomelidae; genus Diorhabda; species Diorhabda sublineata. The sequence continues at coordinate 368,218 of NW_026614199.1, forward strand.
AATCGACCTCGATGGGCTTGAATGGATGTTAATCGACGATATATGACAAACTCAGATGCAAACTCACTCAAATATATAAGAAATGTTGAAATTCGACTTCAAATTAGGAAGATAGACTTTGAAAATTTTCAATCAACAAAAAGTGAAAATCGACCTCAATGGGCTTGAATGGATGGTTATCGACGATATCTGACAAAGTTAGATGCAAACTCACTCAAATATATAAAAAATATTGAAATTCGACTTCAAATTAGGAAGATAGACTTTGAAAATTTTCAATCAACACAAAGTGATAATCGACCTCAATGGGCTTCAATGGATCATAATCGACGATATCTGACAAAGTAAGATGCAAACTCACTCAAATATATAAGAAATGTTGAAATTCGACTTCAAATTAGGAAAATAGATTTTGAAAATTTTCAATCAACACAAAGTCAAAATCGACCTCGATGGGCTTGAATGGATGTTAATCGACGATATCTGACAAACTTAGATGCAAACTCACTCAAATATATAAGAAATGTTGAAATTCGACTTCAAATTAGGAAGATAGACTTTGAAAATTTTCAATCAACACAAAGTGAAAATCGACCTCAATGGGCTTGAATGGATGTTAATCGACGATATCTGACAAACTTAGATGCAAACTCACTCAAATATATAAGAAATGTTGAAATTCGACTTCAAATTAGGAAGATAGACTTTGAAAATTTTCAATCAACACAAAGTGAAAATCGACCTCAATGGGCTTCAATGGATGTTAATCGATGATATCTGACAAAGTTAGATGCAAACTCACTCAAATATATAAGAAATGTTGGAATTCGACTTCAAATTAGGAAGATAGACTTTGAAAATTTCCAATCAACACAAAGTGATAATCGACCTCAATGAGCTTCAATGGATGTTAATCGACGGTATCTGACAAAGTTAGATGCAAACTCACTCAAATATATAAGAAATGTTGAAATTCGACTTCAAATTAGGAAGATAGACTTTGAAAATTTTCAATCAACACAAAGTGATAATCGATCTCAATGGGCTTGAATGGATGTTAATCGACGATATCTGACAAAGTTAGATGCAAACTCACTCAAATATATAAGAAATGTTGAAATTCGACTTCAAATTAGGAAGATAGACTTTGAAAATTTTCAATCAACACAAAATGACAATCGACCTCAATGGGATTCAATGGATCATAATCGTCGATATCTGACAAAGTAAGATGCAAACTCACTCAAATATATAAGAAATGTTGAAATTCGACTTCAAATTAGGAAGATAGACTCTGAAAATTTTCAATAAACACAAGGTGAAAATCGACCTCAATGGGCTTGAATGGATGTTAATCGACGATATCTGACAAAGTTAGATGCAAACTCACTCAAATATATAAAAAATGTTGAAATTCGACTTCAAATTAGGAAGATAGACTTTGAAAATTTTCAATCAACACAAAGTGATAATCGCCCTCAATGGGCTTCAATGGATGTTAATCGACGATATCTGACAAACTTAGATGCAAACTTACTCAAATATATAAGAAATGTTGAAATTCGACTTCAAATTAGGAAGATAGACTTTGAAAATTTTCAATCAACACAAAGTGAAAATCGACCTCAATGGGCTTCAATGGATGTTAATCGATGATATCTGACAAAGTTAGATGCAAACTCACTCAAATATATAAGAAATGTTGAAATTCGACTTCAAATTAGGAAGATAGACTTTGAAAATTTCCAATCAACACAAAGTGATAATCGACCTCAATGGATGTTAATCGACGGTATCTGACAAAGTTAGATGCAAACTCACTCAAATATATAAGAAATGTTGAAATTCGATTTCAAATTAGGAAGATAGACTTTGAAAATTTTCAATCAATACAAAGTGAAAATCGATCTCAATGGGCTTCAATGGATGTTAATCGACGATATCTGACAAAGTTAGATGCAAACTCACTCAAATATATAAGAAATGTTGAAATTCGACTTCAAATTAGGAAGATAGACTTTGAAAATTTTCAATCAACACAAAGTGAAAAAGGACCTCAATGGGCTTCAATGGATGTTAATCGACGATATCTGACAAAGTTAGATGCAAACTCACTCAAATATATAAGAAATGTTGAAATTCGACTTCAAATTAGGAAGATAGACTTTGAAAATTTTCAATCAACACAAAGTGACAATCGACCTCAATGGGCTTCAATGGAACATAATCAACGATATCTGACAAAGTAAGATGCAAACTCACTCAAATATATAAGAAATGTTGAAATTCGACTTCAAATTAGGAAGATAGACTTTGAAAATTTTCAATCAACACAAAGTGATAATCGACCTCAATGGGCTTCAATGGATGTTAATCGACGATATCTGACAAACTCAGATGCAAACTCACTCAAATATATAAGAAATGTTGAAATTCGACTTCAAATTAGGAAGATAGACTTTGAAAATTTTCAAACAACACAAAGTGACAATTGACCTCAATGGGCTTCAATGGATCATAATCGACGATATCTGACAAAGTAAGATGCAAACTCACTCAAATATATAAGAAATGTTGAAATTCGACTTCAAATTAGGAAAATAGATTTTGAAAATTTTCAATCAACACAAAGTCAAAATCGACCTCGATGGGCTTGAATGGATGTTAATCGACGATATCTGACAAACTCAGATGCAAACTCACTCAAATATATAAGAAATGTTGAAATTCGACTTCAAATTAGGAAGATAGACTTTGAAAATTTTCAATCAACAAAAAGTGAAAATCGACCTCAATGGGCTTGAATGGATGGTTATCGACGATATCTGACAAAGTTAGATGCAAACTCACTCAAATATATAAAAAATATTGAAATTCGACTTCAAATTAGGAAGATAGACTTTGAAAATTTTCAATCAACACAAAGTGATAATCGACCTCAATGGGCTTCAATGGATCATAATCGACGATATCTGACAAAGTAAGATGCAAACTCACTCAAATATATAAGAAATGTTGAAATTCGACTTCAAATTAGGAAAATAGATTTTGAAAATTTTCAATCAACACAAAGTCAAAATCGACCTCGATGGGCTTGAATGGATGTTAATCGACGATATCTGACAAACTAGATGCAAACTCACTCAAATATATAAGAAATGTTGAAATTCGACTTCAAATTAGGAAGATAGACTTTGAAAATTTTCAATCAACACAAAGTGAAAATCGACCTCAATGGGCTTGAATGGATGTTAATCGACGATATCTGACAAACTTAGATGCAAACTCACTCAAATATATAAGAAATGTTGAAATTCGACTTCAAATTAGGAAGATAGACTTTGAAAATTTTCAATCAACACAAAGTGAAAATCGACCTCAATGGGCTTCAATGGATGTTAATCGATGATATCTGACAAAGTTAGATGCAAACTCACTCAAATATATAAGAAATGTTGGAATTCGACTTCAAATTAGGAAGATAGACTTTGAAAATTTCCAATCAACACAAAGTGATAATCGACCTCAATGAGCTTCAATGGATGTTAATCGACGGTATCTGACAAAGTTAGATGCAAACTCACTCAAATATATAAGAAATGTTGAAATTCGACTTCAAATTAGGAAGATAGACTTTGAAAATTTTCAATCAACACAAAGTGATAATCGATCTCAATGGGCTTCAATGGATGTTAATCGACGATATCTGACAAAGTTAGATGCAAACTCACTCAAATATATAAGAAATGTTGAAATTCGACTTCAAATTAGGAAGATAGACTTTGAAAATTTTCAATCAACACAAAATGACAATCGACCTCAATGGGATTCAATGGATCATAATCGTCGATATCTGACAAAGTAAGATGCAAACTCACTCAAATATATAAGAAATGTTGAAATTCGACTTCAAATTAGGAAGATAGACTCTGAAAATTTTCAATAAACACAAGGTGAAAATCGACCTCAATGGGCTTGAATGGATGTTAATCGACGATATCTGACAAAGTTAGATGCAAACTCACTCAAATATATAAAAAATGTTGAAATTCGACTTCAAATTAGGAAGATAGACTTTGAAAATTTTCAATCAACACAAAGTGATAATCGCCCTCAATGGGCTTCAATGGATGTTAATCGACGATATCTGACAAACTTAGATGCAAACTCACTCAAATATATAAGAAATGTTGAAATTCGACTTCAAATTAGGAAGATAGACTTTGAAAATTTTCAATCAACACAAAGTGAAAATCGACCTCAATGGGCTTCAATGGATGTTAATCGATGATATCTGACAAAGTTAGATGCAAACTCACTCAAATATATAAGAAATGTTGAAATTCGACTTCAAATTAGGAAGATAGACTTTGAAAATTTCCAATCAACACAAAGTGATAATCGACCTCAATGGATGTTAATCGACGGTATCTGACAAAGTTAGATGCAAACTCACTCAAATATATAAGAAATGTTGAAATTCGATTTCAAAA